>NC_141691.1:521289455-521778127 GCF_964263255.1 Lissotriton vulgaris
GGACCTACAGTTCGGCTTCAGGGAGGGCTTTGGAACCATTGAACAGGCACTAAACCTGAGTCTGTTAACATCCAAATACACCCACGCTAAAACTGGTACCATTTATATGACATATGTGGATTTGTCCTCCGCATTCGATTGTGTCTCGCATGCCAAACTTTGGTCGCTGCTGAGTGTAATGGGGGTTGATCCTCCTCTTTTGGACTTCCTAAGGGAGCTCTACAGCGAAGCGACGGCGAGAGTGAGGTATGGGACAAGAGGAGAACTAACGGCACCATTTAAAGTAGAGCGGGGTGTGAGGCAAGGCTGTGTCCTCGCCCCCTTTCTCTTCTCACTCTATACCAACGGTCTTGAAGAGTCTATGCTAAGAGGGGGGAGAGACCTCCCAAGAGTAAAAGATCGCCTGATCCCCGCACTGCTCTATGCGGACGACGCAGTCATTTTAGCTCGAACCCCGATTGAACTGCAGAAATCACTATCCAAATATGCAGATTTTATGGCTGCCTCGGACTTGCATATAAATGTTAAAAAAACTTTTATCATGGTGGTCGGTGGAACAAGAAAAGCTGTTAAGTCCATCTTTCTGAAAGACCAAAAAATTGAAAAGACCTCACAATATCCCTATTTAGGGATCATCATAGATGACGCCCTAAACTGGAAAGCGGCGGTAGAGGCTAGGAGACACCTCTTTAAACGAGCGATCATGGCGCTGATGAAATTTTCAAACAAACTCGGAAAAAGACCTCCAGTGGAACTGCTACAGATCTATGCCGCGAAATGCCAAGCCATCGCATTATACGGCGCAGGGATCTGGGGACATACAGCTACTGGCTCCATACAAAAAGAGGAAAATATCTTCACCCGATTCCTCCTATCAACCCCACGAGGCACCTCCACCTACGCCTCACATATAGAACTGAGAATCCCATTTATTGAAGATCTAATCAAAATCCAACCTCTCATGCTTTGGAGGAGAGTCTGGCTGTCAGAACAAAACAGCCTGACAAAAAGCATCTTACAGGATACCATGGAGTTGGACCATGCCAATAAAATAGCCTGGCTCTCCTATGTAAGACATTTCTTCTGTGACCTGGGTCTTCAACAATACTATTACAATCCAGAAAAACTAAAAGAAATATCCAAAAAAGACCTAAAGCAAACTGCATTGAGCCACCTGGAATCCCTGAGACTATCTTCATTGATTACAAAAAAATCTGTTACGCATGCAATCATCATACAGCAGTCTCCGAAAATTCAGCCATATCTGACACTAGAGATTACCACCTATGAAAAGATGCTCCTAACAAGGTTCAGAATGAACCTATTTTTCAGATTAGTGTCTTTTCCGGAAAAAATTAACTGGAACACTCAGATGGACCTCTGTCCTTGTGACGATCACTCTCAACAGTCCACCATCCATACAATACTTTTTTGCAAGTTCTTTCACACCCATCGAAAGACATGGCTTATCCCTTTATTAAAAAAATGGGGCTATAGACAGTGTCGTCCAGCTATGTTGGCACTCCAATCTTTGGACTCTGAATCCACTGTGTACCATGTATTAAATTTTCTAAAGTGTATTATGAGGCACAGAAATAATCTGTAAATCAATGTACTAACCCATATCCTGTGCAAAATGCTGACAAACTTGACCTTTTAATTGTATACTCAACTGTATTTTTTTAATGAATGTTTATATAACTATGTCATCTTTTATGGTTTTGCAAATGCTAAAAAACCGAATAAAGATTATTATTATATTATTATTATTAACAGCAAGCAATCTAACTCAAGATCTTTTTGCAACACTTCTTGGCTGGACTTGAACTGGGATCAACAACACATGCCGAGGTTCACCCTGTTCTGTCACCATCTTTTGGACGGGCACCCTCCTGCATCAAGTATTCTCCTTCACCCACACAGATACGAAATGCGCCATCAACAAATGTCTCCTCTGCAGGCCAAGCCCCAAGCCTGGGAGTGTGGTACATTTCTGATCCCTGCTCAAATGATCAATCATTCTTAAGTGCAAACTTGACTTCCACCCTCAGCCCAGAAAGTGGGCAACTGCCACAACAAGAAGTTTTTAAAGTTCAAATATATTTATTGTTTATTTATAAAGAAATACATTTGAAATACAATAGCAATACAGCAACTCGAGATCAAAAATATATGATATAATAACGAAGAATTTAAAAAAGGATTTGATTACCAGGAACTATTGGACTGGGATAAAAGGGATGACATGTTCACCATTTAAAAAAATTATCAAATAAAAATATTGATAAATAGTAAATATTATAAATTCATCAAATATTAAATATAAATCCCAGAAGTGTGGAACACATAAAGCAACTACGTATATATCGCGACCAAGACATATATTAGTTGTTTTGCTTAATAGAAAGATACATCAGCGATGGAACAAAGATGAAAGAAGTGAAAAGAAAAAGAAGAAAAAGAAATAGAGAAGATGAAGAAGGGTCGAAAAGATGGGAAGGGACAACTGCTACATATCTAAGAAAATAAATGAAGAGATTGATTCAAAGGGATATTGAGCTATCTACCCCTGAGAAGACAAATTTATATAATCCTCCAAAGACCGCCAAACATTACTAGCAATTGAAAGTAAGTAATGCTTCTTTGCAACAAAAGTATGGGCTCCACGAAGATATGAAACCCATGCCGACCAGGTATGATAATACAGGAGAGGGAAAGATTTCCATTCCTTAAGTATATGGATAAGAGTAAATCTAAGAGCTCCAAATCCGTGTTGTCAAGGAGTAACTGTAGCCAATGGCCCGAGCAAAATCATAGGTGAAGAGAGAACTATAGATGTATTAAAAATGAGTGATAAATGTTTCTGTATCAGGCCCCAAAAAGCGTTTAATAATGTACATTAAAAAAACATATGTTGATGGGTGCCTGGTATTAAATCATAATTCCAACAAATATCACTATCTCGTAACTTCAACTTATGTAAACGAGCAGGGGTTCAATGTACAAGATTTAATGTAAAGAAGTTAGATTGGATTAATGAAGGAGCAATTTTATTACATAGAGACACTTTCTCAATCGGTTGCCAAGTGTCTTGTGAAATATGCTTAAAAATCTCTTCTTCAAAATGGTGAGACCATTTGACATGAGTAATTGTAGGATGTATGTCGTTACAACGCATACTTTTGCAACGCATACCTTTACAACGCATTTTTTACCCCGCAACATCCATTACAATGCATTCCATTACAACGCATGCCATTAGAACAAATTCTTTGAAACTACCTTTACAACGCATTCTACTACAATGCATACTACATTTACAACGCATACCATTACAACGCATACCATTATATTGCATGTATGGTAAGTATTGGATAGTGTAGGGTTAAAAATTACTATTCTAACTCCAGGGGGGTGCAACAGTAGGGTAACTGTTGGATAGTGTAGGGGTAAAAATTACTATTCTAACTCCAGGGGGTGCAACAGTAGGGTAAGTATTGGATAGTGTAGGGGTAAAAATTACTATTCTAACTCCAGGGTGTGCAACAGTCGGGTAAGTGTTGGATAGTGTAGGTATGCGTTGTAATGGTATGCGTTGTAATGACTGCGTTGTAATGACATGAGTTGTAGTGGTATGCGTTGTAGTGACATGTGTTGAAATGGCATGCGTTGTAATGAATGATGCGTTGTAAAAGTTTCATTGTAAAGGTAGTGCGTTGTAAAAGTTGCGTTGTAAGTGTTGTTTCCTGTAATGGTAGGGTGTGAAGGCAGTGGATCGGATAAGAAAATGTACACATTTTAGAAGTGGTATGAACTGAATGTATACACATAGACACGAATTAGACAATTACTGGATCTATAGAGGGTTAGTTTAGACAGTTTAACCTTAAGTATAAAAAGAATACAAATCCATGGTACTGAGATTATATTTCCTGGCTAGGAAAGAAAAAGAAAGAGGATCATGATTAGTATCATAGATATCTTTCACTAGTCTGATAACTTTAGCAGTCCACAAGAGAGCAATGCTACAATCAATGTCAATGAAAAGGCAAGGATAAAACCATAAAGACGACCATCTTAAGTTATGAATAAGTTTGGATAATTTCTTATCAATATATTTTAACACACTAGCCGTGTCTGATATAATACGTTGAGAATGAGCTAAAACAAGTTTAGAGGCTGTGATTAAGGAAGAAGTGGAAAAAGGAGCGGATAACTCTAGTTCAATACGAATCCAAGGAGGTATATGTTGGGAATTGGATAAGAACCAAAGTGCACCTTGAGACGCCAAAAAGGAAATTTGGTATTGTTTCCCATCAGGGAGATTACAGCCACCCATGACAGAGGGTTTCCTAATGTGTTTGTAAGCAATTCTAGCTCTCTTATCATTCCATAAGAATCTTGAAGTGATTAAATCAATCTCATGAAAGAAAGAAGAGGAAAGCTTGATAAGAAGTGTAGAAGATAAAAAAATTAACGATCTGTGTTATCATAATTTTAAGATTTTGTAACCTACCCTACCAGGAAATATATTTAGACCAGGAGGACAAAAGATCCTTAACTTTATTTATGATATGAGATTCATTATAAGTGATGGTATCTGGAAGATCCTTACATAACCAGATCCCTGGATATTTAATACAAGTAGATTGCCATATAAAACCTGAATTACCCATGTGAGAAGGAAAACACAAAGAGGTTAGAGGGAACAATTCAGTTTTCTCTTTTTTTAAGAGTATAACCAAAGATGACCGAGAAATCACTAATAATATTAGAGATAGCAGGGATCGCTGACTCAACATCTTCAGAAAAAATCAGTACATCGTCCGCGTGGGAAGCCGGTTTAGGTGTATGCGAACCAAATTGGGAACCTTTAATATCCAGGTTCAGATTAAGTAAACAAAGAAGTGGGTCAATGGATAGGAGAAAAATAAGGGGAGAGATAGGGCATGCTTGTCTAGTGTCCTGGCAAAGATTAAAAAAAGACGATGTTGTACCATGTTGTACCAAGATTATGAGATTCTAGCACTACTTGTAAAAAGGCTAAGAAACTTTATCAAAAGCCTTTTCGGCATCAAGGGCAATCACTGCTGAAGATAATGAATAAAGTTTTGCTTTTTCTAAAATACGACAAAAAGCACCGATGTTGTCTCTGGCAAGCCTACTCTTGACAAAACCTGTTTCGGAATCATGGACAAGATTAGGAATATGACTTTCTAAAATGTTTTGCTAAGATTTTAGCAAATATGTTTGATTCCATATTTTATCAAATAATGGGGCGGAGGTTTTTAAGATCTGAATGATCTTTACCTTCTTTTGGTATGACTACAATATTAACCTCAGCAGCAGTACCTGAAACCTAGTCAGAGACAACATAGTTATCGAAAATCTTCTGAAGATAATTAATTATTGAAGAAGTAAATGTTTTATAAAAGGCAATAGGAAACCCATCTGGTACTGGAGCTTTCCCAGAATGTGGAGCCTTAATAGCTTGAATAAACTCAACAGTATCAATTGGTTTTTTCATCTCGTTCATATCGGCATGCAAAATAGTATTAGTAGGGAGTAAATTAAGAAACCTTTTGCAGGCACTCTTGGTACATGGATCCTGTGGGGTAAACAGATGTTCATAGAATTCTCAAAAGACCCCAAGCATTTCTTGGGTATGAAACTTTTTCGAGCCAGTTATATCAGTAATATGAGTAATATGGGTAGCATTGGTATTCGTATTCTGATATTTTAGAGTAGCTGCTAACATCTTACCAGCTCAATTCCGTAACAAGAGTTGACAGGATTTTTGAGCATATACTACAATATAAGCTCTTTTAGTGACAATGGAGTTTAAAGAGTATTTTAGATGTTTTATATCCTGCAAGAGTAGTTTTTCATTAGTATGTCTATATAACTCTTCTCTCCGTTTAATGTAATCTCCCAAAGACTGAAGAGATTCTTTAAGGTCCCTATTTCTTTTGGCCATTTTGTTACTAATGTGACCCCTTATGGTACATTTAAATGCATCCCACAATACTATTGGAGAGTCGACCGAGGATTCATTATCTTTTAAACATTTATTATTCTCGTCGTTAAGTTCTTTGAAAGCATCATTATCTTCTAGGATTTCTGCATTTAGACGCCAATTACGAGAACCAGTCAACGACAACTATTGGATGAATCATCTTATTTATATTATGTTTTAAGAGAGAGGCATCAACCAAGAGGTAGTCAATACGAGAGAAACTAGAATACAGAGAGGACAAAAAAGTAAAATTGCTACTCATAGGATTTTGTAATCTCCATGCATCCAAGAGATGATGAGACGCACACATATTGAGCAAATGTTTGTGTGCTGTAGGAGGCCGAAACTTAAAGGCAGAGTGTCTATCCAAAATAGGATCAAAAGGGAGAGTAAAATCACCTCCAGCGATTGTGCTTGAATTTTGTGGAATGTCAGTGAGTTTTTTTGTTATTGCACGTCAATAAAGTTGATCATCTATAGTTGGAGCATATAAATTCATAATATATAGATCCTCTGAACCATTAGTTAGGCGAGTAATTAGACATCTACCATTGGTATCATGTTTGGCTGCAACTATAGACAAACCAGATGTTTTAGAGATAAGGGTAACAACCCCATTTCTCTTCCAGAAAACTTCGGAGCATGTAACATCTAGTATCCAATCTTTTCTCATGAGAAGAGCTTGAAGTAAGACTGCATCACCAGATATCTTACAATAATCTAAAATCTTGGTCCTCTTAACAGGGTGGTTAAAACCCCTAACATTAAGGAAACTATATTTAAGCCGGGCATTGATATCTATGGGACATAAATAGTGAATACTTCTGATAAAAGAGTACAAGGGCAGTTAAAATATACTTAAAAACTAAAGGAAATGTAGTAGATGTTCCAAAAGGAAAAGAAGCAGATGTCCCAGAATTAAAGTGGAGATCAAGGGAAGGGATGAAGAGTAGGAAAAAGAAGAGAGGGAACCGATGCACTTCAAGAAAAATGGAGCAACATCAAAGTCTAACCCCACCAGGGGATGTCTGTAAGAGACATATTGCATGGGGAGTCAACGTGGAGGAGCAACAGCAGAGGCTATCAACAACGGTGTAGACAGCTCAAGAGCAAACAAGCCGCAGAGCAGCAGAACTACTATTACCTTATATGTATAGGTGTAGCACATATATCCCTTGCTAGTAATAATATTAGTAAATCATGTATATCTCTTGCTAATCAACAATAGATAACATAAGACTGAATAAATATAATATTACTGGACATCTGAAAAAATGTGACATTTCATAAGCAAATAGAACATAGAAAACATGCAAGTAGAACATGACTATAATAGTACATAAATACTATCATATATTTATACAAACCCATACATAAGCTTCAATCAGATACGATCTAAAAAGATACTAACAATATATAAGGTACTTATCCACTGTAAAGATGTGGACTAAAAATCTTGTGAACAATACCATGTAATTGGGGTAAGTATTAAATAAAATATTAGATGTAAATGGGATGCCTATCATTCAGATAGGATCTAGAAAGGTACTCTCAATATATAGATATATATCAGTATATCATATTTATTATTTTTAGCAATAATATGTAACATGAGACTGAATAAATATAATATAACTGAACATCTGATAATAGATGACATTCCATATGCAAATAGAACATATAGAACATGTAAGTAGAACATGACTATAATAACACAAATATTAGTATATACTTGTTTCAACACATCCATAAGGTCCTTATCCAACTGTAAAGTTGCGGAGAGAAAATGTTATGAATAATATCATACAATTAAAGGAAATATTAGATAAGACATTAGAGGTAAATGAAGCAAACATCATAAAAAGCTAATTCATTAACAAACCAATCAAATCAGCTATGCAGCTGTCATTCCAATGGTAAACAATGGTGTCATCAAAGAATACATACATTTGTAAATAAATACCACCGAGAAAAAGGGCACAGAAAAAAGATAGGAGGTAAAGTTAGAAGTAGAAACAAAGGTTGAATACTTACCTATAACAAGGGTTTATAAAGAGAGAAAATAAAGATGAATAAGAAAATAAATACATACATGCGGTCTTTCAGTTAAAACAATATACCTGGAAGGAAGCATATTAACAATGTAAACCAACAATATACAGGACCTATCTGTAGGGATGTAATCCAGAAGATAATTAAATGCAGCACATAGAAGTGCATAGTTCAGTAAAAAAAACATGCAATTAGTGAAATGTGGCTAATCTAGAGTGAGTGAAACATCAAAGTAATTACCAAAAACTGTATGATAAATTCAAGATTTAGCAAAAACTACTGATATTTTGAACAAAATATAAAATAGGACCAACAGATACAATAAATTGATGGAAAAACATTTGAAACATGCCAGGTCAATAAATACAGATCATTTGGAGCGAGAAGTACCCGGAGGAGAATCTGAGTCCATCTGAGATTCAAATTGATTATCCAAGAATGTTGAAAGATCTGAAGGTTCATAGAAAATCTGTGGACGACCTTTGAAAGTGATCCGGAATCTAGAAGGCCCAGCAAAAGAGAATGGAATGTTCACATCAGGTAAGTCTTTTGCGTAAATTCAGAAAACCTTTGCGACGGATTACAGTGTCTCTGGCAAAATCTTGTGAAATAGATATTCTGTGACCTTCCCATTGTACTGTCTTGATCTTCCTCATTTGTGCAAGAATTTGATATGTATGTTGATGGTGTAAAAGTTTAAAAATCAAAGGGCTTGGAGAAGACATCATTCTAGGTTCAAAGGTTTGGACCCCATGAGCACGCTCCTTCTCAAAGTCTTTATTGAAAGAGGGATTCAGGGTATTTGGGATCCAGGTAAGTAAGAAATCAATCACTGAAGGGGCACAATTCTCACAATCCTCCAGTAATCCGAAAATACGAAGATTACTTCTGCGATTCTGATCTTCCTGCTCTGTTAGATCTCTCCTAAATGAAGAAATGGAACGCTCCAAGTTTTGAATGTGCTTTGCTTGCTTGTTAGTAAAGTCTTCCACACTACTTATTCTCAATACTGCATTAAAGGCACTGGTGGATTAAGGCATCTTAGTAAGCCTCTATAGCGCAGTCCCGATGTTCAGCGCTGTACTCCTCCAGTCAAGCTATGGAGGCTTACTAAGATGCCTTAATCCACCAGTGTTAGGATTCAATCAACATTGCTGTCCTGATTACTGCCCATTGTATTTCAATACCTATTCTAATGCACTGCTACAATTATGCGTACTGCCACCTGAGGGGCTGTAACCCTGACTTTGCCTTGATACAGGTTGTCCCCCCCATCCCTGTCCTGAGGAAGAACCGCTTGCAGAGGATACAAATCCTGCTCTATGCGCCAGGGTTGAAACGTTGACAGTTCCATCTAGTGGGCCTGTACCCTACTTCACCCCATCCCTACCTCTTTACAGAAGATTATGCTCTGTACAACATCAAGAACGAGAAAAGTACTTTTGAATCCATGAGAGGCAGGCCCCATTGTAAAACTGGTACTACTGTAAACCATGACCAGTTTACTAAGGACATTACTAGGTGTAATTGATTATATTAACTGCTCCCTGATTTCCCTCCCTATACATCTGTTCGCCATCTTGAGTGAGGAAGGTGAGGTCAGCGCTCTAGTCGCGCCGTCCTCCCGCCCTCCCATTGTATTTAGGTGTGCCCTTCTCAGCGCTCCCTGCCTTACAGATGCTCTCCCTGGTGAGGTGAACTGGGGCTGCGAGCTGCTGAAGAGCTAGGACAATCGCGATCTGAGGCGCATTGATTTTAGCCTTTCCTGTATGCCATTTGGAGCGTTTTTAAACCTTTTATAAAACCGCCGTATTTTAACTTTGGGGGCTGTTAGATTAAGGGGAATTGAGAATACAGGCACTCTGACACTCCTTACACCTTCTCTTCCTCTTCTTTCAGCCCAGCCGCTTTTAATTAACATCACTCGGCGGTGGGCGCCATCTTGAGTGAGGAAGATGAGGTCAGCGCTCTAGTCGCGCCGTCCTCCCACCCTCCCTCCTTCCTATATAATGTGTTATCCTCCTAGACGGCGCAGCGGGCTGGCGCAGCGGGCACGCCGGTTGCGCGCCGAAGCCGCGCCTAAGCCAAGCCCGTCTGCGCCCGTCCGCGCCAGGATCGCGCCGGGCGCGGGCCATGCTGCCCTAAACCTCCCAGTACTCAGGTATGACTCCAACGCGCTGCTTTCTATGCGCCCAAAAATAGCAAGCCTCAATTGTACTGTTCACCCCCCCACTGACCGCCTCTGGGGCCCTTTTTCCTGCCGCTCATGCGGATGGTCATCCCTGGGACCCGCAAGCCCTACTCCTCCCATTCCTCCCCCTCCCCGTCATAAGTTGGTCTCCTTTAACTGCGGTCTTATTAATGCCAGATCTCTAGCATGTCATGGACAAGACATCCATGACCTTATTCTGTCTAACGATCTTGACGCCTTATTCATTACTGAATCTTGGCTACATGATGCTTCTAACCCCGACCTGGCAACTGCCCTCCCTCCTGATTTTACCATCTTCAGGCGGGACAGGCCCAGCGGTCGGGGAGGTGGGCTGGCTATCATTGTTAAGAAACTCTTCAGGTGCCACACATTCGATTTGGCCTTTCTCAAGGACTGTGAGAGCATTGGCTTTGTGATCCACATTAACCCCTCCTCCTCCCTATCAGGAGGACTTGTCTATCGTCCCCCTGGGAATGCCACATCATTCTCGGACTCCCTCGACGAGACTTTGGGATCACTCATGACCCACTATCCCACTTTCACCCTTCTTGGGGATTTCAATCTTCATTTGGAATCCTGCACAGACCCCTACACCTTTAACTTCTTACACTCACTTGAGATCTTCGGCCTTTCCCAATCGGTCTCCCACCCTACCCACCGGGCCGGGCACACACTTGACAGCATTTGTACAAACCTGGCTTCCCTAGATGTCTCTCCCCCATTACCGCAAATATGGACAGACCACTGTTTCATTCCCTTCTCCATTATGACTAAACCCTCTTTGTCATCGCACATCAAACACTCTCCCACCCCCTTCCCCATCAATTGGAAGAAAGTAGCCGAGCGCATCAAGCTGAACCCTCAGCTCTCCACCCCCCCCCCTCCTATTGTGGGAGAGGTATCACAAGACTCTATAAACCTTTATTTATGGATTGACGGAGTGGTTTCCGCCAACTCCAACCCCACCAACCAAAAATCAGGTCAAGGCAAAAGGAAGCCCAATGCTCCCTGGTACACTCAGGCCCTCACTGATTGTCACCTAAAGTGTAGGGTTCTGGAAAGAGAGTGGAGGAAAACTTACGATCCCTCATCCAGATCCATATACATTCTTCAGAGGAAACAATACCTTTCTAACATAAAAAAAAGCAAAAAAGGTATTCTTCACTTCAGCCATAGACGCAGCCAAACAGAAACAACAAACCATCTTTAATATAGTAAAGTCCTTTACCCATCCAAAGGCACTGGCACTCGAAATCCCCCCATCACAAACCCTCTGCGACCAAATAGCAGATTTCTTCATTGAAAAAATCAATAACATTCATAAGGATTTCCCCCCTCCACCTACCCTCATACAAGACACCGACACAACCATTCCCTCTTTGAATAACTTTACTACAGTCTCCCTGGCACAAACACAAAAGGCCATTTTGACCTGTAGATCAGGAGCCCCCATGGATTCCTGTCCCCCGATTATTCTACACCATCTCATTGAGGTCGTCAACTCATCAATCAATGCCATTGTTAATGAATCCCTTAACTCTGGCGCTGTCCCCCCTGAATGGAAGAAGGCCATAGTTAAGCCCCTCATGAAGAAACAAAATAAATCCCCAACTGATTTATCCAACATGCGCCCTATCTCCCTTCTCCCAGCACTTGGCAAAATCACCGAGCAGTTAGTTCACGAGGAACTAAAAATGTTTGTGGAAAACAAACGCATTTTGCACCCACAGCAATCCGGCTTTCGCCCGGGCCACTCCACAGAAACTGCACTTATCGAATTATCGGACACCATCAAGTTCTTGCAGGATGAGGGCAGACAGGCTGTGCTCATCCTGCTCGACTTAACTGCGGCCTTCGACACCATCTCACATGCCATTCTCATTAACAGAATGCGTGAGATTGGTGTCGCGGGTTCCGCTCTGGCTTGGATAACTTCATTCCTATCCAATTGATCGCAAACTGTCTCCTTAGGCCCCTTTCTTTCTGGCGAAAGATCCACCATCTCAGGTGTGCCCCAGGGATCAATACTGAGCCCTCTCTTTTTTAATATATACATGGCTCCCCTTCTCACGTTGATTGAATCCCATGGGATCCTCGTGACTTCTTATGCCGACGACACCCAGCTTGTCGTCACTATTGACAAAAGACACCCTGACGCTGCCCTTAGATTTCAAAATTGCCTCTCCCAAGTTTTTTCCTGGCTTAACCTGAATCATCTTAAATGTAATAGTGCCAAAACCGAAATAATACCCCTGGGCAAAGGCATCCTCTTCTCCCCTAAAGACTGGTGGCCTCATAACTCCGAAGCACCCCCGAGCGCGGTCACCTCAGCCCGCAATCTTGGAGTCCAATTTGACTCGTCCCTTAGTTTCGACGAGCATGTGCGCATTACTGCGGGCGCTGTTTTGGCCTGATCAGGCAGCTAAAGAATTTTTTTGACTTTCTGCCCATCTCAGCCAGGAAATCAGTCGCGGTGGCTCTTATTCTCTCCCGGCTGGATTATTGTAATGGCCTCCTAGCAGGCATAAAGAAATCTTCCCTTAAGAAATTGCAAAGTGTTCAACACGCAGCGGCCAGGCTTGTTTTGAAACTCCCCCGCAGGTCCTCGGCCTCTGCAGCCCTTAACACTCTCCATTGGCTGCCCCTCCACAAGAGAATTCTTTTTAAGCTTCTTGTCATGGTCTTCAAATCCACCAGGAACACTGGTCCATTTTACCTGACTAATTCAGTTACTGTACCCAGAATTAAACTACAAACTAAAGGTGGAAAGACTTTTTCTTTTCTGGCTTCCAAGGCATGGAATTGTCTCCCCCCCAACCTTAGGCATGCCCCCTCAGAAAGCCTTTTTAGGAAACTCCTGAAGACCTGGATTTTCTCTCAGTCTGACTCATCGGTCCTCGCAGCTATCTGATCCTCGCTTTCCATTGCTGGTTCTCTGTGTGCTCAGCGCCAAGATGCTCCTTCCGGAGCGATAGTCGCACTATATAAATTTTAATAAATATCAAATATCAAATACTCTCACAAGCATAATCCTTTTTCCACACTCCCCCTTAAGCAATCCTCTTTTCTGTTTGGAAACGTTCCCTACAGTGATCTGTTATAATAACTGTGAGATTAAACAGTCACTTTTGAAGCTATTTATTGTGCTTGTGTGGTTTTTTTTGAGGATGCACCTAATTGAATTGAGAAACTACACTTACACTTATGATGTAACTTGAGTTCTAAGTGTATCATGTTAATAGATTTTGACTTAATGAATACCTTCCTAAGGCATTACCCAGGTCCATGGACTAGTATTTGTCTCCTCATTATTTTGTAAAGGTGATATTCTGTTTAGGCCCAGAGGACTCCATATCATCCTGTTTCTTCATGAAGTTCTCAAACTAATTTGAACAAAAACTGTCCAAACAAGTAAATTACTGCATCAATGCCCAGAGATCTTATTGATCAACCAGGGCCAATCACATCCTCATTCGCACCTACCACTGACGTTCTGTAAGTCTCTCTCCTCCCTATATACTATCCTGGCCATGGACTTCTGGCACCAAAGACAAAGTCGCCAGCTGGACTCTATATCAAAAGTGGCTTGACGTTATGCTATTGAATTTGCTGTGCTATCTTTTACCGTACATGTTTACTTTTATATTCTTGTCACTTACACTTTACGTGGATATCAGAGAGGCCACTAGTGAACACATATGTTTGGTTATCACTGGACTGCCCCTGACTACTAACAGCTGATGCACGCTTGCACTTCAGCTTGCATTTATTGCTGCCCCCGTAGTGAGAGTGAATGAGTAATCATCTTATTCATTCTTGCCGTTCTGGTCTCCAGAATGGCCGCCAGTGGACTAACATGTTTAGCAATCAATGGACTGTATAACTACTAATAGCTACTGCATGCATTCACTCTAATTTATTGCTGCTCCCATGGTTACTTTGAGCAAGTGGTTCTTTTATACCTTTCTGCCACTTGCACTTTACCTGTTCCCCTGGTCTCATGCCTTGCCATCATGGGAGAGCTCCCACAGAGATGAATAGTAGCTGTATCTTATTATCTTGATTTTTATTGCCGCTAGTCACCCTGAATGAGTTGTTTAAAAGAGTAACGGTATCACCCAAGTAACATCTTTGAAGTAATAGACCTACTCTACTGATCCCTGGTATTACGGTCAGTTTTTTTAATGATATTTTATGATCAATGCTTGTTTGTAAGATTTTAATTAATCAAATACAAATACAGATTGATTTGATTCGAATAGGATCAAAACAAATCAAGACACTTTACTTGTGTAGAAGGAGTTTGTATGCCTAACAGGTGGAGTAGGCCAATAGGTATGAAGGTTTAAAGTCCCAATGAAATCTCCTATAACTATCTGCTAGTGCTGGAAGGGTTATTGCTTTACAGTTGTATTTTAACATAAACTTGTTTATATGCCTTAAATCAAGGATGACTCTTTTTGTAATTCTCAAGGAACCTATTATTATTGATGCAATACCATTCCTTTAACATCTTCTAGACCACAAATATTAAACTTAATTCTAAAACGCTAATTGCTATAGAGTAGGGTTCTTTGCAGGGGCAGGAGTTGAGAAGACTTTTAACATTCTTGTGATCAAATAGGGCTTGAACCCACAGATAAAGTGATCATGCACAGTCACCTATGTATTGTCTGTGAGCCAGAAGTCTATTCTGTTTCAACCCCAGCCTACAAACTGTTTCTGGTTTTTACTGCACTGATTTTTTAGATTTAAAAAGTAGATCCGTAGAACAGCAACTTTCTCACTTTGTGTTGGGCTTTAGCTTTGAGGCCATAGTTATGCAACAAAACTGTCATTGTCTCCTGTCCTCAGATCCACAAAATCAGCTGCCACTCTTGATTAGTGACATCTTGTCCTTCTGTGACAGCAAGGTGCCTGGAGATTAAGAATTTTCAGAAGTCTTTGCATTCTGTTCCAGTTACCTCTGGATGTTCTATTGAGTATAGCAGTAGCTCTGGTAACCCAGAAGTTCACTGCTACCAACAAATGTATGGTCTGGCCAGTTTATGGCATTTCCTATCTGGTGAAGAGGTTGTCTCTTAATGTGAAGGGTGCATTGTATTTTCATTTGATGCAAATATAAACCCTGAAAACTCTTAAATGTCAAAAACACTGATGTAACCTGATTCATCAAATCTTGAGTTTTAATGATGGATTCTTTACAAAAATCTTTTGCTATATGAGTTTCAAACAAAAAACATCTAGAAGATTGTCTAGCTCAATAGGGATTTAGAGGTCAATGGCTGTTTTGTTCATGCGGGCAACAAAATTTCATATAATCAGGGGAGGAACTTTGACAAATGTGTATTTAGATGTGGGTGGGGATGTCTGTTGTGCTTGTCCCCGTAACTAGGATGAGTCTCTCCTGGGGGAACATAGGATAGATAAGATTGGGAGCTGGCTCTCGAAGAGTATTTTTAACTGTGCTCAAAGACTGTGGAAATATGTGCCTTGGTTGGACCATTCCACTCCTTTAGGCCTTCGTCGGCTACTGTAGTTTATATCTTGGAGTGTTTTGATTAGTTCCGAGATTTGCAATGGTAGAAATAGATATGCATAAGGAATCTGTTATGGTACAGTAACAGATAAGGAATCTGTTGGGCATTATTAACACATTTTAATAAATATTTTCAGACCAGTAGAACTGGAGATATGCAATTTTAAAGTGTTAGGTGAGTATAGCACCTAATTCACAAAGCACCTCTTCCAGTCATTTGGTTGTGCTAGACCAGGGAAAAGTCACAGGTTGAGGCTGACGGCAAAAGAGCATGGGCTGGATACAAGGACCTGGTTAGTACCACTAAAAAAGTTACCTTCTCAAAATTCGGCACGAGGACTCCAGTTCAGGGTGGAGGAGGCCGTGTGGAGAGCATCGTGGATGCTGTAGATTGAAGAGCAGGCCTAGCATCACAGATGTTCGTTGCTTTAACAAGGAAATAATGTTGGGCGTCTCAGATGGTTTTTGCTGGATCTTCGAGTTGCAAGTCCCTGTGGATTGTCACTGCTGTAGCGTGTAATGAAGATCTTGCATTGCTGGTGGTCGCAGGCAGCAAAGTTTCAGCATGAACGGGGACATTCATGGCCAAAACCTCAGGATTTCTCCCTTTCTTTCAGAGGAGTGTACTCTGATGCCAGCCAAGGGCCCAGAGGTGGCACCTCTTGGGGATCAGGGACTCACTATAGCAGAGGCGAGCAGGGCTCAGGCAGGTCCAGGCAGGTCAGTTGGGCTGTTGCAGGGAGGCCTCTGAAGCTTGCTGTGTCCTAGTAGGTCAGAACAAGAGGACAATCAACTGACCTTTGTCACTCAAGTCTTCTTGGGAACAATACGATTTTCCTATCTCTTTCAAACAGCAATGAAGGCCTTGAGCAGCAGGGCAGTCACCTGGAGAACAAGTGAGGCCTCAAGAAGCAGGGCAGTGCTCTGGTAGCTGTAGGGCAGTCCTCTGAGAAAGAACGCAGACCTCAAGCAGCAGTGCAGTCCTCTGAGTACAAGGAGGTCCTTTTGAATTCTTCCACAGGTTCAGGAGTGAATTGAACAGTGGGTCTGGGGGTCTTATTTGTATATGTGGTGCTAGCTTTGAAGTGGAAGAAACTTCTGGAGTTTCCTCCTCTCCATAGATAATTCTTGTTAGACCCGTCTGCTTCTGAGAGTCCCCTCACCACTATGATTTATTTTGTTCCCCTGTACCTCCCAAAATTTGTCGCTTTTCTTGTCTACCGGGACTTTTTGTGTGTTGTTTCAAGGGGCTAGATGTTCCTTGATCCTGGTTGCTCACCAGGTTTTTGGCAACCAGTATGTATGACCCTAAGATGGTGGACACCTTTTTTCCCTCATTTGAGTGACTCCCATTGGAGCCTCCGTGAAACTTGGCCTTTTGAGGTTTTGGCGCCCTTTTGTTTGGCACGCATTCCTGACAGGAATTTACTTGTTTTCCACAGGTACACAAAATGGCTGCTCTAGAACCCTAATACGGTGGCTCTGATTGACCATAAAGCACCTCAGAGTTGCCGTAAGCCCCGCCGTGCCAGTCGATTGTCTGCTGGGCAATGATATGGAGCACAATGCTTGGAAGGAGGTGGAATACCGGACTCATTCTGAGATGCTGGGTACACCTGATTGGGCCTGTGTGAGTACCAGGTCTGCAGCTGCTCGAGAGGAGAAGTCGCGTGGGTTGGAGCCTGGAACAATGGCCCACCCAGCTGCCGATGAGGGAGCATCTCCAGGACAGGAGGAGCCTGCCTCGATGTCCGAGCCCCGTGAGACGGATAGGCCACCGGAGGAGGTGGACCCGGAGTCCGCGGAGGAGGACATGGTTCCGTTGGAGGAACTGCCTATCCCCGCTGAGTGGCGAGTGGAGGGAGGTCCATCCAGGGAGGAACTGAGCAAGGGACAGAGGGAATGTCCCACCCTCGAGGGTCTGAGGCAACAGGCTGAAGCCCAGGCAGCAGGTAACGAGTCTGGGAACTATTGTGTTTACTGGGAGGATGGTCTCCTCTACAGTGAACCCAGGGCGCCAGTGCACGGACTGTCACGGGCCCTGGTAGTCCCACAGTGTTACCGAGCCTTCCTCTTAGAGTTGGCTCATGAGATTCCCTTGGCAGGACACTTGGGTCAGGACAAGACCTTTGCCCGGCTTGTCCCCACTTTTATTGGCCTCGAATGAGGGTGGCGTCCGACGCATACTGTCGGTCGTGTGTGTCATGCCAAGCCAGTGGGAAAACAGGGATGAAGCTGAAGGCTCCCCTGGAACCACTTCCCGTCGTTGGCACCCCCTTTGAAAGGGTGGGCATCGACATTGCTGGGCCCCTAGATCCACCGACATCATCCGGTCACAGGTTTATCCTGGTACTGGTGGATCACGCCACAAGGTATCCAGAGGCTATACCTCTGAGAACCATTACTGCACCGGTAGTGGCGAAGGCCCTGATGGGGATCTTTACCCGAGTGGGATTAGCCAAAGAAGTTGTGTCTGACAGGGGGACCAACTTCATGTCAGTGTACATGCGGGCAATGTGGAAGGAGTGTGGAGGGACCTACCGGTTCACCACTCCTTATCACCCACAGGCCAATGGTCTTGTGGAAAGGTTCAATCAGACCTTGAAGGGTATGATCAGAAGTCTACCCGAAAGCCTGCGGAGGAAATGGGACGTCCTCCTACCCTGTTTGCTCTTTTCCTACAGGGAAGTGCCGCAGAAGGGAGTGGGTTTCAGCCCATTCGAGCTTCTGTACGGGCACCCTGTACGTGGACCTCTCAGCCTGGTGCGGGACTCCTGGGAAAAGTCTCCCCGGAAAGTTCCCCAGGATGTGGTGAGCTACATGCTGGCCTTCCGGAGCCAAATGGCTAAGTTGTGGAAGAAGGCTTCTGACAACTTGGAAGCCAGTCAGGCAGTGATGAAAGCGTGGTATGACCACAATGCTCACCCAGTGGAGTTGGAGCCTGGACAGAAGGTGTGGGTGATGGAGCCTGGAGAGCTGAGCGCCCTCCAGGACCTTTGGACAGGCCCCTATGAGGTGTTGGAAAAGATGGGCAAAGCTACCTATTTGGTGGACGTGAAGACCCCTCGGCATCCGCATCGGGTGCTACATGCCAACCGCCTCAAGCCCCACTACGAGAGGCCCGAAGTCATGCTGGTAATGGTGACTGATGGATCAGAGGAAGAGGACACTGAGCCTCTCCCCGACCTCTTTGCGTCTCAAGAAAAGGATGGGTCGGTGGAGGGAGTGAAACTCTCGCCATCTTTGACTTCTGAGCAGCAGGAGGAATGTCGCCAGGTCTTGGGGTCATTTGCTCCTCTGTTCTCCCTTGTCCCGGGTAAGACCCACCTGTGTACACATGATGTGAACACAGGAGACAGCCCACCTGTGAAGTCCAAGTCTTACCGGCTGTCTGACAAGGTGAAGGCCAGCATCTGAAGCGAGGTAGCTAGGATGCTGGAGCTAGGAGTCATTGAACCTTCAAGTAGCCCTTGGGCCAGCCCGGTGGTTTTGGTTCCCAAAGCTGCCCCACCCGGCACCACACCAGAATTGCGGTTCTGTGTGGACTAAAGAGGACTGAATTCGGTAACCAAGACCGATGCTCATCCGATCCCTCGGGCGGATGAATTGATTGACCGGTTAGGAGCTGCCCAATATCTCAGTACCATTGACCTCACTGCAGGGTACTGGCAGATTCCCATGACTGATGGAGCCAAGGAAAGGTCAGCCTTCTCCACACCTGATGGACACTACCAATTCTGCGTTATGCCCTTTGGGCTCAAGAACGCTCCTGCCACATTTCAGCGGCTGGTGAACATGATCCTCGCCGGGATGGAGACTTTCTCTGCTGCCTACTTGGATGATATAGCTGTCTTCAGTAGCAGTTGGGAGGATCACTTGCAGCACTTGCAAGCCGTTCTCCAGGCCCTGGAACAGGCTGGCTTGACAATCAAGGCTAGCAAATGTCAGATTGGGCAGGGGTCGGTAGTGTACTTAGGTCACTTGGTGGGCAGGGGGAAGGTGCAACCCCTTCAGGCGAAGATTGAGGCAATCATGGCCTGGAAACCCCCCAAGACCCAGACTGAGGTCCGAGCCTTCCTGGGCCTCACAGGTTACTACAGACGGTTCGTGAAGGGGTATGGCACTATCGTGGCACCCCTTACAGAACTCACGGCCAAGAAGCAACCCAGGAGAGTCATCTGGACGGAGGCTTGCCAGCGAGCTTTCGACACTCTGAAACAAGCATTGTGTAACGCTCCAGTCTTGAAGGCTCCGGATTTTACAAAAGAGTTCATTGTCCAGACAGATGCATCCGACATTGGCATTGGGGCGGTGTTATCGCAACTCAATGAAGAGGGTCTGGATCAACCCGTGGTCTTTCTGTCACGAAGACTGCTTCCCCGGGAACAGAGATGGAGTACCATTGAGCGGGAAGCCTTTGCGGTGGTCTGGGCACTGAAGAAACTGCGCCCATACTTGTTTGGTTCGCACTTCCTTGTTCAGACAGACCATCGACCCCTTCGCTGGCTCATGCAGATGAAGGGGGAAATTCCCAAACTGTTGAGGTGGTCTATCTCCCTACAGGGAATGGACTTTCGGGTGGAACACCGACCAGGAGCTGACCACGCCAATGCAGACGGTCTCTCCAGGTATTTCCGCCTTAGTGTTGAGAACTCCCAAGGGGTTGGGTAGCTCTCCCCACTTTCAGCTGGGGGGGACGCGTGTTAGACCCGTCTGCTTCTGAGAGTCCCCTCACCACTATGATTTTTTTTGTTCCCCTGTACCTCCCAAAATTTGTCGCTTTTCTTGTCTACCGGGACTTTTTGTGTGTTGTTTCAAGGGGCTAGATGTTCCTTGACCCTGGTTGCTCACCAGGTTTTTGGCAACCAGTATGTATGACCCTAAGATGGTGGACACCTTTTTTCCCTCATGTGAGTGACTCCCATTGGAGCCTCCGTGAAACCTGGCCTTTTGAGGTTTTGGCGCCCTTTTGTTTGGCACGCATTCCTGACAGGAATTTACTTGTTTTCCACAGGTACACAAAATGGCTGCTCTAGAACCCTAATATGGTGGCTCTGAGTGACCATAAAGCACCTCAGAAGTGCCATGTTATTGTCACAGGCAGAGAAGGTTCTGGAACCTTCTGGCTCGTGCCAGCACCTCAGGGCACTGGCTATATAAGGACCAGTCCCTGACGGCCATTTTGGATTAGCTGATTCTTGACCTGACCTTAGCAGAGACAGGAGCACTTAGACTTGACCCCAGATTGACACCTGCCCTGTTGAACCCTGAGGCCGCTGGTAGCGCAGGCAGTAGAGTGGCCAAGGTTCATAGCGTTGTCCCTGACTGGCGTTCCAGTCAGCCTCGTGTGAAGTGACCTAGCGCCTACAGCGCCTGCCCAGCGAGTGCCTTTATTGTCCCAAAGACTGTGGCCGAGTTCATGTGCCACCCCGCCCCCCCCCCGGTGGTTTATCGTGACTGAATATACGAGTCGCGAGGCGAGAGCAAGTTCGCCGCGACCGCGATCACGGAAAGTGCCCCCCTTCGTGACAGGCGCCTCCAGCCAGGAGCTCGGACGTCTCCGAGCCCCATCGGCGTAGAGCGCCTCCTGCAGTGACAGAAGGTGAGGTGCTGCGCCGGGGCGGGGAGAGGCCGGCTTTCATTGGGCGGGACTAGCGTCTCTGCCCTCCTCCGTGACCCGGGAGTTGATGCTGTGGGCGGGAACCACCCCGAAGAAGGAAGTCGGAGGGAGGTCCGTGTAGCCCTGGGAACCCCGTCGCTGAAGCGAGGAGAACTGTGCCGATTGAATTGTTCCCAGACTGCAGCCGTAGTGAGGTGGGGTGTAGCGTTGTAAGGAACTGTGAGCCGGCAGTGTTTAGAGCAGTGCGAGGATTGTGCGACGCTGCCGACAGCCCCGTTCGTCAGTCTACAGACTTTGAACTGGTGCTGCCGAGTGCTAGCGATATCTGGAAGCCCCCATGCAGCGCGCCTCGGCTCCACTGGCAACAGAGGTCTTCCCCCGGTGGCTGCCGATAGAGAAATGAAATGCTCACTGTGTCCCCTTGCTTCTAGGTTAACGCGCATACACTTTGGTCGGTCCCGAAAGCAATTCTGAACCCAGAAAGCCTGTATGCCTTGTTATTCCAGTCAGCACAAACTGTAAGAGTGAATTTTCCTTACTGTAACCTTGGGTAAATGTATTGACTCTAAAATTAACTAATTGGTGGAAGCGATACGAGAACAAACAAGTGTTTGAAAAGTCAGAACGAACCAGTATTGATTCGGTGTGCAAATGTAAAGCCTATCTTATGTGTTCTATATATTGATTCGTATTTATCTGTGATATTTATTCTATTTATTGACACTATTTATTGACCAACATCTATTTGTGGAATCTCACTTATTTATTTATATTATTTATTCGTGACATTATTTATTCTTACATTGAGACCCAGAAATTTGTACTGCAAGGAATGGAAATGTGCTTTTGAACTTGAACCTTTTTCTTCCCTCACAAAGGACTTTTATATAAAGGAATTGTATTTTTCTACAACAGTGGTGTGGTGTCCTTCTTTTTAGTGTGGTTGTACAGGGGGTTATTATTGGGTCTGAGCCGGCTTAACACAAAAGCCTTCACTGCCTTGTCACTTGAGCCAAGCTACCCCCTTTGTGCTGGGACTACAAGGCACAAGCAAAGGATTTAAAAAATCAAATTGCAGAGAAGATAGTACCCAGAGAAGGTCATCAACAACGCGATGAAAAGGGCGAGAAATAACCATCGGGAGGCACTACTGGAAAACAAACCCCAGAGCAATCAGGCATCAGCCAGACCCATCTGCGTGACTACCTACAGCCCCCAAACCAATGAGGTTTCCAAACTTCTGAATAAACATTGGCGCAACCTGACAAGTGGCAAACTAAACAGTGAGAAACCCTTATTTGCCCACAAACAAGGCAAAAATCTCAAGGACATGCTAGTGCACACACGCCCAAAACTGCAACAAATGCCACAACTCCATCCACAAGGACTGGGAGGCCACTACCCATTGACTCCAAAAAGTAAGAATCTAACTTTTACTAACGGAACGAGGTGGGAACAACGGAAACTAACCAACTGCAACAGCAAAAATGTAATTTATATGATAACCTGCCCTTGCAATTTGGAGTATATTGGCATGACAAAAAGACCAGTGAAAACACGAATCGGGGAACATAAGAGCAATATCCGTTGTAAGAAGACGACGACAAAAATGGCCACACATTTCATTGAGAATGGACATTGTGTGAATGACATCAGGTGGACAGTGGTTGAACAACTCCCATCTGAACAAGGACTCTTTGAGAAAGAGCAGAGATGGGTTTTTAGACTGGGGACTAACACTACAGGTCTAAATGACAATATCCCCTGGGGTCAGTTAACTTAGATGATGCCCTGATGAATGTTCTCTTCAACGCGGCGTAAATACAATTTATGTAAGCAGAGTGTCTCATGAAGATTTCCAGACTTTCCCCACATGAGCATCTACCAGACGAACCATAATATGCCCGGGGGTCTGCATCTTTCATTCATCCTTAGAATATATATCCATTCATCCTGGTAATATGTATTCTCTGCCCCTTGGCAAAAGAAAACAAGCAAACAATGAAACGCAGTATTATGAACAAAGTGGGCGTTTTTTTCAACGAAACGCCATGCACGTTGTGTCCGTTAGGAGGAAAAACATCATTCGTATTGCCATAAATAACCGTCATGAGATATGAGACAAGCGCAGGATAGCGCATGCGCATAACGGGTAACAAGGACACCCATAACAGCGCATGCGCAGCAGGACAAAACACACGGCATGGACGCATGCGCGAAGGAAAGACGCGAGAAAACAATGACCGCGAGCAAGGAACCGACAATGACCATATATGGCCATAAGGAAACCACAATCATGCAATTAACTAACTAAAACCGACAATGACCATATATGGCCATAAGGAAACCACAATCATGCAATTAACTAACTAAAACCGACAATGGCCATATATGGCCATAAGGAAACCTTAGTCATGCAATTAACTAATTAACTCCAACCCGGGAAAAGGTATAAAACCCCGGTTTCAAAATTCATGCGCATAACGGGTAACAAAGACACCCATAACAGCGCATGCGCAGCAGGACAAAACACACTGCATGGACGCATTCGCGAAGGAAGGACGCGAGAAAACAATGACCGCGAGCAAGGAACCGACAATGACCATATATGGCCATAAGTTAACCACAATCATGCAATTAACTAAAACTGACAATGACCATATATGGCCATAAGGAAACCACAATCATGCAATTAACTAACTAAAACCGACAATGACCATATATGGCCATAAGGAAACCTTAGTCATGCAATTAACTAATTAACTCCAACCCGGGAAAAGGTATAAAACCCCGGTTTCAAAATTCCTTCTGGCATTATCATCGGAGCCACGTAGGGATCGATCAGGAGGTATTTCCTCGTAGAAATCGTGAGTAGAAAGGTCTGATGATTGTGAGCACTGCCACCACTACATGAATGTAAGTTAAACCAAGACCTGACTATGCCTTTCTTTCTCAAACAGGTGCTAGTTAGCACACCAGATCCTGACGTTTTGGCTCATGAGGTTTATCTACAACTCCAAAACAGTATGTTGTAAATATGTAATGGCATGAAATTGAAATTTTTCCTCCTCACTTTACAGGGATATAACACAAACTTTGTCCTTTCCCGCTTTACCAACATTAGTGTTACGACCTGGAAATGATTTGAAAACATTTGATCAAAAATGTCCTCATTAAGGGGGTCATTATGATGGCGGATTCCCCGCATACTCCGGGCCGGCGGAAGCCACCGCCGGCCCGGAGTATGCGGGGAATCCGCCGAGGAGGCCTGAAAGACCCACCGCCAAATTAGGATGGCTTGTGGGTCTCACAATCTGTCCTCCACTTTTCCGCCGCGGTCGGAAGGCGACCACGGCGGAAAAGCACTAACATGGCTGGCGGTGTCTATCAGACACCGCCAGCCATATTAGGATGTAGGGAAAGTAATGCTTTTCCACGGCGGCTTTTCCGCCGTGGAAAAGCATACGGACATTCACTTTGGGGGCCCGTTGTGGGCCCCCTGGGTAAAGGTTGCGTGGGGGGTGCACATGGGGGGTACCCATGGTACCCCCCTGCCTTTGCGTGCACAAAGCGGCAGGCACCGCGCGGTGCCTGCCGCTTTGTGCATGCAAATGCACTGCTTTCATTTTTTACATTGCAGCGGGTGCTGCTTCAAGCAGCACCCGCCGCAATGTAAAACATACAGGATGTGACCGCCAGGGTGGCGGTCACATCCTAATTGCCATGGAGGGACCGCCGCTGCCCATGCGGACGGTCCCTCCTACTCAGGGGTGGCGGACGGACGCAAGTCCGTCCGCCATCCTAATCGACCCCTAAGTGTGTGTGCTCTATGTTGTGTGTCAGTGAGTCTAGTGTGTTTTTTGTAAAATATTTTTATCCTACTATAAGCACTGGAATACAGCTATAGTATGTCACCTGTAACCACTGGACATTTTACCTATGGATATGGAGAGAGAGACCACCAGAAAAAAACTTTTTGTCTTCTTTCCTTTACAGGTTGATCAATAGACGTCTTTTTTTGCAAGGTACATTACTTTTACCTGCACTGTAATTTTTTCTCACTTTTATTAGAAAGTTCTGGTATTAGTTAGAGAAACGTGAGTGTGAGAAGTTGGCCTGGTATATAATGCTCACTAATTCTAGTGATCACTTTGTACCATGCCAAGCAACCCTTATGATGATGGTTGTAATTCAACCTTGTAGACCAGTTATCCTAGTGGTAACGTGGACAAAGCAGTCTTAGGCTAAACTCTGAAAGGCATGTGAAGCCAGCTGTTATACCATACACAACCCCCTTGAATACCAAATGAAAGGGACACCACACAGATATATATTGAAAATATATATTGATTTATTAACTATTAAAATCCCCTGGACTCTTTATGAGCACAGAAGCACAAGCGTAAAATCACAAGACAGTTTAAAATACACAAAAGTTGCACAATATGGATGAGCCCTAGGGGCCACCTAAACCATATACTAAGAAAGTGGTATATGAGATACCAGGAGGAAAGTGAAGAGGCCTAGGGCCTTGGGAATCGCTGGAGCTATTCGAGACTGGAGTTAACTAAGTCGGGAAAGGCCCACGGGACTCGGGTGCAGTGTTCAAAGTGCACGCACTTCTCAATACAAAGTCTATGGTGCGTAAAAAGCACAAAGTTAGAAAGTTAGGAACCTTCCGAGTGACCTACGGAGCTGAAACTTAAAACACAGGCCCTTGGGATGTGTACCAGTGCAGGAGCACCGGCGGAGCTGAGTTACCTCACCCACAGGAAGCGGGTGCACAGGGTCGACGATGTGTCGGGTTTCGTCACGCTGGTCGATGGTGCTTGGAGCTGAAGATGCTGCAGGCGGCTCGATGAGAAGAGTTCCGGTGGATCCAAGGGTGGATCTGAAGAGTTGAAGACCTGAAAGCAGAGGGGACAGTGTTCAAAGTCACTAGCCCGTGACTACCGTGGAACCAGAGTGGAACCAGGCGATGTCGGGTGCAAACAGGCGTTGTCGGGTAGCTTCTTTCTGCAGCCACGTGGATACCCGGGGTTGAGGACGTCCAGGAGTCGGTCACGAGCTGTCCCACGTAGGCTTCTCGCTGTTGGCGGTGTCGGCGACCTGATCGGGGCAAACAGGCCTTGGCAAATGCAAGCCACGCAGAAGTTGAAAGATGCTGTTCACTCGGACCAGCAAGGTCAGAGCGAGTGCTCCTTTTCACAGGAGCTTGGGTAGGTCTGGAGCAACCAGACCTGCTGTTTAAATCTTCGGGTTCGTCGCCAAGATGGCCGCTGACCACGTGGCTAGTGGCTGGGATGGCGCGTCGAGTGGCACAATGCAAAAGGGCCCCACGCAGATCGTGGAGATGCTGGAGGGCTGCTCGGTGGTGGGGGTTCTCAATCCCCAAAGCACAACGTCGAGGATGCCTCAGAAGCTGCGCAGTCAGCTTTTCGAGTGTCTTTCAAGAGGTCCGGTCCCACGTCACTCGGTGCCTCCACGGGTCCCTTCTTCGCAGGGACTGTGGATCGGGCTCTGAGAGGTCTGGGAATCTGGTTCTTGTCGGGCTCTGGGCTCGGTCTCCGGCGGGAGGCGGCGGCAAAGCAGACGTCGAGTTGCTGGTTGGTACCTGTGTTCACAGGGTGGTCACTCCTTGGCCACAAGGGAGATTCTTCTTCAGTCTTCTGTGCAGCAGAATGTCGAAGTCCAGTCTTCTTCTTAGTTTTAAGTTGATTTCGGGATGATCTGCTGTGCAATGGCACTGCTCCCCCTCTTATTCCCAAACTGGGGGTGGATCACCTACTAGGTCCCTCCTCTGGGAGGAACCAGGAAGGGGGGCGGTTACACCCCCTTTCCTTTGTCCAGCTCTGCGCCAGGACTGGGGCTGGAAGGCCCCAGAACCGGTTTGGACTGGCCTATGCACGGGGACACCTTGTGTGCCCCGGGCATGTCTGATTCTTTTCAGCCCTGTCCTACCTAATACACAAAATCCTGTCTGGGGTGGTGCTCGCACCTCCCAAGGCAGGAAACCCTTTGTCCAGGCCACCATCTGCCGAGTTTCGGTCAGCAGCAGGAGGCCAGACTTGTGTCTGTGGTGGCAGCGTCCATTTTGTGAAGCTGAGGCTCTGTTTAACTTTAACCGGGGTTAAGGCTACACACATGTCGTGTCCCTCTAGAAGGGTGGAATGCTATCCCGTCGCCAGAATTGGCGAGGGGATAGTATTCCAATTCGTATGACACCTTACTCGACATGTTTTGATAAAGCCAAACCAAAGATAGCATTTAACCGCGAGGATTATAATGCACTTAAGAGTATATGGTATGGCAATATCCCGGAACGGCTTAGGGAGTTGTTCCCGACAGCTGCAGACAGGCTCAGCTCATGCCAGAGCACCATCTCACATATTTCCAAGCACTCTGCCTCCAGGATTGATGAGGCCTTCCATAGGAGTGGCTGATAGGAACATATGTGTCCAGTTTAGGGTTAGGCCCAGACATACTGTACCTAAGTAAGAGGTGGTTACACCATCTTACCCCAGCTGAGTGATCAGCCAGTTGTGTCAAATATGGAGGCCAGGCCAGGGGTGGCACAATACGTGCTGCAGCCCCTGGTAGGCCTTGGATACACCTATGCCCTGGGCACCTAGGGTGCACTATTACAGGGGCTCATAAGGTGAACCAGTTCCAATTCGTAATGCACCTAAAGTGCATTGGCATCAATTTAGAGAGAGAACAGCAGGCTGTGGGTCTGATTAGCAGGCCCACAGCCACATTAAGTCAGAAACCAGTGAAGCAAAAAGCAAAAATTTGGGGTGACCATAGGATAGCAGACCCTACTCTCCTACATAACCCCCCCCCAAACGCAGGGACATTAGACTAACCTTGACCAGTTGTGTCTTCATGTTCTAAGTGGAAGTACCTGGAGAGACCATCTGCGTTGCCATGGTCAGTCCCTGGGCGGTGCTCCACTGTAAAGTCCATCCCCTGTAGGGAAATGGACCACCTGAGTAGTTTGGGGTTTTCACCCTTCATCTGATTAAGCCATAGGAGGGGCTTATGGTCGGTCTGAATCTTGAAGTGAGTGCCAAATAAGTATGGTCTCAACTTCTTCAGGGCCCACACCACAGCAAAGGCCTCCCTCTCTATAGCTGACCAACGTTTCTCTCTGGGGGTCAGCCTTCTGCTAATGAAAGCAATGGGCTGGTCCTGGCCATCTACATTAAGCTGTGAAAGCACTGCTCCCACTCCCAACTCAGACGCATCTGTTTGGACAATGAACTCTCTTGAGTAGTCAGGACTCTTCAGGATAGGTGCAGAGCACATGGCCTTCTTCAGGTCATCAAATGCCTTTTGACAGATTTCTGTCCACTGAACCTTTTTGGGCATCTTCTTGGATGTCAGATCATTAAGAGGAGTCACAATGGACCCATAGTTCTTAACAAACTTCCTGTAGTACCCAGTCAGGCCCAAGAAAGCTCTGACCTGAGTCTGGGTAGTTGGAGGGGACCAGTCCTTGATGGTCTGGATCTTACTCTCCAGTGGTTGAACTTGGCCTCCACCTACAAGGTGGCCCAGGTATACAACCTTGCTCTGCCCTATCTGGCACTTTGTTGCCTTGATAGTGAGGCCTGCCTTCTGCAGAGCCTCAAGCACTTCCTTCAGGTGGATCAGGTGATCCTCCCAGGTGGAGCTAAAGACAGCAATATCGTCCAGATAAGCTGCACAAAAGTCATCCAACCCAGTGAGGACTTGGTTCACCAACCTTTGGAAGGTGGCAGGTGCATTTTTCAAACCAAAGGGCATCACCACAAACTGATAATGCCCACTAGGGGTAGAAAATGCTGTCTTGGCTTTAGACTCCTCAGCTAACCTGATTTGCCAGTAGCCAGCTGTCAAGTCAAATGTGCTCAAATATTTGGCAGAAGCCAACTTGTCAATGAGCTCATCTGCCCTTGGAATAGGGTGTGCATCTGTCCTGGTGACAGCATTGAGTCCTCTGTAGTCCACACAGAACCTCATCTCTCTCTTGCCATCTTTGGTGTGAGGTTTGGGGACCAGAACCACTGGGCTAGCCCAGGGGCTCTCTGAAGGCTCAATGACACCTAATTCCAGCATCTTTTGCACCTCAGTCTTTATACAGTCCCTGACGTGGTCAGGTTGCCTGTAAATTTTGCTCTTTATAGGAAGACTGTCACCAGTGTCCACCACATGTGTACACCAGTTAGTCTGACTGGGTGTCAAGGAGAACATATGCCTGTATGCCTGTAGAACTTGTCTGCAGTCATGTTGCTGATGTTCAGTGAGGCTGCCACCTAAGGCCACACCATCAACTGAGCCATCCTCAGGGTTCTGAGTGAGCAGGTCTGGGAGAGGGTCACTCTCTTCCTCCTGTCCCTCATCTGTAGCCATGAGCAAGCCCATGTCTGCCCTGCTGACATATGCCTTCAATCTGTTCACATGGAGCACCCTGTGGGGGCTCCTGGGAGTTCCTAGGTCCACCAAGTAGGTAACCTCTCCCTTCTTTTCCAGAATTGTATGGGGTCCAGACCATTTGTCTTGGAGTGCTGCTGGGGCCACTGGCTCCAACACCCATACCTTCTGTCCAGGCTGAAATTCAACAAGGACAGCCTTTTGGTCATGCCAAGCTTTTTGTAATTCTTGGCTAGCCTCAAGGTTTTTGGATGCCTTTTCCATGTACTCTGCCATCCTGGAGCGGAGACCAAGTACATAGTCCACTATGTCCTGCTTAGGCTTTTTGAGAGGTAACTCCCATCCTTCCTTCACAAGACACAGGGGTCCTCTTACAGGGTGCCCAAACAACAATTCAAAGGGGCTGAAGCCAACCCCCTTTTGAGGGACCTCTCTGTAAGCGAACAAAAGGCAGGGCAAAAGGATGTCCCATCTTCGCCTGAGCTTTTCAGGTAATCCTTTAATCATGCCCTTTAGGGTCTTGTTAAATCTCTCAACAAGCCCATTGCATTGTGGGTGATAAGGAGTGGTGAACTTGTAGTTTACACCACATTCCTTCCACATAGCTGTCAAATATCCAGACATGAAGTTGGTACCTCTATCTGATATTACCTCCTTAGGAAACCCCACTCTGGAGAAAACTCCAAGTAAGGCCCTGGCCACAACAGGAGCTGTTGTGGTCCTAAGGGGAATTGCCTCTGGGTACCTGGTGGCATGATCCACTACCACCAGTATGAATCTGTGCCCAGATGCTGTAGGGGGATCCATTGGACCAACAATATCAATCCCCACTCTCTCAAAGGGAACCCCCACCACAGGTAGTGGTATCAGGGGGGCCTTTGTTGTTCCACCTGCTTTACCACTGGCTTGGCAGGTTTCACAGGAGCGACAAAACTCCTTGGTGTCTTCAGACATGTGAGGCCAGTGAAAGTGAGGGACAAGCCTGTCCCAAGTCTTGTTCTGGCCTAGGTGTCCTGCTAAAGGAATATCATGGGCCAAGGTGAGTAGGAAGCCCCTAAATTGCAGAGGTATAACCAACCTCCTGGTAGCACCAGGCTTGGGGTCTCTAGCCTCTGAATAAAGGAGTCCATCGTCCCAATATACTTTATGGGCACCTTGAGCATTCCCAGCAGCCTCAGCAGCAGCCTGCTGTCTGAGGGGTTCAAGAGAAGGACAGGTTAACTGAGCCTGCCCCAAGTCTGCCCTAGAAGGTCCCCCTGTCCCCAGAAACTCAACCTGATCAGGTTCAAGTTCTTCAGGGACAGTTCCTTCAGGGGTCTCAAGATCAGTTTCCTGTGAAGCCTGATCCTCACTTGTAGGCAGTTGGGAAGGCGCAGCCTTAACCCTCCTGTTCTTCTTCTTGGGAGGTACTTGGTCCATTGTTCCAGGATCCAAGACCTGAGGTTCAGAGAGGCACTTTTTGGCCTGTGACCTGGTCACAGCAAGGACATGTGATGATATCCCTAACATCTCTGCATGAGTCCTGTACTCAACTTCTGACCATAGAGAGTTCTCCAGGTCATTGCCCAACAAACATTCTACTGGGAGATCAGCACTAACCACAACTTTCTTTAGGCCAGTTACCCCTCCCCAGGAAAAGTTAACAAGTGCCACACTATGTGTAGTAGTGACATTGCTGGCATTGGTCACCAGGTAATCATCGCCTGGCATGTATTGTCCAGGGTCCACAAAGTTAGGTGTCACCATAGTGACACTGGCACATGTGTCCCTGTAAGCTTGAGCCACTTTGTTGTTAATCAAAGGTGTCTGTCTGTATTTGCCCAGGTTACTGGGACTCATGTCAGGGGTCAAATCTATGTCCCCTTCACAAACCAGAACAGCCTGGGTAAGGGTTCTGACTAGGTCAGAATCTCCTTCAGTTCCCAAAGTGATTCCCACTAAACCCTTGGCTTGAGGACCAGCACTGCTAACTGTACTAGTGGGTGCAGGTGCCTTAGGGGCTGCAGTGCTGGGGGCTCCACCCTTTTTACACTCACTTGTCCAGTGAGAGGTGTTTTTACAAGTTTTACACCAGGGTTTCTTCTGACCTTCTTTCTTCTTCTTCTTGGAAGTTTGGGACCCACCCTCTGTCTCAGTTTGGGGCCCTGTTGAAGACTTCTGGTCTTTAGTTTTCTGCTCCCCACCCTTCTGGTCTGTTTTCTTCTGGTCACCACCCTGGTTCTGGTTCTGGTTCTTTTGCTTAACTCTGGTTCTTACCCATTTATCTGCCCTCTTTCCCAATTCTTGGGGAGAGGTCAAATCTGAGTCAACCAAATGTTGATGCAACTGCTGGTTCTGACAATTATTTAAAATTTGTTCTCTCATCAGCAAATTATACAATCCTTCATAGTCTGTAACCTTGCTTCCCAGCAACCATCCCTCCAGAGCCTTAGTGGCACACTCAACAAATTCAGACCAGTCCTGAGTCTGTGTCTTCTGGGTATCTCTGAACATTAACCTGTACTGTTCAGTGGTTAAGCCTAACCCATCAATCAGAGCACTCTTCAGGACCAGGTAGTTTCTAGAATCCCCATCACTAACTGTGAGGAGTCTGTCTCGGCCTCTACCTTCAAAGGAGAGCCACAAGATTGCTGCCCACTGCTCCTGAGGGATCTGCTGTACTCTGCAGGCTCTCTCCATTGCAGTAATCCATTTATGGATATCATCCCCAGCTTTGTAGGGGGGCACAATCTTACTCAGGTTTCTATTATCAAAAGACCTGTCTTTATCCTTGTGGATATTGCTGCCACCAGTGGGTTCTATTACCCCACTCTCTCTAGGCTGTCTTGCTCTAGCAAGTTTCTCCTTAGCCAGGGCAACCTCTAACTCTTGCCTCTGGATCCTAAGCTCAGCCTCTCTCATCTTGGCCTCATGTTCCCTTCTCTGAGGGCTAGTCATCTCCTTTCTGGAGTGACCATGAGAGCCTCTAGAGACATGGGAGGTATTGGATTCACCTGAGTGATGCCTCCTCCTCCTATGGCCCTGGTTAAGTCCACCTGGGGGTCTGAATGGGTTGTTACCTGATTCATTCCCAAGTTGACTTAAGTTAGCCTGGTTCAGTCTACTGACCAGCACCTGACTATCTCTGTCATCATCTGACTCACTGCTTTCCACCTCCTCCTCCTCTTCTTCTTCCTCTTCCTCTACATCTACTTGAGGAGCTCCAGTGGTGGAGGCTTCCTCATCTACTAGGATGATAGGGGCAGGGGGGTCTACAGTGTCATCCTCTGAAGGATGGCCTCCTTCAGCATCCCCTGTGGGGTTTGCCTTAGAGGGCTTTAGAGTCTCAGACTGGTCTAAGAGCTCTCTTAGGTGGTCTGTAGTAGGGGAAGGCCCTGTCTTCAGACCCCTTAAGACACAAAGCTGTCTTAATTCCTTAAAGGAAAAAATAGCAAATTTGGATGGTGCCCTTGGAGGGTCACTCTCAACAGGAGTAAGTCCACTGGACCCCTCTGCTCCAGACATTGCTCTAGTGTGGGTGGATGTGTTGCAATCTACCTACACTGGTGTTTACCTACTAAACCTATCTAGTAGTTGTAGCTAGGGTGTGCTACTCCCTTTGCTCTACAACAACTAAGTTCAGTAGAACTTAAGTATACTAGTCTTGTTTTATATGTACCTAGCAGGTACCTGTATGATCTTTCAAATGATAATCTCAAAGATTGTAATGGTAAAACAACAGCAAGCTCAGATCCCACCGCTGCCACCAATGTGAGAAGTTGGCCTGGTATATAATGCTCACTAATTCTAGTGATCACTTTGTACCATGCCAAGCAACCCTTATGATGATGGTTGTAATTCAACCTTGTAGACCAGTTATCCTAGTGGTAACGTGGACAAAGCAGTCTTAGGCTAAACTCTGAAAGGCATGTGAAGCCAGCTGTTATACCATACACAACCCCCTTGAATACCAAATGAAAGGGACACCACACAGATATATATTGAAAATATATATTGATTTATTAACTATTAAAATCCCCTGGACTCTTTATGAGCACAGAAGCACAAGCGTAAAATCACAAGACAGTTTAAAATACACAAAAGTTGCACAATATGGATGAGCCCTAGGGGCCACCTAAACCATATACTAAGAAAGTGGTATATGAGATACCAGGAGGAAAGTGAAGAGGCCTAGGGCCTTGGGAATCGCTGGAGCTATTCGAGACTGGAGTTAACTAAGTCGGGAAAGGCCCACGGGACTCGGGTGCAGTGTTCAAAGTGCACGCACTTCTCAATACAAAGTCTATGGTGCGTAAAAAGCACAAAGTTAGAAAGTTAGGAACCTTCCGAGTGACCTACGGAGCTGAAACTTAAAACACAGGCCCTTGGGATGTGTACCAGTGCAGGAGCACCGGCGGAGCTGAGTTACCTCACCCACAGGAAGCGGGTGCACAGGGTCGACGATGTGTCGGGTTTCGTCACGCTGGTCGATGGTGCTTGGAGCTGAAGATGCTGCAGGCGGCTCGATGAGAAGAGTTCCGGTGGATCCAAGGGTGGATCTGAAGAGTTGAAGACCTGAAAGCAGAGGGGACAGTGTTCAAAGTCACTAGCCCGTGACTACCGTGGAACCAGAGTGGAACCAGGCGATGTCGGGTGCAAACAGGCGTTGTCGGGTAGCTTCTTTCTGCAGCCACGTGGATACCCGGGGTCGAGGACGTCCAGGAGTCGGTCACGAGCTGTCCCACGTAGGCTTCTCGCTGTTGGCGGTGTCGGCGACCTGATCGGGGCAAACAGGCCTTGGCAAATGTAAGCCACGCAGAAGTTGAAAGATGCTGTTCACTCGGACCAGCAAGGTCAGAGCGAGTGCTCCTTTTCACAGGAGCTTGGGTAGGTCTGGAGCAACCAGACCTGCTGTTTAAATCTTCGGGTTCGTCGCCAAGATGGCCGCTGACCACGTGGCTAGTGGCCGGGATGGCGCGTCGAGTGGCACAATGCAAAAGGGCCCCACGCAGATCGTGGAGATGCTGGAGGGCTGATCTTCGGTGCAAGGGCTGCTCGGTGGTGGGGGTTCTCAATCCCCAAAGCACAACGTTGAGGATGCCTCAGAAGCTGCGCAGTCAGCTTTTCGAGTGTCTTTCAAGAGGTCCGGTCCCACGTCACTCGGTGCCTCCACGGGTCCCTTCTTCGCAGGGACTGTGGATCGGGCTCTGAGAGGTCTGGGAATCTGGTTCTTGTCGGGCTCTGGGCTCGGTCTCCGGCGGGAGGCGGCGGCAAAGCAGACGTCGAGTTGCTGGTTGGTACCTGTGTTCACAGGGTGGTCACTCCTTGGCCACAAGGGAGATTCTTCTTCAGTCTTCTGTGCAGCAGAATGTCGAAGTCCAGTCTTCTTCTTAGTTTTAAGTTGATTTCGGGATGATCTGCTGTGCAATGGCACTGCTCCCCCTCTTATTCCCAAACTGGGGGTGGATCACCTACTAGGTCCCTCCTCTGGGAGGAACCAGGAAGGGGGGCGGTTACACCCCCTTTCCTTTGTCCAGCTCCGCGCCAGGACTGGGGCTGGAAGGCCCCAGAACCGGTTTGGACTGGCCTTTGCACGGGGACACCTTGTGTGCCCCGGGCATGTCTGATTCTTTTCAGCCCTGTCCTACCTAATACACAAAATCCTGTCTGGGGTGGTGCTCGCACCTCCCAAGGCAGGAAACCCTTTGTCCAGGCCACCATCTGCCGAGTTTCGGTCAGCAGCAGGAGGCCAGACTTGTGTCTGTGGTGGCAGCGTCCATTTTGTGAAGCTGAGGCTCTGTTTAACTTTAACCGGGGTTAAGGCTACACACATGTCGTGTCCCTCTAGAAGGGTGGAATGCTATCCCCGTCGCCAGAATTGGTGAGGGGATAGTATTCCAATTCGTATGACACCTTACTCGACATGTTTTGATAAAGCCAAACCAAAGATAGCATTTAACCGCGAGGATTATAATGCACTTAAGAGTATATGGTATGGCAATATCCCGGAACGGCTTAGGGAGTTGTTCCCGACAGCTGCAGACAGGCTCAGCTCATGCCAGAGCACCATCTCACATATTTCCAAGCACTCTGCCTCCAGGATTGATGAGGCCTTCCATAGGAGTGGCTGATAGGAACATATGTGTCCAGTTTAGGGTTAGGCCCAGACATACTGTACCTAAGTAAGAGGTGGTTACACCATCTTACCCCAGCTGAGTGATCAGCCAGTTGTGTCAAATATGGAGGCCAGGCCAGGGGTGGCACAATACGTGCTGCAGCCCCTGGTAGGCCTTGGATACACCTATGCCCTGGGCACCTAGGGTGCACTATTAGAGGGGCTCATAAGGTGAACCAGTTCCAATTCGTAATGCACCTAAAGTGCATTGGCATCAATTTAGAGAGAGAACAGCAGGCTGTGGGTCTGATTAGCAGGCCCACAGCCACATTAAGTCAGAAACCAGTGAAGCAAAAAGCAAAAATTTGGGGTGACCATAGGATAGCAGACCCTACTCTCCTACATGAGTAAGGTGGATTTGTGCACCCCGTCCTGAAGAAGGTGCTTCTGGCACCGAAACATGTCGACGCACACAAAAAGGAGGTAACGCACATTGTCAGCGTAGTGACCTCCCACCCTCATTTTTAACAGCACCAGCCCAGTGGCTTATTAAATAATTTTTAGTCACCCCACAAGCCAGGTTCTTTTTAACTATCACTATTTCCCAAACCCCACAATACACTCACATTTATTCAAAATACCCCCTCACCAACACCACACATAGTCTAACAAGTGCTCCCACGTCTCCGTAGGCCGCAGCACGCCGGCACGATGACCCCGATGATGAAGCATGACACCAAGGGGCCTGTTGGTGTGTGAGGGGACCTAAAAACATAAAGGTGTTCCCCACTGTGGAGAAGACACCCTCAATCTCAAGGAGTGGATTCTAACTGTTTATTGAAATGTGTGCAACAGCAGCTGAGTCAACACATCACCAACTTCCATCCACTAGATGACTTCAATCTGGATTCAGGCCTGGGCACAGCACTGAAACCACCATTATGCACATCTTGGATGATGCCCTTCAAGCCCTTGACCAAGGCAAAACCTGTCTCCTTATCCTCCTTAAACTATCCTCGGCTTTCGTTACGGTCAACCACAAAACTCTACTTGAATGCCTCAAAGTCAGGATGGGACTGGATGGCCCTGTTCTTGAATGGTTTAGGTCCTTCCTCCAAAACCGGTCACAGAGATTCCTAATTAATGGTAACCTGTCCGCTCCCTCTCCGATCAAGGTTGGAATCCCCCAAGGATCAATCCTGTCCCCCACCCTCTTCAAACTTTTCCTCAAAACGCTAGTCAAAGTTCAACGCACTGCAAATATCTCCTACCACTTGTATGCTGACGACACCCAGATTTACATAAAAATCTCTTCTCCAGAGGAGATTCTCTCCCAGAATGAGGCCTTGAAATTGACTGTCCAATGGCTCACCTCTAACCACCTCAAACTTAACACAAAAACATAGAATTTCTCCTAATCTCCCCACCAAATACCAACCCTGACATTTAGGTATGGATCAAGGCGATCACAGCTTTAAACTGCCACCAACCATAGTGGACTCTACCTAATCCCTTGGTGTAACCCTTGACTGAAGTTTGAACATGCATGACCACGTCAACTAAGCATGGGCGAAAAATCCGTTCTGCTCGTGGATTTTGCGGATTTTCGGTAAATTCGCGATCCGCGAACGCTCGTGAATTTACTGAAAATCCGCAAATTCGCACGCAGCGTATTTTTTTTTCTTGGTGATACAATTTTGCGGCGTAAGTTCGCAATTGCGAACATGTAGGTGCGGCGGGCAGCAACAATCTCGCACTCGCGAAATTACAAAATTTGCAATTCTGCACAAGAAATCCACTAGCAAGCAGCATAGACCTTCTGAAAATGATGATTTTTATCAGAATAACTCCTCAGGTTGACATTTGCCTGCCCTTTTTTGGATTTGAGGCCTTTTGACTTTCTTTGGATCACTTTTGGATTAGAATTCAACTTTCACAAGTAAGTTTGTTTGGGGCATTACATTTGCTGTTCTGCAGATAAACAAGTTTTGCTAAACTGAAAGCACTCAGCAGGTGCAAAAGTTCAAATTCATCATTAGTAACGATTCCCTGTAGTGCTTCCTGACTGGGGCCCCTCCAGAGTTGAGTTGCTAGTTGCAACAATTGTATGACCCTGCTCTGACCCTCACAGCCGGATCATAGAATAGCTACAAGTAGGCCACAAAGGTCCTGGAAAAAAAATTGCACTGCAACAGAAAGCAAATTACAGATAAGGAAGCAGGTGCCAGACTGGAATTTTAAAACAGTGACACATTAATAAATCAACCCCAAATTAATACATGTCAGTTGAAGCAGGGCAGGTGTGCTTGCTTTTTCCCCCCATAATCTACAGTGATGATGATGAACCAGAGGGTGGCATTGATATTCCAGAGGGTGGCATGGGTGAAACAGAGGGTGGCAGTGTTGAAACAGAGGGTGCTGTGAACCTGTGATGATGAACCAGACGTAGAAACAACATAGTCGCGACCGTTGCGTGCCGACAAGTAAGTTAGCAATTGCGAACTGGTACAAAATCCTCGCGAACTGGCAGAAACCCTTGCGAACACTATAAAAACAAAAAAAATCTGCAAATTCGCGAGAATTCACAGATTTTGCGGATTGCGAGTTCGCAAATACGCAAATTCGCGAACGCCAGATTCGCAAAATTCGCCCATGCTTATGGCCAAACCAACCAGATTTCACCTGAGCTACCTAAGGAAACTGAAACCTTTCCTCGGCACTCCCAACCTAAAAATGGCAGTCCAGGCAATTGTCATCTTTAGACTGGAATATGGCTGCTCTACCCTCTCAGGTTTACCCAAGACCTCCTAGCCACACTGAATCATGTCTCAATGTGGCCGCCAGACTACTAACAGGCTCAAGGAAATTCAACCATATTCCTCCAAACCTGGAAGTTCTGAACTGGCTTCCTCTTGAGGCCAGAATCCAACTTAAATTGGCATGTATCACGTACAAGACCCTATACTCAAATTCTCTGGCATTTCTTGCCCAAAAACTTGTGATATCCGGAGGAGCCAGAAACTCCTGTTCCGCCAGAGTCCTTTTGCTCCAACCAGCACACTTGCTGAAAATAAACGTACAATCAGGCCTTTTCCTGGGGCCGCACCAAGGATTTGGAACTCACTCCTGCCCGGCATTTGAAGAACTCCATCTCTGGTACACTTTAAAAAGGATGACAAAAACTTCCTAATGGGCAAATTCCTCTCCTAACTATTGACTTGAAATCACCTCAGCGACCTTGTCCTGCTTCCATTTAATTCCCACCACTACCTCTCATTGGGCCTATCCTGTTGCCATCCACCCAGCACCTCCAGGCACCCCACCCTGGGATCTGTGACCATCTGTTTCTCGTAAAATTTATTTTCCTGTGTTTATCCCAAATACATCCACCATCCTCCTCGAAGTCTCTTGTACACATCTTGTGAATCCTGGAAAGCGCTCTGATACCCTAATGGGTCAAGTTTATGCTGTATAAAACACAAATATATATATTTTTTAAACAACATGTCCAACCGTTTAGGGCATACTCTAGTAGTGGCTTATATGTATGAAAAACCAAGATTTAGGCATGGCAAAAGGTTTATTTTGCCAAAACCTCAGGATTTCTCCCTTTCTTTCAGAGGAGTGTACTCTGATGCCAGCCAAGGGCCCAGGGGTGGCACCTCTTGGGGATCAGGGACTCACTATAGCAGAGGCGAACAAGGCTCAGGCAGGTCGAGGCAGGTCAGTTGGGCTGTTGCAGGGAGGCCTCTGGAGCTTGCTGTGTCCTAGTAGGTCAGAACAAGAGGACAATCCACTGACCTTTGGAGTCACTTAAGTCTTCTTGGGAACAATAAGATTTTCCTATCTCTTTCAAACAGCAAGGAAGGCCTTGAGCAGCAGGGCAGTCACCTGGAGAACAAGTGAGGCCTCAAGAAGCAGGGCAGTGCTCTGGTAGCTGTAGGGCAGTCCTCTGAGAACAAGGGAATCCTTTTGAATTCTTCCACAGGTTCAGGAGTGAATTGAACAGTGGGTCTGCGGGTCTTATTTGTATATGTGGTGCTAGCTTTGAAATGGAAAAAACTTCTGGAGTGTCCTACTCTCCATAGATAATTCTGAAATGACCTTCCTTCCTGCCCAGGCTCCAAGGGGAATGGGGTGACAAAAGATGTTCTTTGCGAGTATGCTCAGGCAACTCCTTTGAAATGTTAGTGGGTCAGGGAACAGTTCTGCCCCGCACATCAAGGCAGGGTGGCCCATTCTGCCAACACCTGTTCCCCTTTGTCTCATTGTCTGTAAAGAATACACAAAGGCCATCTGCTATTCTGATCAAAGTCCTATGGCCCGGGACACAAGCTGCAGGCACTTAGGGCATAATTAGCATAGTGTATGACGAACACTCCTTCTTGAAAATTCTATCCACCCTAAACCCGAACAACCACTTCATTGACCCACTCCCCACCAACTGCCTAGCTGCTGCAGCTCAATCCATCATTCCTAGTTGGACTGCAATAACTATTGCCCCCCTTCTACAGGGGTCGATACCTGATTCTCTGAAAGCCGGCCAAGTCTCCCCATCCTAAAAAAAACGTTGCTGGATCCTGCTTCTCCTGACAAATTTAGACCTATATCTAATATACCACTCTTACCTAATGTTCTGGAGAAATGTGTGCAACAGCAGCTGAGTCAACACATCACCAACTTACACCCACTAGATGACTTCAATCTGGATCCAGGCCTGGGCACAGCACTGAAACCACCATTCTTCACATCTTGGATGATGCCCTTCGAGCCCTTGACCAAGGCAAAACCTATCTCCTTATCCTCCTAGAACTATCCTCTGCTTTCGTTACGGTGAACCACAAAACACTACTTGAACGCCTCAAAGTCAGGATGGGACTGGATGGCCCTGTTCTTGAATGGTTTAGGTCCTTCCTCCAAAACCGGTCACAGAGATTCCTAATTAATGGTAACCTGTCCGCTCCCTCTCCGATCACGGTTGGAGTCCCCCAAGGATCAACCCTGTCCCCCACCCTCTTCAAACTTTTCCTCAAAACGCTAGTCAAAGTTCAACGCACCGCAAATATCTCCTACCACTTGTATGCTGACGACACCCAGATTTACATAAAAATCTCTTCTCCAGAGGAGATTCTCTCCCAGAATGAGGCCTTGAAATTGACTATCCAATGGCTCACCTCTAACCACCCCAAACTTAACGCAAAAAAAATTTAATTTCTCCTAATCTCCCTGTTGGAGAGTAGGGTCTGCTATCCTATGGCCACCCCAATTTTTGCTTTTTGCTTCACTGGTTTTCGACTTACTGAGGCTGTGGGCCTGCTAATCAGACCCCCAGCCTGCTGTTCTCTCTCTAAATTCGTAATACATGTGCTATAGGTACATACCACAATTGGAAATGGACTCCTTGTCAGCCCCTGTACCATGCACTATAGGTGCTCAGGGCATAGGTGCCACCAAGGCCTACCAGGGGCTGAAGCATAGCTTTTGCCACCCCTGGCGGGTTCTTAAATTGACACAACTGGCTGATCACTCAGCTGGGGCAAGTGGGTGTAATCACCCCTTGCTTAGACATAGTATACCTATATCTAAACCTATATCTGGACACATATAAACCTGAGAGCCACTCCTATGGAAGGCCTTATCAATCCTGGAGGCAGAGTGCGTGGTTTAATGTGAGATGGAGCTCTGGCATGAGCTGAGCCTGTCTGCAGCTGTCGGGAACAACTCCCTAAGCTGATTCGGGATAATGCCATACCATATACTATTAAGTGCATTATAATCCTCGCGGTTATATAGCAACTTTGGTTTGGCTTTATCAAAACATGTCGTGTAAGGTGTCATACGATTTGGAATACTATCCCTTCGAAAGTTCTGTCGACTGGGATAGCATTCCACCCCTCTAGATGGAGAAAACATGTTACTTTACTGAAACGCAGTTGATTTTTAAAAGAGCCTCAGATCCACAAAATGGATGCTTCTGCCACAGACACAAGTCTGACCTCCTGCTGCCGACCAAAACTCAGCAGAGGAGGCCTGGACAAAGGGTTTCCTGTCACAGGGAGGTGTCACACCACCCCAGACAGGAGATAGTGGATTGTAGCAGGGAGGTTTGAAAGAAACAAGACACTGCCTGGGGAGCACAAGGCTGCCCCTTGCATAATCCGGCCAAACCGGTTCTGGGGCACACCAGCCCCAGTCCCAGTGCGGCCTGGATCAAAGGAAAGGGGTGTATCCACCCCCTTCCTGGGTCCCACCCATAGGAGGGGACCTAGCAGGTAATCCAGCCCCCTAGATTGGTATAAGAATGGGAGCAGTGCCAACGCACTCAGATTATCCTGATGAAACATTCGAAACTAAACTCTGGACCCTTCGACATCCTACTCAATGTAGAAGACTGAAGAATCTTCCTTGTGGTCAAGAAGTGACCAACCTGTGCAAATAGGCACCATCCAGCACCTCTACGTCTGCTTTGTTGCAGTTCCCGCCGGAACTCGTGCAACAGAGATCGACAAGATCAAGCTTGCCTGCCTTCTTACTGCCCGATCCACAGTCCCTGCAGAGCTGAGACCCGTGGAGGCGACCGGAAGCGTGGGGCACGCCATCTTGAAAAGACCACAAGACACTGACCGTGCAGCCCACGAGTGACCCTCGAAGCTGTACACCGGGGTTTATGAAGCCCCAACCCTGTGCCACTCTTGCACCGAAGCTCACCCCTCTACACTCGACGAGTGCTGCGTGGGGCCCTTCTGCTTTCTTTGGCTCAACGCATTCGCCCAGTCACTTGCCAGCTGGCTTGTGGCCCCTGTGCCGACGAAAACCTAAAACCGACTTACGATTCTGGTTGCTCCAGACTTGCACCAGTTCCTCTGAAAAGGAGCACCCCCTCTGACCCTCCTGTTCCGAGAGAGAAGCAATCTTCCGGTCCTGCGTGGATTGCTCTTGCCAAGTGTTGTTTGCTCCAATCTTGAAGCCGACTGCGCCGACGGTGAGAGCCTGCGTGGGACAGATCGTGACCTGCTCCTGGACATCACAGATGCCCCAGAGCCTACGTGACAGCAGAGAGAAGCTCCTCGACAACCACCGGATTGCGCCCGACATTGCCTGGTTCCGTCCTGGTTCCACCCTGGTCACTGCTGAGTGACCCAGACTCTGTCCCCTCTGCTTTCAGGTACTTTACGACTCTGATCCACCCTTGGATCACACCGGACACTTCTCCTTCACATCGCCTGCAGCATCTTCAGCTTCAAGCACCAAGAACCTGCGTGACAAAACCCGACGCCACTTCGACCCAATGCACCCGCTTCCTGTGGGTGAGGTAACATTGCAACGCCGGTGTTCCCACACTGGTACACACCTCTAGGGTCTGTGTCTAAAGTTTGGTCCTCCTAGGTTCAGCGGAAGTATCCTTAAACTCTATTTGTGTAACTTTACGCACCATTGACATTGCATTGGTGCAAGCCGCGCTTTAAGCGCTGCACCTGAATCCCGCGGGCTTTTTCCGGCTTCAGCATTGCTAGTCCCGACTGCTCCCAGCAATTCCCAAGGCCCTAGGCCTAACCACTTTTCGATTGGTATCTCTTACACCACTTTTTTAGTATATGGTTTGAGTGGCCACCCGGCCTCATCCATAATTGTGCAACTTTGTATGTTATATTGTGCTTTTGATTTAACGCTTGTGCCCCTTTGCTCATAAAGAGTACTGGGGATTATATTAGAAATAAATACATATATTTTTATAATATATACTTGTGTGGTGTCCTTTCATTTGATATTACAGGACTGTGATTGGTAAAATAGCTCGCTTAACACGACCTCTTGAGTTAAGCGTTTAAGGCTGCTTAGTCTATGCTACCCTTAAGATAGCTTGTCTAATAAGGTTGACTTACAACCAGACACCATAAGGGATTGTTTGGACTGATACAAGGTGGTTCCAGAATTGGAAACATCATATATCAGGCCAACTTCTCACATTGGTGTGCAGCGGTGCGGATTTGAGCTTGCTGTTGTTTTACCATTTCAATCTTTTTATCAAATTGAAAGATCACATCAAGTACCTTAGGTACATATAAATCAAAAGCTTAGCATATTAAGTTCTACTGAACTTAGTAGTTGTAGATAAAAGGGATTAGCACACCCTGACTACAACTCACTAGCAAGGTACAGTAGGAAAACCCTTAGTGTAGGTAAGTGCACCACTTGCACCTCACTAGCAGTCATGTCTTACGCAGGTGGAGCCTCAGGCTCTGCTCCTGTGACAGTTGAACCTACCAAGGCAACTTACAGCTATGACAAACTTAGCCACAAAGACTTGAGTGCCTTGTTTATTGCAAGGGGGCTAAAAAGGGGCAGACACCCCACCATTCCTATACTGATAGCCATCCTGGAAATGGATGATTTAAATAAGGAGACTGTAGCTCCCTTAGCTTTAGGAGATGGAGTGACCCACCCTGAGAATGAGACCACTCCAGAAGATGAAGAGGAGGAAGAGGAGGAGGGCTCAGAAGTAGATGAGCCTGAGGATCAGGATCAACAGGGTAACCAGGCTGTAGTGTCCAGGCTTAACCAGTCCAACTTAAGCCTACATGGGAATGGAGAGGGCCAGCACCTCCCCGGATCCTATAACATAATTCCCACAGGCAATAGAAGGGTTAGATCTCCCTCAGGGGACTCTCATGTTTCTAGTGTCTCTAGGGAATCTCAAAGGGGAATGACTTCCCCCCAGAGGAAAGAGCATAGGGCCAGGATGAGGGCTGTCCAACTTCAAATAGAGAGGGAAGAGATAGCCTTGGCTCAAGCAAGACTTGCTTTGGCAAGAGAACAAAAGTTGTGTGGATTAGACTCCACTGGTGGCAGCAATTTTCCTTGAGAGAAAGACAGGAGCTATGACAATAGAAACCTGATAAAAATGGTGCCCCCCTACAAGGAAGGGGATGACATCCACAAATGGATGACTGCTTTTGAGAGAGCCTGCATGGTACAGCAGGTTCCTCAGGATCAGTGGGCTGCAATTTTATGGTAATCCTTTTCTGAGAAAGGGAGGGATAGGCTCCTCACAGTTAGACCTGAGGATGCCAAAAACTACTCTGTCCTGAAGAGTGCTCTTATTGAAGGGTTTGGCCTAACCACTGAGCAATACAGGTTGTTGTTCAGAGACACCCAAAAAGCACAGACTCAGGACTGGACTGATTTTGTTGATTGTGCCACTAAGGCTCTGGAGGGTTGGCTGCAGGGAAGTAAAGTCTCAGACTATACAGGATTGTACAATCTTATAATGCGAGAGCAGATCCTTAATAACTGTCAGAACCAGCTGTTGCATCAATACCTTATTGACTCTGATCTGACCTCTCCCCAAGAATTGGGAAAGAAGTCGTTAGATGCTGCGGTGGGGTTGGTGAATTCTTTGACGATGTTGAAAAGTTCCTTGCTGTTGTGAGTGTGTGGACAAATGGGTCAGAACAAGGACTAAGCAGAAACCCCAGAACCATGGTGGTGACCAGAAGAAAGCAGACCAGAAGGGGTGAGGTTCCGTGACGATTTGAACCCGTGTTTTCAATATTGTCGTGAATATATAATTTTGGTATCAGTGAACCGCAAATGATCCATTTAGCATATCCTGGTGTTTTCGCTATGCTGCGAGCAAGAGCACTCCTGTTATGAACATATTTCTGATCTACCCATGGCATCCATCTTAGATTACGGCAGCCATTTTGTATTTCTTGCCCTCACACAGTCAATGGACACGCAGTGACCTCTTTCACTTAAGGACACGTAAGCTTTAGCCGTCGATTCACCTTGCTAGTGACACGTGCACCTCAGGACAGAACACGCCATGGCTGCATGACTCGGCAGAAGCTGCCTCCTCTGCCTGAGGCCAGTCCTGCTATCCTGGTTCTCGTGTTCGTTGGCCTGATCATGATTAGGCGGCCGAAGCGGGTAGCCTTGCCCATTTACGACCCACAAACATCTCTTATCCTGCTTTTCTATCTTCTGCACCTGGCTCTGCTCCTTTCCTTCTGGGCCTTTATTAGGGGGAGGTAACAAAATTTACGATGAGGCGGTCCGGCTCTTGAATGAAAAGTTGACATGAGATTATGATGGAACAGTGGGAACCCCTCGTTCGTAATGTTTTGACATCAGATATTGTTGACGATTCCTGTGTAACGCCAAATATTTATTGTTTAGGACACAAAGGTTTAGAAATGTACTAGCATGTAAAGAATTTGCCCCAAGTCTAAAATTTAGTATTTAAGGAGCAACCCACTTTGTACAAATCGAACAGTTTCCTAGATACTGCCCGTGTGTAGTTTCTGTGACTTCTGTGTCCCTGCAGTAATAAACCTTTGGTCTTTGACGCCACCATCGAGAAGCCCGTGTTTCTGTTTATTTGTGCACCGAGACAGGTAGAACTCCGGGGTCTTCGGATGTTATCCCTGACACCTCTGGACGGAACCAAAAAGTCCAGAACTCCAGGGGGGAGATAAGAAAGATAAAGAAAAAGACCGGAAGTCTTCTTCAGGCCCACATAATTCTAATAAGGAGGATGGGTTCCCAAAATGGTAACAAAAAGAAGAAGAATGATGGCCCAAAGAAACCTTGGTGTAATACCTGCAAATCAGTTTCACACTCGGGCAGTGAATGCACCAAGAAAAATCCAGTTCCTACCACTGCAGCTCCTAAAGCAACTGCACCCCCTAGTACAGTCAGCAGTGGTAGTGCACAACCTAAGGGGATAGTAGGGTTGACCTTGGGTACTGAGGTGGAATCTGGCCTAGTCAGAGTCCCCACTCAGGCAGTTCTCCTATATGATGTGGACTTGTCTTTGACCACTTCAGTGAGTCCCAGTAACCTGGGCAAATATAGGCAGATGCCTTTAATCAATGAGAAACTGGCTCAGGCCTACAGGGACACTTGTGCCAGTGTCACCATGGTGACACCTGACTTTGTGGACCCTGGTCAGATTGTACTAGGTGAGAGTTACCTAGTGACCAATGCAAGCAACTCCACTACTTCACATAGTGTGGCTGTTGTGAATTTCTCCTGGGGAGGGGCAAATGGCCTAAAGAAAGTTGTGGTAAGTGCAGACCTCCAAGTAGACTGTCTGTTAGGCAATGATCTTGAAAGCTCAGTTTGGTCAGAAGTGGAGTACAGGACTCATGCAGAAATGCTAGCGATTTCAGCTCATGTCCTTGCAGTGACAAGGTCTCAGACTAAGAAGTGCCTTCCTGAACCAGTGGTGGATCTTGAAACATTAGACCATCCACAACCCAAGAGAAAAAGCAAGAGGGTTAAGGCTGTGCCTTCCCACTTGCCCCAGGTTGAGGATCAGACTTCACAGGAAGCTGATTCTGCAGTCCAAGAGGAGACTGTCTCAGAGGAACTTGAGCCTGACCAGATTGAGTTTCTGGGGACAGGGGGACCCTCAAGGGCAGACCTGGGGCAGGCCCAATTAGATTGCCCTTCACTTGAACCCCTCAGACAGCAAGCTGCTGCTGACGCTGCAAGGAATGCTCAAGGCGCCCATAACGTTTATTGGGATGATGGACTCCTTTACTGAGAGGCTAGAGACCCCAAGCCTGGTACCACCAGGAGGTTGGTCATACCTTTGAAGTTTAGGGGTTTCCTTCTTACCTTGGCCCATGATATTCCCCTTGCAGGACACTTAGGCCAGAATAAGACTTGGGACAGGCTTGTCCCTCACTTTCACTGGCCTCATATGTCAGAAAATGTCAAGGAGTTTTGTCGCTCCTGTGTCACTTGCCAAGCCAGTGGTTAGTCAGGTGGCACAACAAAGGCCCCCCTGATACCACTACCTGTGGTGGGGGTGCCCTTTGAAAGAGTTGGAATAGACATTGTGGGTCCCATGGAACCTCAAACAGCATCTGGGCACAGATTTATACTGGTGGTAGTAGATCATGCCACCAGGTACCCAGAGGCAATTCCCCTGAGGACCACAACAGCACCTGTTGTGGCAAAAGCCCTCATTGCAGTTTTCTCAGGAGTGGGCTTTCCAAAGGAGGTTCTTTCAGACAGAGGTGCCAACTTCATGTCTGGATACTTGAAAGCAATGTGGAAGGAGTGTGGAGTAAACTACAAGTTTACCACACCCTATCACCCACAGTGCAATGGGCTTGTGGATACCACTACCTGTGGTGGGGGTGCCCTTTGAAAGAGTTGGAATAGACATTGTGGGTCCCATGGAACCTCAAACAGCATCTGGGCACAGATTTATACTGGTGGTAGTAGATCATGCCACCAGGTACCCAGAGGCAACTCCCCTGAGGACCACAACAGCACCTGTTGTGGCAAAAGCCCTCATTGCAGTTTTCTCAGGAGTGGGCTTTCCAAAGAAGGTTCTTTCAGACAGAGGTGCCAACTTCATGTCTGGATACTGGAAAGCAATGTGGAAGGAGTGTGGAGTAAACTACAAGTTTACCACACCCTATCACCCACAGTGCAATGGGCTTGTGGAGAGATTCAACAAGACCCTGAAGGGAATGATAAAAGGATTACCAGAGAAGCTTAGGCAGAAATGGGACACCCTTTTACCCTGCTTGCTCTTTGCTTACAGAGAGGTCCCACAGAAGGGGGTTGGCTACAGCCTTTTTGAACTTTTGTTTGGCCACCCTGTGAGGGGTCCACTATGTTTGGTGAAGGAAGGATGGGAGTTACCTCTCAAACAGCCTAAGCTAGATGTTGTGGATTATGTACTTGGTCTCCGCTCCAGGATGGCTGAGTATATGGAATGAGCATCCAAAAACCTGGAGGCCAGTCAAGAATTACAGAAAGCTTGGCATGACCAAAAGGCTGTTCTGGTTTAGTTCCAGCCAGGGCAGAAGGTGTGGGTGTTGGACCCAGTGGGCCCAGCAGCACTCCAGGACAAATGGACTGGACCCTACCCTGTCATTGAGAAAAATGGAGAAGTCACCTATGTGGTTGACTTTGGAACCCCTAGGAGCCCCCACAGGGTGCTCCATGTAAATCGTTTGAAAGAATTTGTTGACAGGGAGGACATGAGTCTCCTCATGGCCACAGATGGGGATCAGGAGGAGGAGAGTGACCCTCTCCCAGACCTGCTTTCCCAGAACCCTGATGATGGTTCAATTGATGGAGTAGCCTTGGCAGGCAGCCTCACTGAGCAGCAACAGGTGGACTGTATACAGGTGTTGCAGGCCCACAGACACATGTTTTCACTCACACCCAGTCAAACTAACTGGTGCACCCATGATTTGGACACTGGTGACAGTCCGCCTGTGAAGAATAAGATCTACAGGCAACCTGACCATGTCAGGTATTGTATAAAGGCTGAGGTGCAAAAGATGTTGGAGCTTGGAGTGATTGAGCCATCAGAGAGCCCATGGGCTAGCCCAGTGGTCCTTGTGCCAAACCCTCATACCAAAGATGGAAAGAGAGAAATGAGGGTTTGTGTGGACTACAGAGGTCTCAATGCTGTCACTAGGACAGATGCTCATTCCATTCCAAGAGCAGATGAGCTCATTGATAAATTGGCTTCTGCAAAGTATCTGAGCACATTTGATTTGACAGCTGGCTACTGGCAGATCAGACTAGCTGAAGAGTCAAAAGCCAAAACAGCATTCTCTACCCCTAGTGGACATTATCAGTTTGTGGTAATGCCCTTTGGTTTGAAGAATGCACCTGCCACCTTCCAAAGGTTGGTGAATCAAGTCCTTGCTGGGTTGGATGACTTTTGTGCAGCATATCTAGATGATATTGCTGTCTTTAGCTCCACCTGGGAGGATCACCTGATCCACCTGAAGAAGGTTCTGGAGGCCCTGCAAAAGGTAGGCCTGACTATCAAGGCTAACAAGTGCCAGATAGGGCAGAGCAAGGATGTGCACCTGGGCCACCTAGTAGGTGGGGGTCAGGTTGAACCATTGGAGAGCAAGATCCAGACCATACAGGACTGGGCTCCTCCAACTACCCAGACACAAGTCAGAGCCTTCTTGGGCCTGACTATGTATTACGGATTTTTTTTTTTAAGAATTTTTTTTTGGTCCTCATCTCACCTTACAAGCCTCTGCGGGTCTTATGAAGCCGCCTTTGTTACTAGTCGCCCCTACGGCTTAATGCACTCGCTTGGGTCGTCCGACCAGTCCCATTGTTTTGTATGGGACCCTGGTGTAATCATAAGACCAATGATGTTACAGTAATCTTAAATCCTTGCCCCAGCTCACCAAGGGGTGCCAGATATTCGAGAACTTATCTTCCACTCCATCATACTCCAGTCGTGCCATAGAGAATGCAGCTTTAAGCCAATCCTCCCTTTGCGGGGGTAGGGCATCCTTCCACCTCCTACACACTTCCCTTCTTGCCAGCATAATCAAGTTCAGTAATAGACCCCTATCTTTCCGCGAGAGGTTCTGGCTGAGGCGACCATCATCTCCAAAGAATACCAGTTGTATATTTATCTCGATGTTGGTATTAAATATGCCCAGTAAGTTGTCACCTACCTCAGCCCAGAATCTTGTGAGTGCTGGGCACTCATAGAAAATATGTAAGTCATTGGCTAAGGGTACTGCGCATCTGGGGCATTTAGGAACAGGATAAGGAGCAAACTTTGCAATTTTTGCCGGGGTGTAATAGAGTCTATTAATGACAAAAAAATGTTTTTTTTTTAGGCAGGCAGGTTTAACAGATCTGTACAGGGTCTTCAGTGAGGATTCATATAAAAGGTCTGCTGGTGACCCGAGTGGGGATCCCGTCCACACTGCAACGGAGGCAGGTGTCTTATGGTCTTCGGCCTCCAGCAGACTATTGTACCACATAGATATTTCCTTATTCAGTGAACGTGTCTCTTGCAGCAAATCTTCAATCTCCCTGTTTCCGCTGATCTCCCGCTTTTCTGCCACATACCATGATGTTAACTGTATGTATTTAAATCTCGAGAACCCGGTGCCAATCTTGGCACTCAGGTAATCCCAGGGAAGTATCCCCCCACTGTCCACCAGTTCAGACCAGATTTTGACTCCAGCCCTCTTTATCGGCAGTGCCAAGCCGTCCTGCAAGCAACCCGGGGTCCCTGGGGCATCCCATACAGGGGCGTAATCAGAGTAGTATCCAATGCCCCAGCTATGCCTGAGCCTACACCAAATCTCCAGAGCTGTCCTTAGAACCTTCAGACGGACCCTCTTGAAGAACCTAGGTGATCCAAATTTATACAGAAATGCTTCACCATTGCCTCCCCCTTCTACCCGCACCATTTCGCCTAACAGCTTCCCCCAAGCTGATTCCCCTGGCTTAACTAACAGCATCCGTATGCTTTTAAACTGGAACGCTTCTGCATATAGTCTTACGTCTGGGAGCGCCAACCCTCCATTTTTTAGTCTGCGTCTAAGTTTTTTCCACGCTAGTCGAACCCCTTTGTTGCCCCAAATGAAACTGTCGATCTTACTCTGTACTTTACTCAGACTTTTACTTGGAAATGTCAAAGGAATTGAAGAAAAGAGGTATGACAGTTTAGGAAGGATGACCATCTTTACTAAGTTGGTTTTCCCGTATATAGTCAATGGTAGATTTCTCCATCTACTGAATAAGCTGTCGATTTCCTTTACCACCCTCTTTAGATTTAGCTCAGGGATCTTTTCAATTTCCTTCACTACATAAATCCCCAAGTATCTCATCTCTTCACTTTCTGTCCCTGTCCACTCCAAATTCCAGCACATCACCTCCGTCTTGGTTCTATTAACAAGAAACCCAGAAATTACTCCAAACTCGCGCATACGCTCTTCCACCCTTATGATAGCTGTATCCGGGTCGCTTGTATACAGAACCAGATCGTCAGCATACAGAGCTATTTTTCAGCCATAATGTTCTGATCTTAATGGATAGATTGACTCATCCAATCTAATCATCTGGGCCAGTGGTTCCATATATAAATTAAATAAAAGAGGTGAAATCGGACACCCTTGCCTTGTTCCTCTCTGAATACTGAAACTCGCGGTGAGGAACCCATTCAAAAATATTCGGGCAGAGGCACCCTGATAGCAGTTCTGCAGGGTCTGAATAAAAATAGGACCAAAACCCATAGCCTTCAGAACCTCCCATAAATATGCCCAGCAGACTCGCCTTGGCCGCATCAACAGCGATAGCGGCCAAGGGTTCTGTCCTCTGAATAGCCAGGTCGATGTTACCTATAAGAAGCTGTACTTGTTCCTGTATATGTCTACCTGCGACAAACCCTTTCTGATCTGGATGTATTAACCCAGGTATCAGTTTGGCCAATCTCCCTGCTAAAATGCCCATAAAGATCTTATAGTCGGCGTTCGGCAGGGAGATTGGGCGGTAAGAGTCTGCCTTTTTTGGATACTTACCTGGTTTCAATATCAGAACTATTATTGCCTCTTTCCAGGTGTTAGGGACCTTTCCATCCAAACCATAGATTGAGTTAAAGGTATTTTCCAAGGGTTTGAGGAGCTCCTCTTTGAGATGTTTATATATTTCACTCGGGAGCGCGTCTGATCCTGCGGCTTTTTTATTCTTAGATTTATTTATCTGAGCTATGATCTCCTCTGATGTAAAGAGAGCATCTAAGTTGTTTTTACTTTCTTCCGTGAGAACTGGAAGTTGTTTATTACTGAGAAATGACTGAATCTCACATGGTCGGGGAGTCAGATCTTCCCTGTACAGGTCTGAGAACATAGAGAGAAGACAAGACTGTATATCTTCGGTCTTATTTGAGATTTCCCCGCCGGCGTTTATTTTAATTTCTCTTATATCATTCCTAGCTCGGTCGGCTCTGGCTTTCCATGCTAATAAAGCACCGGCCTTTTCTCCATATTCATAATTCTGCATCTTACCAGTCTCCCACTGTGTTCTACATTTAGCTTCTAGTTTCCCTCTATATTCTGATCTTGCCTCTTCCAACTTTCCCAAGATTTGAGTGAGTTGCTCCTGGTCCCCATTGCTAGCTCCATCTCTTTCTCTCTCCAAGCCACCTATCCTCTCTTCGATACCCTTTAGTACCCCGGCTTCAATCTTATTCTTATAACAGATGGCTCCATGGAGTTTCCCTCTGAGCCAGGCTTTATAGGCATCCCAAACTACATCTGGTGTTGTTGAGTCGGAGTTCAACATGAAAAACTCCAAGGTCGAGGCCTGTACAGCGGTGATCACATCGGGGTCCTGCAGCTTGGTCCTATTAAGGGTCCACCTTAGTGACCGTCGCTGAGTCTCCTTGATCTGATATACAATATGTAGAGGTGCATGATCGGATAGATGACTCGGGAGAACTAAAATCTCCTCTATGTTGGCTAATGAACCTCTATCTAAAAAAATATAGTCAATCCTGGAGGAATGACGGTACTTTTTGCTAAAAAAGGTAAAACCCTTCTCATTTCCTTTTTTTTCCCTCCATAGATCTACTAGGTCCATACCGTGGATCATGTTAACTAATGCCCTAAGTACCTTCACTGCACCTTTATAATGACTTACGTTAGATCTATCTTTAAGGGGGTCAATCAAAACATTAAAATCTCCCCCTATCACGTATGGTGGCGGCTCCAGCATCAATATCGATTGCAGTTTATAGATATAATCGGGGTCGTCCGAGTTCGGACCGTAAAAAGAGGCACAGACCATATCACGATTTTCAAATGCTAATGTAGCGATCAACCATCTACCGGAAGAATCTGACTGTACTTTTTTTATATTGCATGGCGTCCCTTTTTTTAATTAGTATGGCAACCCCTCTATTTTGGGCTGTTTGTTTTGATGCACCAAAGCTCTTAACCCAAGTAACTTTTGAAAAAATTGCGATGCTTTCTTCATAGCTCAAATGTGTCTCCTGTAACAAACATATTTGTGCAGTTGACAATTCTAAATGTTTAAATATAAGCCTCTGTCGCCGAGGGCATCTTAAGCCATTGACGTTCCACGAGATAAATATTGCCCCACTACTCCTTGAGGTCACAGTAGCCATCCTCCTCTTTTCCTACCCGTGAGTATCAGCCCTTTTTTGAGGCTAGACTTAACACAATTACAGAGAAGGTTTAGATGAGGTTGAATTTTTTTTCTTTTTTCCCACTGCTCCCCCACCACGTGCCCCCCCATCTACCTACCCCCCCCTCACCTAACCCCGTGCCCTCTCTGCCCATGAGGAACCCTCCCTGCTAATAGGCAAAAGTCTATTTAGCCATCTTTCCCCTCCATGGAGCAACAAGTTCAAGTTCAAGTTCAGTCATTTGTATAGCGCACTACTCACCCGGAGGGTCTCAAGGCGCTAGGGAAGGGTTAGTTATTCGTCGAAAAGCCAGATTTTAAGTTCTTTTCTGAAGGAGATGTGGTTCTGAGTAAGGGGGATGTGGGTGGGGAGTGAGTTCCAGGTCTTGGCAGCCAGGAAGGAGAAGGATCTGCCACCCATGGTGGATTTCCTGATGCGCGGGACTGCGGCAAGGGCTTGATTGGACGATCTTAGTTGGCGGGTGGGTTTGTAGAAGGACAGTCGAGTGTTGAGACATTCGGGTCCTAGATTGTAGAGGCCCTTGTGTGCGTGGGTGAGAAGGCGGAAAGTAATTCTTTTGTTGACGGGAAGCCAGTGGAGGTCTTTCAGATGTCCGGTGATGTGATCTTGGCGAGGGATGTCTAATATGAGTCTCGCTGACGCGTTTTGGATGCGCTGGAGCTTTTTCTGTAATTTTGCTGTGATTCCGGCGTATAGTGTATTGCCATAATCCAGTCGACTCGTGACCAGTGCGTGGGTGACAGTTTTTCTTGTCTCGAGGGGGATCCAGCGGAAGATCTTTTTGAGAATGCGGAGTACATTGAAGCAGGAGGATGAGACTGCGTTGACTTGTCTGGACATCGAGAGAGAGGAGTCTAGGTTGAAGCCAAGGTTACGTGCATGGTCTGTGGGTGTGGGTGCTGTGCCCAAAGCGGAAGGCCACCAAGAGTCGTCCCAAGCTGAGGGGGAAGATCCTAGGATGAGCACCTCCGTTTTGTCCGAGTTGAGTTTTAGGCGGCTAAGTTTCATCCACTCGGCTACTTCTTTCATGCCTTCGTGAAGATTGGTTTTGGCGGTGTTGGGGTATTTGGTGAGGGAAAGGATTAACTGGGTGTCGTCGGCGTAAGAGATGATGTTGAGGTTGTATTGACGCGCGATGGAGGCGAGAGGACCCATGTAGACGTTGAAGAGGGTGGGGCTGAGTGAGGATCCTTGAGGTACGCCGCAGATGATTTCGGTGGCCTCTGAGCAGAATGGGGGAAGTCAGACTCTTTGAGTTCTTCCAGCGAGGAATGAGATGATCCAGTCCAAGGCTTTTCCTTGTATGCCGATGCCCGGTTACTCACCGGTAATAACCATTACTCCGAGTCCTGGTCTCCCCGTCCCATTCCTGATACATGAGCAGCTAGTCTGCTCTACAGAACCCCTACCTAGCTGAGCTGTTGGCACTTCCCCCTAGGATGACGTCACCATCACGTGACTACAAAAGGGCGAAGTGCCGGAAGAATCATCCTGAAAATACCAAAGACAACAGAACGAAACACATACAATCACCCACAGAAAACCCAAACCAGGGAGGGAGGGAAGGGCTCAGGAATGGGACGGGGAGACCAGGACTCGGAGTAATGGTTATTACCGGTGAGTAACCGGGCATTACCTCCTCGTCCTGGTCTCCTCGTCCCATTCCTGATACATGAGCCCATACCCAAGCCCATGGTGATTGTAAGAAAAAAACAGACCAGAAGAATGTCAGAAAAACAGGTCCATTTTAATCAAAGCAAACAGTACAAATTATAAATCAAGCACTGCAGACAGGACACTAGCCCCAAAGGCAGCGGAGGCCGCCATCCCCAACTCCAGACGATAATGGGCAACGAAAGTGTGGGGAGAAGCCCACGTAGCAGCATTGCAAATGTCTCGCAAAGAGGCACCCCTGAACATGGCCCAGGAGGACGAAACGCTCTGAGTTGACCGACCCTGAACAGAAGAAGGCAGGGGACATTAGACCGAATCATAAGCAGAAACCACTGCGCCCTTGACCCAACGAGACAAGGAGGACAAAGAAGGACGAAGCCCCAGACCCGACAGGCCGTAGGTGACGAACAGGGAGTCAACCTTACGGAAACCAGCCGTACGCTCCAAGTAGATGTGGAGAGCCCTCAACACATCCAAAGAATGGAGGAGCTCCTCCTCAGGAGTGATGTAAATAATTAATTTACTCTCTTAATTTCTATGCAGGTAAGTACTTAATCAATAATAACTCAATCGGAAAGAAGGAAAACAGAGTCCGTGGTGTAAGAGTTTCTAAGGGTTTTATTCCTCATAAAGGAATCAGGATATCATGTTCTGACCACCACACAGGATGTCAGAAGGGATAGATGAGCGCGCCGTCGTTTATTGACAATACATAGCTTATATACTTGATTTACATCATAATGTTCAATGTAAGAGGCGTAACAGCTGAGAGAAGACAAGATAACAGTATACACGTGGTGCTAGTACATCATCAAGAGGCGTAAACTAGGCGTGAACTAGGCGTGTGTGCTAGAAACGTCACTGATAGGTGACGCAAGTGGGTGGCACCAAGGGGTGGTGCTAACAGAATGTTGCAATGTCAGCGGAAATCGGAAGCTTGGATGCGCACGCAGCTGCATGACGTGTGATAGACGGGGTGCAGGGGACTTGACATTTACACTGACGGAAAGAGACAGAAGTCTGGCATGTCAGATCAACTTGTGCTTCTATCATATCTGATATCTGATGTTTAGGAACTAAGCTATCTGGGCAGAAAGGTCTCTAGAGCAGAAGCTATTCTATACTTGCTGTGAGTGCGTGTATAAGCGCCTGAGTGTCTGTATGCGAAGCGTGGGGGCACGGGGCCTTCCATGGAAGCATGGCAACAGAGGCTATGAATTACTTGCATAAAGACAGGTCGGCCCTTTAGCCCTGTAGCTGAGGAAGGATGTTTACTGAAGCTAGCAGGCTGGAATGTATCTTCGGGGAGGAAAACAGATAACTCGAAGGTTATAGTCAATCTTGGCAGGCAGCAGGCTGAGCTGAGCACGGAGGGCCGCGCTAGAAGTAAGTCAGAGTTCACGGGTACGGGGGCTGCTTGGGCAGAGGCCCTCGCAGTCAGAAGCCAGAAAAGAGGCTCGGTGGCAGAGATTCAGGGCCTACTTTCAGCCAGGCTGAAAAACGTAGGAGTATACTTCAAAAAGACGTTGGCATAGCATACTTAGGAACGGACCATCAAACCCATTCATGGTGGATCTGAAAGAGGACAAGTTAACGTTGGACGCAAATGTATTTGCGTCTTCATAGCTGGTACAGGAGGGAAGTTACATGCACTTTTAACTCGTACATGGAGTCGGTGGGGTACTCGCTAGGGAACACAACATGACCATAAAATTTATATTACCTCATTCCCTCCTTGTTCCCTACGGACCCTTCATGATATATCGATCCTCATAAATCGATCTGTTTGTTCTTGTAACATTATATGTTCGTCTTTCTTTCTTTGACTGTTTGAGAGGCAACTGGAATGCTCAATGCAGGATGTGGCACACAGTCCACATATCGCTGGCCCACACTGCAGGCACAGGCAACAACTGAATACTATAACAAGGCCAATGCCTAGGAACGATAAGATCTTCCATCCCCAAGCTGTCAACGTAGTCCAGAACCAACCGGACCAAGTCCAGGTGCCTGGATTCTGATGTATCTGATTTGCAATTTTATGTAAACGGGTGATAGCTTGATAGACAGATGGTGCGTTTTGTGGAATGAAAACACAGCAACTTGACCCGATGACCTTACAAGCTCCACCTCTATCTGCCAAGATGACGTCAATCACAAGACGATTTTGAAGGACAACAGTCCGTATAGCAGACTGCTCCTCTGTTAAGTTACCTAGAGCGGAGGCAGTTTCGTTCACTACTGCTTCGAGTGTTCTCGTTAATCTGCGTATTAATTTACTGTTTTGGACAGGTCCTAGGAAGAAAAAGAATCCTTTATTGAAATCAGTGTACTGTTCCCATGCCGTTTCTGTGTAGTCGACAAGGGGAATATCTCTTTTGGGTCTATTCGGTGCTAGATTCGTATTTCTATGGTAATCAGGAGGAGCTAGGAAAACAGGTGGCAGAAGGAATGCAATGTAACAGGTACCATCCCAATCTGGAGGCAAACGTATGTATGCGGTATGACCACAAACAAAGTAGGAATGACTGATAGCTTTAAAGGACGATTTACCATGGTCACTGAACTCGACCACAGTAGTGCATTTACTATGACCTACGTGTACTGAACCTTTCTTGCTAACACATAATTCACCTGTGACTGGTAACACTAACATATGGGGCAGAACTGGAGCAGTTTCAGATTCAACAGTGAGGATCATAAGGCTAATTGTGTAATTACCTAATCCATATACTTCATTTTCTAGATCAGTTCCTATTCGAGTGGGAAGTCCTTCTTGATCAGGATAACAGACGTTGAGCAGGACTAAGTTCAAGTTTCCCCAAACCCAGCCCCCATCGAAAACAGCAATATCAGGATCTAAAGAATTAATTATTTTAAACCATGCTCCACAGGAGCCATTGTGAGTGAATGGGTACGGAAAGAGGGGCAGAGCTCCCTTGTAATTCTGGTAGGGAGGGAGTCGGCCACATATCCAACAGTCTGTAGCATTATTTGTCTGATGGGAATGGTGTAACATACTAATGAATGTATTGTTGCGCAGCGCAAGTCTGTAAGATAGTTCATGTGCGGGAAGTTCACTAAAAGTGTGTTCAGCAGAGACATTGTAAGCAGATTGTTCACGCCTGAAAATAGGCCAGTACATAGGAAGCAGAATGCTGGCAATAATAATTAGAATACTCAGAATAAACATGATTATTAGTGTCACTATGCAGTGACTACGAAGTGATTTGCAATATGTTCTTCTCTTTTCCTCTCTCTCTCTAACTCGATCTAGGGGATACATGTCAGAAACTATTTAACCGATTCACCTAAGGGAGGACTTAAACAATTAAACTGTCTGACTTGCTAGATCGAAGCTTCATTCGGTAAAGTTCTTGAGGAGTCTTTTCTCTTTTAGGCACAGTAACGTCTTGTGCTTCAACACAGTCTTTGGTGGGGGTGGACGAGTCAGAGTCCTGTTTCAGTCCGTTTTTTAGTTCATTGCATAGCTTGATGTGACTCGTGTGGACCCACCCCTTTCTCCCCTCGATTTTCACGGCGGTCCTAGTGGTAAGCAGAACGGTCTTTGGAGACTTCCAGCGGGGCTCCAGCGGACTTTTCCGGTCGAAATTCCGGACGACTACCAGGTCACCTGGGCGGACCTCATGCGCCTTTACATCGGTGTTGTCAGGGAAGGCTGCGGCAACCTGTGAACGACATGATTGGAGTGCAGACATCAAGGAGGCAAGGTAATCTGTCAACATGTTACAATCAATATCAGTGATCTTTTTCGGAACGGGCGTCCCCCACATATTCGGTGGTCTGCCAAAGACCACTTCGTACGGGGATAGCCCTGATCTCGAGTGGGCAACCATCCTCATGTAGAATAGTGCCACGGGCAGGGCGACTATCCAGTCGACCCCTTTTTCCTGACAGATCTTGGCAAGACGGATTTTTAGTGTCTGATTATGCCTTTCTACAAGGCCAGCTGCTTCGGGATGTCGGACACAGTGGAACCTCCACTGATATCCTAGCAAGAGGGAAACTTGTCTCATCAGCTCGGACGAGAACGGCTGTCCGTTGTCTGAGTACACGACACGGGGCAAACCGTACCGTGGGAAGAATTCACGAACCAACTGTCTGGCAGTGGTCGGAGCAGTGTAGTCTGGGACTGGGTATGCTTCGGTCCAGCGGGACAGAGCACAAACAATTACAAGGACATACTTAAATCCTCTACAGCTATTCATCTGGATATAATCCATCTGGAGGACTTCAAAAGGGTGATCGGGAGGATGAAATCCACCTTGCTCAACAGGGACGCTTTTACCTGGATTGAACTGACAACAGATCATGCAAGTACGCACTTTCTGTTTTGCTGCTGCTCGTAAGTGTTTGTTGTACCAGAGATTCTGTAAACTGTCTAACATGGCTTTCTCTCCAAGATGGGCAGGACTATGTGCTGTATTTATCATGACTTGAACCATTGAGTCGGGGAGAAACCATATAGATTTTCCCTTCGTCACCCAACCTTGATCTGTCTGAATCCCTCCTAGTTCAGTCCATTTCTTTATCTCCTCTGGAGTAGCATGTGTCTGGATATCAATTACATCTAGGGTGGGATCTCTAACTGCCATACACTGGGTCTGTACTATTGTCTTTGTCACATCAGTAGTCTGGGTGTGAGTCAGTGCTGTATGTTTTGCTGTCTGGTCTGCCAGGTCGTTACCCTGGGAAACAGAATCTGTGACTTTAGTATGTGCCTTACACTTCATAACTGATATGCCCGAGGGCAAATGTATTGCTTCTAACAGTGCTTGAATGAGGGGGCCATGTTGGATCTTGGCCCCGTGGGAAGTCAGAAAACCTCGTTCTTGCCAGAGGACTCCGAAGTCGTGTACAACTCCGAAGGCATAGCGGGAATCTGTGTATATGTTAACATTTCTGTTCTTGGCTAGAATACAGGCTCGAGTCAGAGCGATGAGCTCTGCTGCTTGAGCAGACAGGGTGTCAATACGATGTGTTTCTTTAATTTCAGTTTCAGTGGTCACGGCGTACGCGGCCACTAATTCTCCTGTACTTGTTCTCATGCATGAACCGTCCACATAAAGTGTCAGGTCTGGATTTGTCAATGGGACATCTGTTAAGTCTCGTCTAGGCTTAGTTACTGCATTAATTATTTCTATACAATCATGCGGAGCTGGATCAGTCATAACTGTAGGTAACAGTGTTGCGGGGTTCAGGATGCTGCAACGTCTGATTTCTATGTGTGGCTGGAATAGTGTTAATTCATAACCTGTCAGTCGTGCTATAGTTAAGTGTTGAGTCTGGGTTCTGTTTAACAAAACCTCTACAGAATGTGGTACTTGAACTGTTAACTGATGACCTAAAACAATTGAATCACTTTGTCTTATTGCTAACGCTGTTGCTGCTACTGACTTTAAGCACGCAGGGAGTGCTTGAGCTACTGAATCCAATGTACTAGAAAAATAAGCACAAGGCTTATGTGAACCTGCTTGGTCTTGAGTGAGGACAGACAACGCTGTGCCATCACGTTCTGTAACAAAAAGTGTAAACGGTTTGCTGTAACATGGTGTCGCTAAAACTGGTGCTTGGCATAAAACTTTCTTTAATTCTTCAAAAGCTTGTGTGTGTTCCTGAGTCCAAGGGAGGACAGTCGAAGTCGCTGCCTCCTGTGTCGTTAACTGGATGAGTGGTTTAGCTAGAAATGCATACTGGGGAATCCATTGTCTGCAGTACGAGGTGAGGCCTATGAAGGCCCGCACTTCCTTTTGTGTCTTGGGTTGCGGCATGTTCACAATTAACTGAATGCGATCGGGAGTGAGCTGTCTCCCCACTTTGGACAGCAAGTGACCCAAGTACACAACTTGCTGAACACAGAATTGTAGCTTCGAAGGAGACACCTTGTGTCCCTTGTCGGCCAGGAAATGTAAAACTGTCAGTGATGCTTTTTCACATTCGGGCTCACTTCGTGCGGTGATCAGCAGATCATCGACGTATTGTAGTAAAGCGGTGTTAACTGGCATTTGAATACAATCTAGTTGTCTTTTCAGTGCTTGACTATAGATGCTGGGGCTTTCTGTGAATCCTTGAGGTGCGCGCGAAAATTTGAAACTGCGTCCATTTAAACAGAATCCGAAGAGATATTGGCTCTCTGGATCAATAGGCACGCTGAAGAAGGCGTTCTTGAGATCAATTACAGTAAAGAACGTTGCTTCTGAATCAATAGCAGTCAAGAGAGATGATATATCGGGGACCACAGGATACTGTGGGATAATGCATTTATTCAATTCTCGGAGATCAATCACCAGCCGATATACTGGTGGTGCATTGGGATCAGTACGTTTAAGAATCGGAATGATGGGTGAGTTACAGATATTGGAGTCGGTCTCGACGACCACTCCTTGGGCAATGAGCTCTTCAATGATTTTCAGTAAAGCCGCTACAGCATCGGGTGGTAACTTGTATTGTCTGATTCTGGGTAATACAACACCTGCCTTGAGGGTAACGCGGTATGGTGTAATGTGCATACATCCTACATCAGTTGGGCCTTTTGCCCACAAGTAATCAGGTACATTTTTCAATCTGACGTCAAACTCACGAAGGACGTAATGGCCCTTGAAATCCCGCAGAAAGAGTCTAACCCCCTCCGGGGAGCAGCATATTATAGCCCCTAGAGCCTTCAGTGTTTTAATTCCTAACAGATTTTCCGGACATGATTTTGTTAGTAACAGGTCTGTAACACGTGATAATGGACCCACAGCCAGGGGAACTGGTTCTGATACTTCATTTACAATAGGTTGTCCTGAAAAACCAAGGGAAACATTTTGTGAGCCTGAGAGGGGTGCCCCTGGAACTTCGTCATGACTTATTGTAGTGCGACTTGCCCCTGTGTCAATTAAAAACTTTCTATCTTTCCCCAATACTTGACTGTGTACATAAGGACCTTCTTGATCTACAGGAATCTCGATAAGAGGCAAGCCACCTTCCCTCTCTAGGCTGTTTCATGTATATCGGGAATATTCGGGGTAAGCAGACTGGGCATACTGGTACATCTGTTGTGAGACTTGCTGAGTTGCAGCAATGGGCTGTGGCTGTGGTACTGCTACGGTCTGTGCTGTCTGTGCGGATGCATGCATGGGCTGTGTATTCTGTGTAGACTGATGCTGGTTATGGTCTTGTCTAGGCGGATGCGGTCTCTCTTTAGTTTTACCTGTCGCTATGTTATGTTTCAGAACTGCACATTCGTGTACGTAGTGACCTGGCTGCTTGCAATAATTGCATGTCCCTTTAACAGGAGCTGCAGTGTGACTTGTCTGGGTCGTACCTTTTCTGTGACTGTCGGATGGAACCGTCTGGGCTACTAACATTTTCATTTTCGTGTCTTTCATGCGCTTCTGTTCCTGATCTTGTTCTTCCCTAATTCTATTCTGGTGATATTGTAACATTTGTAACATCTGGGATGGCGTATTTGCTTGCCATGTACTCTCGACTTTATACACTCTATTTTTAACTAACGGTAGGGAATTCTCGACTAACTTTGATACAAAAAGATGTGGGTACGACTCGCTACTTGGCTGGAGGCCACTATTGATAATAAAACATTTCTCGAATCTTGAATAAAAGTCGCTAGTATCTTCATCATGTTTCTGTTTACAGGACGAGATTGCATCCCAATCCTCCTTTCTAGTTGTCAATAATCTGGGCAGGACCTGTACTATTAAACCTGGTAATGCTTTAGTTTTGTCCCCAAGGCCTAACCCTGGAACCCGTTTCTTTTCTTCATCCTCTATTTCTGCCCAGGCAAGCTTTGCGTCTCCCACCTCCCAGTCCTTTTCTTTTAATTTCTCGAATATACCCGTAGGCAATAATACCTTCAACATTTTCATAATATCATCATATGTGTAGTCCCCCATCAGTAACATGTCTTTGAGCTCTCTATGAAAACCTGCAGGGTCTTTATCATGGCACGGTACTAATTTCTTCATTTCTAACAGTTCTAACTTAGTCAGAGGCGTGTGTACATACACGCGTTTCAAAATTTTATCCTCACCCATAACAGGGTGCACTTCTCGCAAGGGGTTCTGACTTTCAATACCACCCCCGCACTGCATATGGTACATTTTCCTTTCTGGAGGTGGGGCGGGAACATATTCAGGACTTACAAAGGTGTCATATCTGCGTCGTTGTTCTAGAATTATTTGAACTAATTTAGTGCTTAGGCCTCTCCATCTATCCATCAGTAGTGCTTCTAGTGTCTCATGTAAGGGACCTGGATCGGAATAATGTTTTCTGTACTTAATGAGAAGGTGCTGAATCATATATATACCTGCTAATTTCTGTTCGTCGGGGGAGAGGTTCAGAAATGTCTGTGCTACGGTGTCATCATTATATATGTTTGCATTTTCGGCCCATGATACCGCTGATCGGGCTAATTCTTGTTCATCCATAGAATTGAGTACATGGTACCCAACTCGATCTCGAAGCCGTTTATCAGTTTCCTGGAACTGATGTTCAGCAGAATTCGGATTCGTTAAGGCAGAGAAGAAAACTCTCTTGCTTTCTGGACGGATACCCTTCCTAAGATAAGTTCCCTTACCTACATATGCTATAGTGCTTGTAGTTGGTTCTGGTTCTTCAGATTCTTCTTCCTCCTCGGAGGGAGCCTTTTCTTTCTCGTGTACTGCTATCACTGCTTTCTTAATCTTTTTATACATGGCCTCTATGCAATTTTGTCTGTCATGTTTTCCATCGGCTATATTTTGACCCCACTTGTTCAATGCATCTAATTCACTCTGCTCTGTTCCGGGCCTGTCTCGTTCTCTTATTAGACAATTTATGAAAAATCGTAGTATCAGTGCTTGCATGGTAACTTTCTGTTTCTCCAGGGCATCCTTAATACTGTCGGGGTCCTTTCCCGTTTGAACGAACTCATATATTCTATCTAGGTGCTCCTTCATTCCTGCATAACATAACAAACTATCAGTAGCAGATCTTAACCGTAAAGACGCTAATATCATTAAGTCGTCCTGTCCAGGTTCTGGATCGTATCTACAAACTGACATATTTTCTTTTAGTGCATCAAGACGGGATGAATTAGAAGAACGGGGGGATCTGTACGTAAGAGGACTCTGCAGACCTCTGAGATTTAATCTGTGAGTCGGTGGCGGGGTCTGGAGACCCGCGGTCGCACCTTCTGAAGCGGAAGCTTGGGCATTATCTCTGTGTGTAGTCAGTATCTGAATTTGTCTTTTAGTAGGATCTGATTGAAGTGGTTTCGGCAGATCAGTTTTAGGTGAGGGAAGTGGCGGAGCTGGCGGAACGGAACTAGTCTTTTTCGGTGTCGGCTGAGAGTGATCTTGGGGGGCAGTACCACCCCCGGCCCTGTCAGTAGGCAGGGCACGAACAGGCAGATTGGTGTAAGCTGGCGCTACATCTTCGAGATATGAATTTAGGAATATGTCTTTAGTAGTCTTATGCATTACTTTAGTTGGAACTAATGGTGACGGCAAATTTTTCGGTATTTCTGAAATGGCGTCAGGGGTACCATCGGCCAAAAGATACATGTTGTTCACTTTGCCATTTAGGATACGATCTATTTGTTCTACTTTTACTCGAATTCCCTCAGTAACTAATTCGTTTTCTTGGGCCTTTTCTGATTCTTTAAGCCTGTCTTCTCTACGGAGTGCTCTATCAGCACGCTTACGTGATTCCTTACGCCAAAATTCTATGGCGTCTTTCTGAGATTGTCTAGCTTTCTTTTTCCGTAATATTTCTTCTACCTTTATGATGCACTCGGCATCCCATGTTCCGTTAACTGGCCATCGGTATCTTTCCTCTAAGTGCTTGGTATAATCTGTCCATAACTCTAGATACAAGATGGCGTCTATGCCATGCTTATTATACATGAAATTACCTGGAGTGTCCCTAGGGGGGATTGGAATTTCTTCCTCTAACATCCCTTTCCTAGTTCCTATCTGCTTTAATTTGTTAAAAAACGGCATTGTGCCTACTTGATACTGGAATGCTTGATCCTTGATACTTAATGTCAACTGTAACTATTTAAACAAAAAAACACAATAATACACAAGAACAATCACATTCATACCACGACATTAATCACATGAAACATTTAAAGACATAGCTAACTTCCCCCTACTCTGAATGTACCGCTCAACGATACAGATACACTGCTGTAACAGTGCAGAAATTCGGAATACTTTATATACTGCTAAACAGTACAGATACACTGCCTAAAAACAGTGCAGACCGGACTTGCGTACCCAAACCCGTCTAGATACGACCCAGCAATGGTACTCACCGGGAAGCACGGAAAACAGAAGGCCTCGGAAAACTCGACTGGACTCGACTCGGAACTTCGGAAAACTTCGGAAAACTTCGGAAAACTTCGGAAAACTTCGGAAAACTGGTGGGCCTCTTCACACCTCGGACCTTGCTTCCTTCGGCTGGGCTCTGGTCGGGATCCTCCGCACTCCTCACCGCCTCGTCTGGGCACTGATCGCAGTCTTCGTCACCTCCGTGTGTCAGAGGGGGATGCAGGAAATCCTGCCAGTACACGTGTTGTCCGTCTAACTGATGGCAGGGGACACGGATTGCAACGCACCTTCCGGCGCGTGAGGTGGGGGAGGGGTCCCTATTCGGGCGCCAAAATGATGTAAATAATTAATTTACTCTCTTAATTTCTATGCAGGTAAGTACTTAATCAATAATAACTCAATCGGAAAGAAGGAAAACAGAGTCCGTGGTGTAAGAGTTTCTAAGGGTTTTATTCCTCATAAAGGAATCAGGATATCATGTTCTGACCACCACACAGGATGTCAGAAGGGATAGATGAGCGCGCCGTCGTTTATTGACAATACATAGCTTATATACTTGATTTACATCATAATGTTCAATGTAAGAGGCGTAACAGCTGAGAGAAGACAAGATAACAGTATACACGTGGTGCTAGTACATCATCAAGAGGCGTAAACTAGGCGTGAACTAGGCGTGTGTGCTAGAAACGTCACTGATAGGTGACGCAAGTGGGTGGCACCAAGGGGTGGTGCTAACAGAATGTTGCAATGTCAGCGGAAATCGGAAGCTTGGATGCGCACGCAGCTGCATGACGTGTGATAGACGGGGTGCAGGGGACTTGACATTTACACTGACGGAAAGAGACAGAAGTCTGGCATGTCAGATCAACTTGTGCTTCTATCATATCTGATATCTGATGTTTAGGAACTAAGCTATCTGGGCAGAAAGGTCTCTAGAGCAGAAGCTATTCTATACTTGCTGTGAGTGCGTGTATAAGCGCCTGAGTGTCTGTATGCGAAGCGTGGGGGCACGGGGCCTTCCATGGAAGCATGGCAACAGAGGCTATGAATTACTTGCATAAAGACAGGTCGGCCCTTTAGCCCTGTAGCTGAGGAAGGATGTTTACTGAAGCTAGCAGGCTGGAATGTATCTTCGGGGAGGAAAACAGATAACTCGAAGGTTATAGTCAATCTTGGCAGGCAGCAGGCTGAGCTGAGCACGGAGGGCCGCGCTAGAAGTAAGTCAGAGTTCACGGGTACGGGGGCTGCTTGGGCAGAGGCCCTCGCAGTCAGAAGCCAGAAAAGAGGCTCGGTGGCAGAGATTCAGGGCCTACTTTCAGCCAGGCTGAAAAACGTAGGAGTATACTTCAAAAAGACGTTGGCATAGCATACTTAGGAACGGACCATCAAACCCATTCATGGTGGATCTGAAAGAGGACAAGTTAACGTTGGACGCAAATGTATTTGCGTCTTCATAGCTGGTACAGGAGGGAAGTTACATGCACTTTTAACTCGTACATGGAGTCGGTGGGGTACTCGCTAGGGAACACAACATGACCATAAAATTTATATTACCTCAGGAGAGGCAGGAGCAGGAAAAAACACAGGGAGAACAATATCCTTCTGACAGTGAAAAGTGGAAATCACCTTAGGGAGAAAAAACTGACTCGGTCGGAGAACGACCTTGTCAGCGCAGAAGCGCAAGAAGGGGGGGGGAAGCCATCAGCGCCCCAATCTCACCAACCCTACGCCCAGAGGTAATGGCCACCAGGAAGATAACTTTGGCAGAAAGGAATTTCAGGGCCACGGAGTCCAAAGGCTCAAACGGGGGACCCGTCAAAGCCCGTAGAACCAAGGGCAGATCCCAAGGAGGTACAGGGGAACGGGAGACAGGACGTTGAAGCAAGAAACTCCTCAGAAGGCGAGCCACCAACGGGGATACAGATGAAACAGAGGAACCCCGAAAGGCAAGAACGGCAGCCCACTGCGCCTGCAGGGAAGAAACAGCCAGTCCCAAGACAAAACCATCCCGTAAAAAATCCAACACCCGCACGGCCTCACAGGAGACAGGAGAGAGATCCATCCCAAGACACCAGGTGGAAAAATTCTTCCAGTGACGGGCATAAGACTTCAAGGTGGAAGGACGCCGGGAAAGCTGAAGACACTGGGCAACCTCTAATGAGCAACCCAGACCCAGCAAACTCAACCGCTCAAGTGCCAAACCCCCAGCCGGAGGCGACGCAGGGAGGCAAGACTAAGAAGAGGAGCCCGCAGGGGGGAGGGAGACAGGGAAAACCTCCAATGAGGGCAAATGGCAAAAGTCAGCGACTGCCGAGACCACTCCGGAACCACCAGGAGAACCTCCGCCCGATCCAAACGAATCTTCTGGAGGACCCTCGGAAGCAAGGCAAATGGAGGGAAGGCAAACAGCAGACCCCCCGACCAAGGAATCGAGAAAGCATCGGTCGCCCAAGCCAATGGAGACGGAATGATGCTGCAAAACAGAGGAAGAAGGGCGGAATCCTCAGAGGCAAAAAGATCCATCCAAGGAAGGTGGAACCGGAGGACAATCTGCCCGAACAGATCCGGGGACAGACAGAGGGACACCGAGGAGGGGAACACCCTGCTCAAAGTATCCGCAGGCCCATTCGCCTTCCCCGGAAGATAGACCGCCGTCAGAGACAACAGATTCGACTCGGCCCAAAGGCCGATCTCCCGGGACAGGAGAAAGAGAGAATGACACATGCCCCCCAGGTGATTCACATAGGAGCGAACCACCTGATTGTCTGTCTGCACAGAGACCGCCCGACCCCGAAGGAGAGGAGCGAACCAAAGGAGAGCAAGCCAGACCGCTCGCAACTCCTTCCAGTCCGAGGACTGTAGGGACTCGAATCGGGACCACCGACCCTGACCCTTGGAAGAACCCAGAACAGCCCCCCATCCCAATGCACTCGCATCCGTGGACAACACGACCACAGACTGACGGGGAAGGAGATCGAACCCCCCGGAAAGGGAGAGAGGAGACAACCACCACTGTAGATCCGCCCGAATCCCTGGAGTGACAGGGATCAGAGTCTCGTAGTCCAAGGAGGCGGGATCCCAGTGAGACAGGACATGATGCAACAGGGGGTACAGATGAAGCCTGGCCCAAGGAAGGAGATGCAGAGTGGACGCCATCTCCCCCTGACTCCGCAACCAGAGACGGGCAGACACCTTCGACTGGGAAAGAAGCCAAGAAAGGTGGCGAAACAAAGTCAACTGGCACTCCTGGGAGAGGAACACCATGCCCAGGTCCATCCGGAAGAAAGCCCCCAGGAACTTCAGGGACTGAGAGGGCATCAGGGAGGACTTCCGGTGGTTGATAAGGAAGCCAAAGGAACCCAGCAGATGACACACCTGGGCCACATCCGACAGAGCCTGCGAAAAAGAGGGAGAGACAATCAACCAGTCATCCAGATATGGAAACACCAGCAGCCCCCTGGAATGAAGAATACCCACCAGAGGGGCCAGGAGCTTGGTGAACACCCTGGGCGCAGAGGACAGGCCGAAAGGCAGCACCCGGAACTGGTAGTGATGGGTCTCCACAGCAAAGCGCAGAAAACGCTGGTCGGCAGGATGGTCAGGAACATGCAGGTATGCATCCATCAAATCCAGGGACGCCAGGAAGCCACCCGGAAGGACCAGAGGAAGGATGGACTGGAGGGTCACCATCTTGAAAGGTCGATGGACGACAAAGCGGTTGACACGCTTCAGATCCAGAACAGGACGAAGATCCGAAGTGTCCTTCTTGGAAACCAGAAAGAGGATTGAGTAGCAACCCTCGCCCCTTTCCAGCGGTGGAACCTCCACAATAGCATTTTTCTCCAACAGGAGTTGAACACCTGCCAACAAAGACACTCTTCGCAAAGGAAGACGGGGCAGCGGAGTCCAAACAAAACCCGGAGGAGGAGGAGAGGAAAACTCTATCCGGCAACCCTTCGAAACAGTCTGAACCGCCCAGGCATCCGGAACCGACAACCACTGGGCGCTGAAGCACTGGAGTCGACCACCAACGGGCAAAGGCAGACAGTCATTGTGAAGAGGAGGAAGCGGGGGTGGCAACACCGTCTGCGGCCCGGGGTTTGGTAGCTCCAGGGGCCCCCCGGCCACGACCCCTGCCTCGAAAGGGCTGAGAAGCGCCACGAGCAGGAGGCCCAAAAGCGCGACGATAACCAAATCCACGCCCCCGAGCAGGAGGACGGACCGGAGCCACCAGCTTGCGGTTCTCCGCGGACTGCCTGACCAGGCATCCAGCTGAGGGCCGAACACCTTAGAACCTTCAAAAGGCAACTTAAGTAGGACCGACTTCTGTGAAGAGTCCGCCTTCCAGGAACGCATCCAAATATGACGCCGGGCAGCAATGGAAGCACCAGAAGCGGCGGCCGCCGCCCCCAAATTGTCGAAGGAAATGTCCGACAGGTAACGCACCTGCATCTCCATCAAAGAAAGAAGAGGAGTGGCATCCTCGCCGTCGTTCAGCAGAACAGACAGAGACTGGAAGTCCTTAAGGAGCGACTGAACCATATAGTTGGAATACGCAGTCGCCCGGACAGAGAAATTAGAAGCAGCATAGGAACGCTTCACAGCCCCTTCAACACGCTTATCCACAGCGTCCGCAGGAAGGGCGTCTTCAGAAACAACCAAACCCTGAGAGGAAAGGCCAGCCATCTAATTGTCCACTTTCACAGACTGAGGGAACTCATCAGCAAAACCCTCAAGAGGGTAACGTCTGGACAGGAAACAAGGAAAAGTAGACTTGTCCACCTCCTTCCATTCGTGAGACAGCACATTGCGCACTGCACCATGCAAAGGCAAAGTATCCGGAGCAGGCTGGACATACTGCGTAAAAAAGTCATCCTCAACAACAGCATCCGCAGGAGGAGAAAAACCCAAGTTGGACCTCACATGGGCAAACAGGTCAGCGAGCTCAGCACCCTGAACAAAACGACCACGGACACCCTCATCCTCACCAGGATCAACGTCATCCTCAGGAGCATCTTGTGGATCTAAAGACACACGAGGCACCTTGAGAGGAGGCCCATCCGCGTCCCTAGCCAGGAAAGCAGCAGCCACAGCCTCATTAATAATGAGGCGCAGGGCATCAAGAGGAGCTGCAGAAGAAGAAGCATCCGAATCCATAGCGGAAGCAAAAAGTCCAAACAACACTCCCAACAGGCATAAGCAAGGACAAAAAACATCCCAACTAGGACCCCAGATATAGCCGAGGACCTGAACACCTGTGGGAGGAGAAAAAAACCAGGCCGGCATAAAAAAGCCCAGCCAGCCGCCAAAATCGCCCCTTAAAAAGATGCAGGACACCAAACTCCACAGAAAAGCCCCTGCCCGCTAGAGCAGGGCGAAAAAAGGACCGGAGAAGGCGCAGGAACGGCCGCTGGAGCAGACCAACCTAAGCCAGGTGAGCATCATGAAGCACAAACAACAAAAACGCCCGCTAACGCGAGCCGGGTGTAAAGTAGTGCCCCCAAACAGAGCCGGCTGCTAACGCGAGCCGCGTGAAAGAAAGAAGCCCCAAAACGGAGCCAGCGCGGGGGAAACGGCAGCGCATTAAACACAGGCGGCCGCTAGAGCAGGCCGCCGCAAAAACAAAAGAAAACAGCCAGGAGACTCACCAGGACACAGGAAGCCTCCAAACAGCACAGCCAGGAACGCGGTCGTAGACTGCAGAAAAGAAAAAACATGATGATTCTTCCGGCACTTCCCCCTTTTGTAGTCACGTGATGGTGACGTCATCCTAGGGGGAAGTGCCAACAGCTCAGCTAGGTAGGGGTTCTGTAGAGCAGACTAGCTGCTCATGTATCAGGAATGGGACGGGGAGACCAGGACGAGGAGGTAATGTTGTTGAGGCGATGTATAAGGGTGCTGTGGCAGACTGTGTCGAAAGCGGCGGATAGGTCGAGTAGGATGAGGGCCACTGTTTCTCCGTTGTCCAGGAGTGTTCGGATGTCGTCGGTCGCTGCAATGAGGGCGGTTTCGGTGCTGTGTTTGGCTCGAAACCCGGATTGAGATGGATCAAGGGAGTTGTTGGCTTCGAGGAAGGCGGCAAGCTGGCTGTTGACGGCTTTCTCGATGACTTTGGCCGGGAATGGGAGGAGGGATATGGGTCGGTAGTTTTTAAGTTCAGAGGGGTCTGCTGTGGGTTTCTTCAGAAGGGTGCTGAGTTCGGCGTGTTTCCAGCTTTATGGAAAGGTGGCAGAGTTGAACGAGCAGTTGATGACATCACGGAGATGGGGTGCGATGATGGAGTCGGCTTTGTTGAAGATGTGGTGGGGGCAGGGGTCGGTAGGCGAGCCAGAGTGGATTGAGTTCATAAGGCGAATGGTGTCTTCAGTGGTGATTGGGTTCCAGGCGCTAAGGTTGTTAGTTGGCGGAATAGGATCTGAGGGGGGTGGGGAGGGTTGATCGCTGGGAGTATTCTCGGAGCTGTTGTGGATGTCGGCAATTTTGTTGTAGAAGAAGGAGGATAACGCGTCGCAGAGGTCTTGGGAGGGAGTGATGTCGTTAGAAGCTGCGGTGAAGTTGGTGAATTCTTTGACGATGTTGAAGAGTTCCTTGCTGTTGTGAGTGTTGTTGTTGAGACGATCCTTGAATGCTGATTTCTTGGCGGATCGAATCAGTTGGTGGTGTTTGCGGGTGGCTGTCTTGAGGGAGGCCATGTTGTCGGGGGTTGGGTTTTTTCTCCATATCTTCTCCAGGGTGCGGCATAGCTTCTTGGATTTTTTAAGTTCATCATTGAACCAGGGAGCCTTTTTGCTGGCTGATTTCATCTGGTGCTTTTCAGGGGTGCTAATTCGTCAGCACTGTGGGTAATCCATTGCCTGAGATTGGTGGCAGCTTGGTTTGGGTCCATTGAGAGGGTGGGAGGGTTTTGGTTGAGTGATGAGAGGAGTTGGTCGGAGGTGATTTTGTTCCAGTTTCTCAGAAGAATAGGTTGTGGCCGGTTGTGGGTCAGGGTGGTTTTGTAGCTGAAGTGAACACAGCTGTGATCCGTCCAGTGGAGCGCTGTGGTGCGATCGAAGGAGATGTGCTTGCTGGAGGTGAAGATAGGGTCAAGCGTGTGTCCGGCTGTGTGGGTGGGGGTGTCAACAAGTTGTTTGAGTCCGAGATTGGCCAGGTTGTCCAGAAGGGTGGTGGTGTTGCTGTCGTGTTTGTTTTCAAGGTGGTAGTTGAGGTCTCCTAACAGGATGTAGTTCTCGGAGGCGAGGGCATGTGGGCTGACGAAGTCCGTGATATCATCGCTGAATTGAGTGCGGGTACCTGGAGGCCTGTAGATGAGGGTGCCTCTAAGTGTGGTCCTGGGGTCGGTGTGGATCTGGAATTGGAGATGTTCGGCGGTTGCAAGATTATCGTCGGAGCTGGTCATGACTTTGATGGTGTTCCTGTGGATGATGGCGATGCCTCCTCCAGTTTGGTTGATGCGGTCTTTTCGGATAATCTTGTAAGCGTCCGGTATGGCTATGGCGATGTTGGGTGCTGATGATGTGTTCATCCATGTTTCTGTGAGGAAGGCGATGTCCGGTGACGCAGTGTCGAGTAGGTCCCAGAGTTCAGTTGCGTGTCTGTGGACCGAGCGGGTGTTAAGCAGGATGCACTTCAGGTGGTTAGAGTCGGAGCTGTGTGTGGAGGCGGTGGGTTTGGTGAGGGTCCTGTAGCAGTTGAATTTGCACGAGAGGCAGGCGAATGGGCCGTGAGTACGTCCTGGAGTAGCTTCGCAGCATAATGGTGAACGTCCGGGGTTGAGGGCGAGGAGAGTAGCGGCATCATATGTGAATCTGGAGGGTTGGGAGTGGCAGGACCAGGGGGATAGGCGCTGGGCGCGGTCCAGGCACGGACGGGCGTAGACGGGCTTACCTTTGGCGCACCTTCGGCGCGGCCGCAGCGCGTGGACGCTGCGCGTTGGGACATCTGCCTTAAATGGATAGTGGAGGGGGCGGAGCGTGGGAGGGTCCGCTGGGAGGCGGTCGCGGGGAGGTAGAGGCGGGCCAGGAGAGATGACAACAACAACAAAATGGTGGCTAACAGAGTCAAAACGAAACTGGGGCACAGTCGAAGTAAAGGCAGAGCTATTTCCACACAATTACAGACCAATGGTGGGTCCGGCCAGAAGCGCTATGTAAATAAATGACAAGCAGCTCACAAGTAATTGCAGAAACGAGTTGCGTGCAGAAGGACAATGTTATTTCAATATGTGCAGAATGCGAAACCAGTATTCAGGCAGCAAATTACAAAGGTAACAGTTCTGTGCAAGAGCGCTGTATGAAATCAATGCAAGCAGCGCTGTATGGAATCAATGCAAGCAGCTAACGATACCAGTACTCGTTCCAGGGCCAAGGGAGCGTGGGGAGCGACCGTGCAGGAGCGAGTCCAGGCGGTCACAGCTGCACAAGGGAGGAGGCGAGTCTGCTATTCGTGGGTGGGAGGGTCAGCTGGGAGGCGGTCGCGGGGAGGTAGAGGCGGGCCAGGAGAGATGACAACAACAACAAAATGGTGGCTAACAGAGTCAAAACGAAACTGGGGCACAGTCGAAGTAAAGGCAGAGCTATTTCCACACAATTACAGACCAATGGTGGGTCCGGCCAGAAGCGCTATGTAAACAAATGACAAGCAGCTCACAAGTAATTGCAGAAACGAGTTGCGTGCAGAAGCGCGATGTTATTTCAATATGTGCAGAATGCGAAACCAGTATTCAGGCAGCAAATTACAAAGGTAACAGTTCTGTGCAAGAGCGCTGTAAGAAATCAATGCAAGCAGAGCTGTATGGAATCAATGCAATCAGCTAACGATACCAGTACTCGTTCCACGGCCAAGGGAGCGTGGGGAGCGACCGTGCAGGAGCGAGTCCAGGCGGTCACAGCTGCACAAGGGAGGAGGCGAGTCTGATATTCGTGGGTGGGAGGGTCAGCTGGGAGGCGGTCGCGGGGAGGTAGAGGCGGGCCAGGAGAGATGACAACAACAACAAAATGGTGGCTAACAGAGTCAAAATGAAACCGGGGCACAGTCGAAGTAAAGGCAGAGCTATTTCCTCACAATTACAGACCAATGGTGGGTCCGGCCAGAAGCGCTATGTAAACAAATGACAAGCAGCTCACAAGTAATTGCAGAAACGAGTTGCGTGCAGAAGCGCGATGTTATTTCAATATGTGCAGAATGCGAAACCAGTATTCAGGCAGCAAATTACAAAGGTAACAGTTCTGTGCAAGAGCGCTGTATGAAATCAATGCAAGCAGCACTGTATGGAATCAATGCAAGCAGCTAACGATACCAGTACTCGTTCCAGGGCCAAGGGAGCGTGGGGAGCGACTAATTACACATTATTTAAGTAACAGACCCAGTTAGTCTATCTGAATCTATTTTGCTCCCTGCCCCTATTTTCTGTCTCTGATCTTGGCTCTAAGGGCATCAGCTTCCTCCCCAGACTTAATCAGGTGCATATGGTTGTTCCACATTACTCTCAGCTGTGCCGGAAACTTCAGCTGTGCCTTAGCTCCTAAGCTATTTAACTCCTCTAGTCTTTTCCCCAACTCCCACTGCCTTGCTGCAGTGATATGTGAAATGTCAGATCTTATATAAAAAGTAAAGGGGTTTGAGCTGTTGAAGTGAATGGAACCTACTTTTAGTGCAGTGGAGAGAATCTGTTCTTTTATGGAGTATGTCAGAAAATTAACCAGAATTTTTCTGGGTTTCTGCTTTGTAAGATTTCTCTTGAAGGGGTCACGGTGTACTCTCTGTATGTCATGCAACAGGTCCACCTCTGGCATATCTTTCAAGACTGTCCCCTTCAGCAGAGCGATGACAAACCCCTTGATATCTGCCCCCTCCAGAGATTCTGGCACATTCAGGATTCTCAAATTATTCCGACGTGAATAATTTTCCAAGCGTTCAATATCTTCCTTAAGTTCTTTATTCTGTGCAGACTGGGTATTACGGAAAATTTGTGAAAAACTATGGGTCCATTGTGACACCATTGAATGACTTGACATCCAAGAAGATGCCCAAAAAGGTTCAGTGGACAGTTAGCTGTCAAAAGGCATTTGATGACCTGAAGAAGGCCTTGTGCTCTGCACCTATCCTGAAGAGTCCTGACTACTCCAAACAGTTCATTGTACAGACAGATGCTTCTGAGTTGGGGTGGGAGCTGTGCTTTCACAACTTAATCAAGATAGGCAAGACCAGCCCATTGCTTTTATTAGCAGAAGGCTGACCCCCAGGGAGAAACATTGGTCAGCTATTGAGAGGGAGGCCTTTGCTGTGGTTTGGGCCCTGAAGAAGTTGAGGCCATACTTGTTTGGTACTCACTTCCTAATTCAGACAGACCATAAGCCCCTCTTGTGGCTAAATCAGATGAAGGGTGAAAATCCCAAACTGCTCAGGCGGTCCATTACCCTACAGGGGATGGACTTTACATTGGAGCACCGCCCAGGGACTGACCATGGTAATGCAGATGGTCTCTCCAGGTACTTCCACTTAGAACATGAAGACTTATCTGGTCAAGGTTAAGTTTAATGTCCCTGCATTTGGGGTGGGGGGTTGTGTAGGAGAGTAGGGTCTGCTATCCTATGGCCACTCCAATTTTTGCTTTTTGCTTCACTGGTTTTCGATTTACTGAGGCTGTGGGCCTGCTAATCAGACCCCCAGCCTGCTGTTCTCTCTCTAAATTCGTAATACATGTGCTATAGGTACATACCACAATTGGAAATGGACTCTTTGTCAGCCCCTGTACCATGCACTATAGGTGCTCAGGGCATAGGTGCCACCAAGGCCTACCAGGGGCTGAAGCATAGCTTTTGCCACCCCTGGCTGTTTCTTAAATTGACACAACTGGCTGATCACTCAGCTGGGGCAAGTGGGTGTAATCACCCCTTGCTTAGATATAGTATACCTATATCTAAACCTATATCTGGACTCATATAAACCTGTGAGCCACTCCTATGGAAGGCCTTATCAATCCTGGAGTGTGTGGTATAATTTGAGATGGAGCTCTGGCATGAGCTGAGCCTGTCTGCTGCTGTCGGGAACAACTCCCTAAGCTGATCCGGTATAATGCCATACCATATACTATTAAGTGCATTATAATCCTCGTGGTTATATAGCAACTTTGGTTTGGCTTTATCAAAACATGTTGTGTAAGGTGTCATACGATTTGGAATACTATCCCCTCAACAGTTCTGTCAACGGGGATAGCATTCCACCCCTCTAGAGGGGGAAGACATGTTACTTTACTGAAACGCGGTTGATTTTTAAAAGGCCTCAGATCCACAAAATGGATGCTTCTGCCACAGACACAAGTCTGACCTCCTGCTGCCGACCGAAACTCAGTGGAGGAGGCCTGGAAAAAGGGTTTCCTGTCACAGGGAGGTGTCACACCACCCCAGACAGTAGATAGTGGATTGTAGCAGGGAGGTTTGAAAGAAACCAGACACTGCCTGGGGAGCACAAGGCTGCCCCTTGCATAATCCGGCCAAACCGGTTCTGGGGCACACCAGCCCCAGTCCCAGTGCGGCCTGGATCAAAGGAAAGGGGTGTATCCACCCCCTTCCTGGGTCCCACCCATAGGAGGGGACCTAGCAGGTAATCCAGCCCCCTAGATTGGTATAAGAATGGGAGCAGTGCCAACGCACTCAGATTATCCTGATGAAACATTTGCAACGAAACTCTGGACCCTTCGACATCCTACTCAACGTATAAGACTGAAAAATCTCACTTGTGGTCAAGGAGTGACCACCCTGTGCAAACAGGCACCATCCAGCACCTCGACGTCAGCTTTGTTGCAGTTCCCGCCGGACCTCGAACAACAGAGATCAACGAGATTAAGCTTGCCTGCCTTCCTACAGCCCGATCCACAGTCCCTGCAGAGCTGAGACCCGTGGAGGTGACCGGAAGCGTGGGGCACGCCATCTTGAAAAGACCACGAGACGCTGACCGTGCAGCCCACGAGTGACCCTTGAAGCTGTACACCAGGGTTTGTGAAGCCCCAACCATGAGCCACTCTTACACCGAAGCTCACCCCTCTACACTCGACGAGTGCTGCGTGGGGCCCGTCTGCTTTCTTTGGCTCATTGCGTTGGCCCGGTCACTTGCCAGCTGGCTTGTGGCCCCTGTGCCGATGAAAACCTAAAACCGACTTGCGATTCTGGTTGCTCCAGACTTGCTCCAGCTCCTCTGAAAAGGAGCACCCGCTCTGAACCTCCTGGTCCGAGAGAGAAGCAATCTTCCGGTCCTGCATGGATTGCTCTTGCCAAGTGTTGTTTGCTCCAATATTGAAGCCGACTGCGCCGACTGTGAGAGCCTGCGTGGGACAGATCGTGACCTGCTCCTGGATGTCGCAGATGCCCCAGAGCCCACGTGACAGTGGAGAGAAGCTCCTCAACAACCACCGGATTGCGCCCGACATTGCCTCGTTCCGTCCTGGTTCCACCCTGGTCACTGCTGAGTGACCCAGACTCTGTCCCCTCTGCTTTCAGGTACTTTACGACTCTGATCCACCCTTGGATCACACCGGACACTTCTCCTTCACATCGCCTGCAGGATCTTCAGCTTCAAGCACCAAGAACCTGCGTGACAAAACCCGACGCCACTTCGACCCTATGCACCCGCTTCCTGTGGGTGAGGTAACATTGCAACACCGGTGTTCCCACACTGGTACACACCTCTAGGGTCTGTGTCTAAAGTTTGGTCCTGCTAGGTTCAGCGGAAGTATCCTTAAACTCTATTTGTGTAACTTTTACGCACCATTGACATTGCATTGGTGCAAGCCGCGCTTTAAGCGCTGCACCCGAATCCTGCGGGCTTTTCCCGACTTCAGCATTGCTAGTCCCGACTGCTCCCAGCGATTCCCTAGGCCCTAGGCCTAACCACTAATCGATTGGTATCTCTTATACCACTTTTTTAATATATGGTTTGAGTGGCCACCCGGCCTCATCCATAATTGTGCAACTTTGTACGTTATACTGTGCTTTTGATTTAACGCTTGTGCCCCTTTGCTCATAAAGAGTACTGGGGATTATTTTAGAAATAAATACATATATTTTTATAATATATACTTGTGTGGTGTCCTTTCATTTGATATTACAGGACTGTGATTGGTAAAACAGCTCGCTTAACACGACCTCTTGAGTTAAGCCTTTAAGGTTGCTTAGTCTATGCTACCCTTAAGATAGCTTGTCCAATAAGGTTGACTTACAACCAGGCACCATAAGGGATTGTTTGGACTGATACAAGGTGGTTCCAGAATTGGAAACATCATATATCAGGCCAACTTCTCACACTCCCCACCAAATACCAACCCTGACATTCAGGAATGGATCAAGGCCATCACAGCGTTAAACTGCCACCGACCATAGTGGACTCTACCAAATCCCTTGGTGTAACTTTTGACTGAAGTTTGAACATGCATGACCACATCAACTCGATGGCCAAACCAGCCAGATTTCACCTGAGCTACCTTAGGAAACTGAAACCTTTCCTTGACACTCCCGTTCTAAAAATCGCAGTCCAGGCACTTGTCATCTCTAGACTCGAATATGGCTGCTCTACCCTCTCAGGTTTACCCAAGACCTCCTAGCCCCACTGAAATCATGTCTCAATGTGGCCACCAGACTACTAACAGGCTCAAGGAAATTCAACCATATTCCTCCAAACCTGGAAATTCTGAACTGGCTTCCTCTTGAGGCCAGAATCCAACTTAAATTGGCATGTATCACATACAAGACCCTATACTCAAACTCTCTGGCATTTCTTGCCCAAAAACTTGTGATATCCGGAGGAGCCAGAAACTCCTGTTCCGCCAGAGTCCTTTTGGTCCAACCAGCACACTTGCTAAAAATAAACATACAATCAGGCCTTTTCCTGGGGCCGCACCAAGAATTTGGAATTCACTCCCGCCCGGCATTTGAAGAACGCCATCTCTGGTACGCTTTAAAAAGGATGACAAAAATTTCCTAATGGGCAAATTCCTCTCCTAACTATTGACTTGAAGTCACCTCAGCGACCTTGTCCTGCTTCCATTTACTTCCGACCACTACCTCTCATTGGGCCTATCCTGTTGCCATCCACCCGGCACCTCCGGGCACCCCACCCTGGGATCTGTGACCATCTGTTTCTCGTAAAATTTATTTTCCTGTGTTTATCCCAAATAAATCCACCATCCCCCTCGAAGTCTCTTGTATACATCTTGTGAATCCTGGAAAGCGCTCTGATACCCTAATGGGTCAAGTTTATGCTGTATAAAACACAAATAATTTTTTTTTTAAAAACAACATGTCAACCGTTTAGGGCATACTCTAGTAGTACCTTATATGCATTAAAAACCAAGATTTAGGCATGGCAAAAGGTTTATTTTGCCAGGTCGAAAAGGGCAGTTTAAAATGACACCCATGGTGCAATGGTATTCCTGAGATTTGTTTTAACAAGCTATTTAAGTGGGTGGCACAATAATTGCTGCAAACCCACTGATAGTGTTTACATTTACAGGTCCTGGGTACATGCACCATTTTACTAGGGACTTATACGTACATTAAATGTGGCAATTGTGTGTAAGCCAATTTTACATTGTTTGGAAGAGTGAGCACTGTAGCACTGGTTAGCAGTGGTGAAGTGCAGAGAGTCATTTGGACAACAAAAACAATTTCAGCAAAAAAGAGGGGGGAAAGCAAAACTTTTGTGGAAAGACCACACCAAGGGCACATACTAAAGAATATTTGTGTGAGTCTGGAAAGGCAGCATCATGGTTAGATAAAAAGGTTGTAAACCTTCTTTAGAGTAAATAAACTCTAAACAATGTAATTCAGGGCCTGGAATGACATAATTGAATGGTGTAGCAGTGCGAAATTAAAAGCAGAAAGTATGAGGCAAAAAGCAAGCATGGAGAGTGATATCTACAAGAAGAATGTTATTTCTTGATTGGTCATTAATGGCTGTAACATCACCTGCAGGTAGGTCTCCAGGCAGGTCGCCTCATGCCAGTTCTCCAGCCTTGATCCGTTCTCTAGATAGCGTATTGTTCTGGCTCTTCTCGCTTCGTCTTGGAGGTTTGGGTGAGCCTTGTTCCTGCTGATATTCAGCACCTTCTCATGCACATACACTGTCCACATATTACACATGGCTTCGAAGGTGTGAGGCATGATTTGCCATTCAGTGCGCTGTTGGTTGTGTCCTAGCTCATGGATGGGCCCCCATATGCCCTTTGATAACATTGATTTGGCATCAACCAGACTTTTAGCAGACTGCACATGACACATTATTGGATATCCAGAATGCATCCAACCTAAAAAAAGACAAACGTGCGAGATCTTTGTAAAACATTTACAAGTACACTGGGACAATTTTGAGAGAAAGCAAAAGAAAACATTACAAATTAGGAGTTCCTATTGGTACTGACCCTGTGGTTCAAATTCACACAGATTTCGTTCACAACATGTGTGAATTGTGGTTTAACAGACGCAGTCTATTGTCTACTTTGGAAACCCTTTGGCGTCAATGAATATTTTCCACTGACACCGTATTTGGATAGAAAAATACATCAGCAAACTCAGCGTTGGTGGAAGCCTCACCCTGGCAGGACCAACTGTCACACCTATCACTGCTGTATACGTATGTGCCACAAGTTTTTGGATTTGAAAAACAGATGTACTCCACTGCTTCACTATTCTTGAGTAAGAAACTACATGTACGCTGAGTTTTATTAACTTAATTTAAAAAACCTCATGATTGAAAGATGTACCCTTCCATATAAAGTTTACAAGCAACACATTTGATAATAATTCAATACAAGACACACAAGAGCCACTTACAAGATGATGCCAGATTTAGTGGTGGTGTTAGAACAGATTTATTATTTATAATCATTGTTAGTTTGCTTGTAATTAAGTTAGCATAACAAGGCTGCAAAATAAAATCCCCGGGACTTTCTTTGCCTACAATGATGGCTAAAGACAACGTGGCTTTAAAAGTTACGAGGAAAGTTTCCTATGTGCATGTTTTCTCCTGTGTTTATTTTTCATGGGACAGTCAAAATAGGATTCATTCTGTGGTGAAGTTTACGAATTGGATCTAACTTATGCTTCATGTCTAAGTTGTTCCTGTAGTGTTGCAAATAATCAAGGCTGTTTCTGTTTGCAGTCACAACTTTGTTTAGTCATTTAAATGTTTTATTGTTTAACAGTGAAATGTCCTTTTCCCTGCATGTAGGGTAAATGAGATAATTAATTATTTAATGTTTAGGCAGTCTTTAGAATAGCTGTTTTATGTAACACAATTTTCATGATATTGATTAGTTTATGTCATCTAACTTTTTTAGTTTAGTTCATGTTGCAACTACACGCCATACGAGGAGCGTGGTCTTCTACTCCTCTAAACCTATAAAAAGTGCCTATTCTGGGGTTGTGTGCCAGACCTTTCCTTGTTTCCATACCAACAGTCTCTATGTCAGACTGATTTTTGATTTTGTACTTAGAATATTTTTTGATTCTACCTATTGATTTATTTCTGGTGATTGCCCTTTTATTGAAACTTCTCGCTTATTATGAATTATATTGATAGAGGTTTTTGTTTTCTATGATGGTTCTTAATTTTGAAAAAAAACATCATGGTTTGTTCTTTGAATATTGTCCTGCGTAGATTTTTGCCTTGCTCCAGTATGGTCATTTTGATTAAACTATTCTGCATTTATATACGAGATGGAAGTTACAACTGCTCAATCCCTGTTAATTTCAGAGGGAAGGGTGTTTGCTGTATGCTATACCATTACGTGGAAAAGTTCCATTGTGGAATGTAGTCACACAAGAGGGCCGAAAAAAAGCTGTTGGTTCTGGACTGTGGTTGACCTGTTTTGTAATAATTCGTATAGATAACCTGAGAACCTGCATAGATGGATCATATTTCACAATGAGTGCAGTGCACAGTCAAGTGAGAGTGCTTGTAAACCACACTGATTGTCTCTTTGTTATCAGTTCGCCATCACAATGAGAACTCTGCTATTGAGTGTTATGTCGGCCTTAACTACAGAGGCGCAATGGTACTCTACTCGAGCCGTATCTCATGTAACAAAATGCACTGATCATTACCGTTTTTTTCTTTCATTTATTTTGCCAGGAGTTTGAGAGCCTTATCCCTAACATCATAGAGGCAATGCAGGGTGGGCAGCGCATACGCCCATGCCTCACCGTCCGCCAGGGCCCGAAGCCACCGCTGTTTCAACGCCAGCCGGTGTCGCACCTCCACACTGGTCAGCAACGCTGCCTCGCCCTCCATCTGGCTGATCTCCTGCTCAAGCTGCCTACATCTTCCTTCTTTTTGGCCTCTGTTATCGCCTGCGCCTGTCCCCACAACACCGCCTTGTAGGCTTCCCACAGTGTGATGGTCGATTGGGCTGTCCCCCTGTTCTCTTTAAAGTAAAGTTCGGACCACTCCCTCAGTTTGTCACCCACTGTTGGATCACACAGTCTCCTCGCATCTATCCGCGGGAAGGCCGCCCTGTTAATTAATCTGCTTTGAGAGTGACACATACTGGCGCATGATCCGATATCCCCCTAGCCATATGATGGGCCGTAGAGTAGTCACCTACTCTGTCTGTGTGAGTGAACAGATGATCAATCCTAGGGAAATAACCATGCCTAGCCGAGTAGAAGATGTATTGTTGCAGAGCAGCGTTGTGCACCCGCCATAAATCCACCAAGCCCAGTGCCCTTGCGAAGCCTGCTAAGCCCTGTTCCCCCTTTGTGCTTGATCGAGGTCTGACCTGTCCATTTCAGGGTTCATTACTGTGTTGGTGTTGTCTCCATGAAGCAGTATGCCTACGGGGAGGTCTGTAATAAGTGAACAGAGCTGAGTATCACCGAGTGGAGCCCCGGCGATACATAGCAGGACCCAAATATCAGTACGCGCCCCTTCCACTTACCTGCAGCCGCTGCAAGACACCCCTCCTTGTCTGACCAAGTGCCCGTGAGCACTAGGGGTAGCTCTTTGCGCACCAGAATACCCACTCCCGTGATCCTGACGTGAACCAAGAGTCTGCTACCATTGTGTACCCAAAGCGATCTAGGGCTTTACAGCTGTTGCCCCACAAGTGCGATTCCTGAATGAGAACGACGTCAGGAGAGTGCCTCTTCAGGTGTTATATCACCAGCGTGCGCTTGATCTTATTGCCCAGCCCGTTTACATTCCAGGACCAAATCTTCATCATAGTTGGTTCACCCATAAGCCTTGTGACAAGCTAATGACAACGGGCCCTCCTGCACCCCCGCCTCGTACTCCATGTGAACTCACGACTTCTGTTGGATGTGTAGTCCTCAAGCGTCCCCCCTGCAAACAAAAACAAAAAACAATCCAAACGCCCCGCTCCCGGTATCCCTGCCTGGTGAGCCCCCAACCTCCCACCACCCAAACTTGCAGAGTGCCTGTCGCTCTTTAAACTCCCAAAAACCAATTTGTGAGAGGTCGTGGACTAGCTTTCAACCTGAAGGAACATCAGTCTGCTAACTGGGATCCGAAGACCCACAACCATGCCTCGCCAGACCAGCACATGTTAAGTTCTCCCTGCAGTGCCATGGTCACCTCTATTAGGCAAATATCAAATTTACGCATTTTTATGGCCTCGCCGGCAGGAGTGCATCCCTCAAGTCACACAGTCTCTGCAGCATCAGAGATTCCCCCTCTGCTCCCCAAATCCCATTCCCCCCCCCCAGAGCACCAGTAAAGTCTTGGCCCCCCTGAGAGTGTTGCAGTGGTTACTCATCTGTCTCTCAGCAGTGCCTCTAACCACTGGGCAAGGTTTCGGCCTCCATGCCCGACTCATCACCACTCTGAGCAGCCGCCGATCTCCGACCTCCGCCCTTGTGGCTAACGGTGCGCCAGCCCTCCAGCCAGTCGCTCGACTCCTCCGGTTTATCAAAGAAATATGCCTTTCCATAGTCCAGGATTTTAAGTCGGGCTGTAAAGAGCTTCATATATTCACTCCCTGTTCCCAAAGGGCTCGTTTCACTCTGTTGAAGGAACGTCGCTGGCATTGTACCTGCAGCGTAAAGTCAGGAAAAAAAAGATTGTGTCGTTCTCGTACCTGAGATCTCCGTGCATCGGTGCAGCCTGTAGTATGGCATCTCAGTCCCTAAAATTTAGAATGCGGGCAATGATGGTGCATGGGGGGCCCCCCGGTCGGGCCTCCCCCCAGGGCTCTGTGAGTCCACATTATGGAGAAGAACTGCAACAGATGTTTGGGCTTGAAATGATTCAGGATCAAGCCCTCCAGGAAGAGATCCACGGCAGGGCCTTCCATTCCATCTGGCACCCCCACTACCCGGATGTTGTTGCGGCGGGCCCTCCCTTCATGATCTTCGAGCCGGGCGTAGATGTCAGCCTGATTCGTTTCATTTTGGCTTGAACACCCCCAATATTCGCTTCAGCCGTGGCCACCTTCTCTCATTTTGCGAAAGTCAGCTCGCAGGAGGTTTACCTCTTCGGCGCAGAGTCCAGTTTTGGTTCCAAGGTTCCCTTCCGTTCACAGATCTCCCTCATAATATCTTTCAAAGTCAGATCTGTGCCCTGGTCGAGCTGCTCCTCATGCGTGTCTCTACCAACCGCACCCTTCTCATGCCCCATGGCTACTGTATATTTATTTATCTGGTTGGCCTGCCCGGGCCCTGCCCACTTGTTACGGCCCAGGTTGCCGACTGTGTTGCAGCCGAGGCCCCCGCCTCCCTGGACAAGGCCTGCTTTGCTGCAATCCACACCAATTAGGGAAAAAGGTTCACTTTCCGGGCCACTCCGTCAATGCCAGCAGATGGTGACCGAGCTACTGCCTAGTCTCCTATGGATTCAGAAAAGGGGGTGGTGATGGACAGAGTATCTGAATTAAGCAGAACACTCGTACCCAGTCAACAGATCAGGGATTGATCCATCACCGTTTTTTAGCTCACTGCACCATCCCAGCTCAGAACCTGGCTACATGCAAATTAGTCTGTCCCTGGCCCAGTTCATCATGGGAACAGGCAGACCAAACTACCAAGCCAATTCTTTTACTGGAAAGGAAACAAGCTTCTGGGGACCGGTTTCTGGCATTACAGCCATCTTCGGCCCGGCTTGCTTGAATCCTGATGGTGCAGTGAGCAAGGGACTCACATCTGAGCATACCCTTCCATGCTTGTGGTGGACAAAACGATTCAGAAAAGGGGCTGGTGATGAACAGAGTATCTGAATTAAGCAGAACACTCATACCCAGTCAACAGATCAGGGCTTGATCCATCACCGTTTTTTAGCTCACTGCACCATCCCAGCTCAGAACCTGGCTACATGCAAATTAGTCTATCCCTGGCCCAGTGCATCATGGGAACAGGGCAGACCAAACTACCAAGCCAATTCTTTTACTGGAAAGGAAACAAGCTTCCGGGGACCGGTTTCTGGCATTACAGCCGTCTTCGGCCCGGCTTGCTTGAATCCTGATGGTGCAGTGAGCAAGGGACTCACATCTGATCATACCCTTCCACGCTTGTGGTGGACAAAACGATTCAGAAAAGGGGGTGGTGATGGACAGAGTATCTGAATTAAGCAGAACACTCGTACCCAGTCAACAGATCAGGGCTTGATCCATCACCGTTTTTTAGCTCACTGCACCATCCCAACTCAGAACCTGGCTACATGCAAATTAGTCTGTCCCTGGCCCAGTGCATCATGGGAACAGGGCAGACCAAACTACCAAGCAAATTCTTTTACTGGAAAGGAAACAAGCTTTCGGGGACCGGTTTCTGGCATTACAGCCGTCTTCGGCCCGGCTTGCTTGAATCCTGATGGTGCAGTGAGCAAGGGACTCACATCTGAGCATACCCTTCCACACTTATGGTGGACAAAACGATTCAGAAAAGGGGGTGGTGATGGACAGAGTATCTGAATTAAGCAGAACACTCATACCCAGTCAACAGATCAGGGCTTGATCCATCACAGTTTTTTAGCTCACTGCACCATCCCAGCTCAGAACCTGGCTACATGAAAATTAGTCAGTCCCTGGCCCAGTGCATCATGGGAACAGCTCAGACCAAACTACCAAGCCAATTCTTTTACTGGAAAGGAAACAAACTTCCGGGGTCCGGTTTCTGGCATTACAGCCGTCTTCGGCCTGGCTTGCTTGAATCCTGATGGTGCAGTGAGCAAGGGACTCACATCTGAGCATACCCTTCCAAGCTTGTGGTGGACAAAATGATTAAGAAAAGGGGGTGTTGATGGACAGAGTATCTGAATTAAGCAGAACACTCATACCCAGTCAACCGATCAGGGCTTGATCCATCACCGTTTTTTAGCTCACTGCACCATCCCAGCTCAGAACCTGGCTACATGCAAATTAGTCTGTCCCTGGCCCAGTGCATCATGGGAACAGGGCAGACCAAACTACGAAGACAATTCTTTTACAGGAAAGGAAACAAGCTTCCGGGGACCGGTTTCTGGCATTACAGCCGACTTCGGCCCGGCTTGCTTGAATCCTGATGGTGCAGTGAGCAAGGTACTCACATCTGAGCATACCCTTCCACGCTTGTGGTGAACAAAACGATTCAGAAAAGGGGGTGGTGATGGACAGAGTATCTGAATTAAGCAGAACACTCGTACCCAGTCAACAGATCAGGGCTTGATCCATCACCGTTTTTTAGCTCACTGCACCATCCCAGCTCAGAACCTGGCTACATGCAAATTAGTCTGTCCCTGGCCCAGTGCATCATGGGAACAGGGCAGACCAAATTACCAAGCCTATTCTTTTACTGGAAAGGAAACAAGCTTCCCAGGACCGGTTTCTGGCATTACAGCCGTCTTCGGCCCGGCTTGCTTGAATCCTGATGGTGCAGTGAGCAAGGGACTCACATCTGAGCATACCCTTCCACGCTTGTGGTGGACAAAACGATTCAGAAAAGGGGGTGGTGATGGACAGAGTATCGGAATTAAGCAGAACACTCGTACCCAGTCAACAGATCAGGGTTTACTCCATCACCGTTTTTTAGCTCACTGCACCATCCTAGCTCAGAACCTGGCTACATGCAAATTAGTCTGTCCCTGGACCAGTGCATCATGGGAACAGGGCCGACCAAACTACCAAGCCAATTCTTTTACTGGAAAGGAAACAAGCTTCCGGGGACCGGTTTCTGGCATTACAGCCGTCTTCGGCCCGGCTTGCTTGAATCCTGATGGTGCAGTGAGAAAGGGACTCACATCTGAGCATACCCTCCCACGCTTGTGGTGGACAAAACGATTCAGAAAAGGGGGTGGACAGAGTATCTGAATTGAGCAGAACACTCGTACCCAGTCAACAGATCAGGGCTTGATCCATCACCGTTTTTTAGCTCACTGCACCATCCCAGCTCAGAACCTGGCTACATGCAAATTAGTCTGTCCCTGGCCAAGTGCATCATGGGAACAGGGCAGACCAAACTACCAAGCAAATTATTTTACTGGAAAGGAAACAAGCTTCCGGGGACCGGTTTCTGGCATTACAGCCGTCTTCGGCCCGGCTTGCTTGAATCCTGATGGTGCAGTGAGCAAGGGACTCACATCTGAGCATACCCTTCCACGCTTATGGTGGACAAAACAATTCAGAAAATGGGGTGGTGATGGACAGAGTATCTGAATTAAGCAGAACACTCGTACCCAGTCAACAGATCAGGGCTTGATCCATCACCGTTTTTTAGCTCACTGCACCATCCCAGCTCAGAACCTGGCTACATGCAAATTAGTCTGTCCCTGGCCAAGTGCATCATGGGAACAGGGCAGACCAAACTACCAAGCCAATTATTTTACTGGAAAGGAAACAAGCTTCCGGGGACCGGTTTCTGGCATTACAGCCGTCTTCGGCCCGGCTTGCTTGAATCCTGATGGTGCAGTGAGCAAGGGACTCACATCTGATCATACCCTTCCACGCTTGTGGTGGACAAAACGATTCAGAAAAGTGGGTGGTGATGGACAGAGTACCTGAATTAATAGGAACACTCGTACCCAGTCAACAGATCAGGGCTTGATCCATCACCGTTTTTTAGCTCACTGCACCATCCCAGCTCAGAACCTGGCTACATGCAAATTAGTCTGTCCCTGGCCCAGTGCATCATGGGAACAGGGCAGTCCAAACTACCAAGCAAATTCATTTACTGGAAAGGAAACAAGCTTTCGGGGACCGGTTTCTGGCATTACAGCCGTCTTCGGCCCGGCTTGCTTGAATCCTGATGGTGCAGTGAGCAAGGGACTCACATCTGAGCATACCCTTCCACGCTTATGGTGGACAAAACAATTCAGAAAATGGGGTGGTGATGGACAGAGTATCTGAATTAAGCAGAACACTCGTACCCAGTCAACAGATCAGGGCTTGATCCATCACCGTTTTTTAGCTCACTGCACCATCCCAGCTCAGAACCTGGCTACATGCAAATTAGTCTGTCCCTGGCCCAGTGCATCATGGGAACAGGGCAGACCAAACTACCAAGCCAATTCTTTTACTGGAAAGGAAACAAGCTTCCGGGGACCGGTTTCTGGCATTACAGCCATCTTCGCCCCGGCTTGCTTGAATCCTGATGGTGCAGTGAGCAAGGGACTCACATCTGAGCATACCCTTCCACGCTTGTGGTGGACAAAACGATTAAGAAAAGGGGGTGGTGATGGACAGAGTATCTGAATTAAGCAGAACACTCCTACCCAGTCAACAGATCAGGGCTTGATCCATCACAGTTTTTTAGCTCACTGCACCATCCCAGCTCAGAACCTGGCTACATGCAAATTAGTCTGTCCCTGGCCCAGTGCATCATGGGAACAGGGCACACCAAACTTCCAAGCCAATTCTTTTACTGGAAAGGAAACAAGCTTCCGGGGACCGGTTTCTGGCATTACAGCCGTCTTCGGCTCGGCTTGCTTGAATCCTGATGGTGCAGTGAGCAAGGGACTCACATCTGAGCATACCCTTCCACGCTTGTGGTGGACAAAATGATTCAGAAAAGGGGGTGGTGATGGACAGAGTATCTGAATTAAGCAGAACACTCGTACCCAGTCAACAGATCAGGGCTTGATCCATCACCGTTTTTTAGCTCACTGCACCATCCCAGCTCTGAACCAGGCTACATGCAAATTAGTCTGTCCCTGGCCCAGTGCATCATGGGAACAGGGCAGACCAAACTACCAAGCCAATTCTTTTACTGGAAAGGAAACAAGCTTCCGGGTACCGGTTTCTGGCATTACAGCCGTCTTCAGCCCGGCTTGCTTGAATCCTGATGGTGCAGTGAGCAAGGGACTCATGTCTGAGCATACCCTTCACCGCTTGTGGTGGACAAAACGATTCAGAAATGGGGGTGGTGATGGACAGAGTATCTGAATTAAGCAGAACACTCGTACCCAGTCAACAGATCAGGGCGTGATCCATCACCGTTTTTTAGCTTACTGCACCATCCCAGCTCAGAACCTGGCTTCATGCAAATTAGTCTGTCCCTGGCCCAGTGCATCATGGGAACAGGGCAGACCAAACTACCAAGCCAATTCATTTACTGGAAAGGAAACAAGCTTCTGGGGACCGGTTTCTGGCATTAGAGCCGTCTTCGGCCCGGCTTGCTTGAATCCTGATGGTGCAATGAGCAAGGGACTCACATCTGAGCATACCCTTCCACGCTTGTGGTGGACAAAACGATTCAGAAAAGGGGGTGGTGATGGACAGAGTACCTGAATTAAGCAGAACACTCGTACCCAGTCAACAGATCAGGGATTGATCCATCACCGTTTTTTAGCTCACTGCACCATCCCAGCTCAGAACCTGGCTACATGCAAATTAGTCTGTCCCTGGCCCAGTTCATCATGGGAACAGGCAGACCAAACTACCAAGCCAATTCTTTTACTGGAAAGGAAACAAGCTTCTGGGGACCGGTTTCTGGCATTACAGCCGTCTTCGGCCCGGCTTGCTTGAATCCTGATGGTGCAGTGAGCAAGGGACTCACATCTGAGCATACCCTTCCATGCTTGTGGTGGACAAAACGATTCAGAAAAGGGGCTGGTGATGGACAGAGTATCTGAATTAAGCAGAACACTCATACCCAGTCAACAGATCAGGGCTTGATCCATCACCGTTTTTTAGCTCACTGCACCATCCCAGCTTAGAACCTGGCTACATGCAAATTAGTCTGTCCCTGGCCCAGTGCATCATGGGAACAGGGCAGACCAAACTACCAAGCCAATTCTTTTACTGGAAAGAAAACAAGCTTCCGGGGACCGGTTTCTGGCATTACAGCCGTCTTCGGCCCGGCTTGCTTGAATCCTGATGGTGCAGTGAGCAAGGGACTCACATCTGATCATACCCTTCCACGCTTGTGGTGGACAAAACGATTCAGAAAAAGGGGTGGTGATGGACAGAGTATCTGAATTAAGCAGAACACTCGTACCCAGTCAACAGATCAGGGCTTGATCCATCACCGTTTTTTAGCTCACTGCACCATCCCAGCTCAGAACCTGGCTACATGCAAATTAGTCTGTCCCTGGCCCAGTGCATCATGGGAACAGGGCAGACCAAACTACCAAGCAAATTCTTTTACTGGAAAGGAAACAAGCTTTCGGGGACCGGTTTCTGGCATTACAGCCGTCTTCGGCCCGGCTTGCTTGAATCCTGATGGTGCAGTGAGCAAGGGACTCACATCTGAGCATACCCTTCCACGCTTATGGTGGACAAAACGATTCAGAAAAGGGGGTGGTGATGGACAGAGTATCTGAATTAAGCAGAACACTCATACCCAGTCAACAGATCAGGGCTTGATCCATCACAGTTTTTTAGCTCACTGCACCATCCCAGCTCAGAACCTGGCTACATGAAAATTAGTCTGTCCCTGGCCCAGTGCATCATGGGAACAGCTCAGACCAAACTACCAAGCCAATTCTTTTACTGGAAAGGAAACAAACTTCCGGGGTCCGGTTTCTGGCATTACAGCCGTTTTCGGCCCGGCTTGCTTGAATCCTGATGGTGCAGTGAGCAAGGGACTCACATCTGAGCATACCCTTCCAAGCTTGTGGTGGACAAAATGAATAAGAAAAGGGGGTGGTGATGGACAGAGTATCTGAATTAAGCGGAACACTCGTACCCAGTCAACAGTTCAGGGCTTGATCCATCACCGTTTTTTAGCTCACTGCACCATCCCAGCTCAGAACCTGGCTACATGCAAATTAGTCTGTCCCTGGCCCAGTGCTTCATGGGAACAGGGCAGACCAAACTACCAAGCCAATTCTTTTACTGGAAAGGAAACAAGCTTCTGGGGACCGGTTTCTGGCATTACAGCCGTCTTCGGCCCGGCTTGCTTGAATCCTGATGGTGAAGTGAGCAAGGGACTCACATCTGAGCATACCCTTCACCGCTTGTGGTGGACAAAACGATTCAGAAAAGGGGGTGGTGATGGACAGAGTACCTGAATTAATAGGAACACTCGTACCCAGTCAACAGATCAGGGCTTGATCCATCACCGTTTTTTAGCTCACTGCACCATCCCAGCTCAGAACCTGGCTAAAGGCAAATTGGTCTGTCCCTGGCACAGTGCATCATGGGAACAGGGCAGACCAAACTACCAAGCAAATTCATTTACTGGAAAGGAAACAAGCTTTCGGGGACCGGTTTCTGGCATTACAGCCGTCTTCGGCCCGGCTTGCTTGAATCCTGATGGTGCAGTGAGCAAGGGACTCACATCTGAGCATACCCTTCCACGCTTATGGTGGACAAAACGATTCAGAAAATGGGGTGGTGATGGACAGAGTATCTGAATTAAGCAGAACACTCGTACCCAGTCAACAGATCAGGGCTTGATCCATCACCGTTTTTTAGCTCACTGCACCATCCCAGCTCAGTACCTGGCTACATGCATATTAGTCTGTCCCTGGCCCAGTGCATCATGGGAACAGGGCAGACCAAACTACCAAGCCAATTCTTTTACTGGAAAGGAAACAAGCTTCCGCGGACCGGTTTCTGGCATTACAGCCGTCTTCGCCCCGGCTTGCTTGAATCCTGATGGTGCAGTGAGCAAGGGAGTCACATCTGAGCATACCCTTCCACGCTTGTGGTGGACAAAACGATTAAGAAAAGGGGGTGGTGATGGGCAGAGTATCTGAATTAAGCAGAACACTCCTACCCAGTCAACAGATCAGGGCTTGATCCATCACAGTTTTTTAGCTCACTGCACCATCCCAGCTCAAAACCTGGCTACATGCAAATTAGTCTGTCCCTGGCCCAGTGCATCATGGGAACAGGGCACACCAAACTTCCAAGCCAATTCTTTTACTGGAAAGGAAACAAGCTTCCGGGGACCGGTTTCTGGCATTACAGCCGTCTTCGGCCCGGCTTGCTTGAATCCTGATGGTGCAGTGAGCAAGGGACTCACATCTGAGCATACCCTTCCACGCTTGTGGTGGACAAAACGATTAAGAAAAGGGGGTGGTGATGGGCAGAGTATCTGAATTAAGCAGAACACTCCTACCCAGTCAACAGATCAGGGCTTGATCCATCACAGTTTTTTAGATCACTGCACCATCCCAGCTCAGAACCTGGCTTCATGCAAATTAGTCTGTCCCTGGCCCAGTGCATCATGGGAACAGGGCAGACCAAACTACCAAGCCAATTCATTTACTGGAAAGGAAACAAGCTTCTGGGGACCGGTTTCTGGCATTAGAGCCGTCTTCGGCCCGGCTTGCTTGAATCCTGATGGTGCAATGAGCAAGGGACTCACATCTGAGCATACCCTTCCACGCTTGTGGTGGACAAAACGATTCAGAAAAGGGGGTGGTGATGGACAGAGTACCTGAATTAAGCAGAACACTCGTACCCAGTCAACAGATCAGGGATTGATCCATCACCGTTTTTTAGCTCACTGCACCATCCCAGCTCAGAACCTGGCTACATGCAAATTAGTCTGTCCCTGGCCCAGTTCATCATGGGAACAGGCAGACCAAACTACCAAGCCAATTCTTTTACTGGAAAGGAAACAAGCTTCTGGGGACCGGTTTCTGGCATTACAGCCGTCTTCGGCCCGGCTTGCTTGAATCCTGATGGTGCAGTGAGCAAGGGACTCACATCTGAGCATACCCTTCCATGCTTGTGGTGGACAAAACGATTCAGAAAAGGGGCTGGTGATGGACAGAGTATCTGAATTAAGCAGAACACTCATACCCAGTCAACAGATCAGGGCTTGATCCATCACCGTTTTTTAGCTCACTGCACCATCCCAGCTTAGAACCTGGCTACATGCAAATTAGTCTGTCCCTGGCCCAGTGCATCATGGGAACAGGGCAGACCAAACTACCAAGCCAATTCTTTTACTGGAAAGAAAACAAGCTTCCGGGGACCGGTTTCTGGCATTACAGCCGTCTTCGGCCCGGCTTGCTTGAATCCTGATGGTGCAGTGAGCAAGGGACTCACATCTGATCATACCCTTCCACGCTTGTGGTGGACAAAACGATTCAGAAAAAGGGGTGGTGATGGACAGAGTATCTGAATTAAGCAGAACACTCGTACCCAGTCAACAGATCAGGGCTTGATCCATCACCGTTTTTTAGCTCACTGCACCATCCCAGCTCAGAACCTGGCTACATGCAAATTAGTCTGTCCCTGGCCCAGTGCATCATGGGAACAGGGCAGACCAAACTACCAAGCAAATTCTTTTACTGGAAAGGAAACAAGCTTTCGGGGACCGGTTTCTGGCATTACAGCCGTCTTCGGCCCGGCTTGCTTGAATCCTGATGGTGCAGTGAGCAAGGGACTCACATCTGAGCATACCCTTCCACGCTTATGGTGGACAAAACGATTCAGAAAAGGGGGTGGTGATGGACAGAGTATCTGAATTAAGCAGAACACTCATACCCAGTCAACAGATCAGGGCTTGATCCATCACAGTTTTTTAGCTCACTGCACCATCCCAGCTCAGAACCTGGCTACATGAAAATTAGTCTGTCCCTGGCCCAGTGCATCATGGGAACAGCTCAGACCAAACTACCAAGCCAATTCTTTTACTGGAAAGGAAACAAACTTCCGGGGTCCGGTTTCTGGCATTACAGCCGTTTTCGGCCCGGCTTGCTTGAATCCTGATGGTGCAGTGAGCAAGGGACTCACATCTGAGCATACCCTTCCAAGCTTGTGGTGGACAAAATGAATAAGAAAAGGGGGTGGTGATGGACAGAGTATCTGAATTAAGCAGAACACTCGTACCCAGTCAACAGTTCAGGGCTTGATCCATCACCGTTTTTTAGCTCACTGCACCATCCCAGCTCAGAACCTGGCTACATGCAAATTAGTCTGTCCCTGGCCCAGTGCTTCATGGGAACAGGGCAGACCAAACTACCAAGCCAATTCTTTTACTGGAAAGGAAACAAGCTTCTGGGGACCGGTTTCTGGCATTACAGCCGTCTTCGGCCCGGCTTGCTTGAATCCTGATGGTGAAGTGAGCAAGGGACTCACATCTGAGCATACCCTTCACCGCTTGTGGTGGACAAAACGATTCAGAAAAGGGGGTGGTGATGGACAGAGTACCTGAATTAATAGGAACACTCGTACCCAGTCAACAGATCAGGGCTTGATCCATCACCGTTTTTTAGCTCACTGCACCATCCCAGCTCAGAACCTGGCTAAAGGCAAATTGGTCTGTCCCTGGCACAGTGCATCATGGGAACAGGGCAGACCAAACTACCAAGCAAATTCATTTACTGGAAAGGAAACAAGCTTTCGGGGACCGGTTTCTGGCATTACAGCCGTCTTCGGCCCGGCTTGCTTGAATCCTGATGGTGCAGTGAGCAAGGGACTCACATCTGAGCATACCCTTCCACGCTTATGGTGGACAAAACGATTCAGAAAATGGGGTGGTGATGGACAGAGTATCTGAATTAAGCAGAACACTCGTACCCAGTCAACAGATCAGGGCTTGATCCATCACCGTTTTTTAGCTCACTGCACCATCCCAGCTCAGTACCTGGCTACATGCATATTAGTCTGTCCCTGGCCCAGTGCATCATGGGAACAGGGCAGACCAAACTACCAAGCCAATTCTTTTACTGGAAAGGAAACAAGCTTCCGGGGACCGGTTTCTGGCATTACAGCCGTCTTCGCCCCGGCTTGCTTGAATCCTGATGGTGCAGTGAGCAAGGGAGTCACATCTGAGCATACCCTTCCACGCTTGTGGTGGACAAAACGATTAAGAAAAGGGGGTGGTGATGGGCAGAGTATCTGAATTAAGCAGAACACTCCTACCCAGTCAACAGATCAGGGCTTGATCCATCACAGTTTTTTAGCTCACTGCACCATCCCAGCTCAAAACCTGGCTACATGCAAATTAGTCTGTCCCTGGCCCAGTGCATCATGGGAACAGGGCACACCAAACTTCCAAGCCAATTCTTTTACTGGAAAGGAAACAAGCTTCCGGGGACCGGTTTCTGGCATTACAGCCGTCTTCGGCCCGGCTTGCTTGAATCCTGATGGTGCAGTGAGCAAGGGACTCACATCTGAGCATACCCTTCCACGCTTGTGGTGGACAAAATGATTCAGAAAAGGGGGTGGTGATGGACAGAGTATCTGAATTAAGCAGAACACTCGTACCCAGTCAACAGATCAGGGCTTGATCCATCACCGTTTATTAGCTCACTGCACCATCCCAGCTCTGAACCAGGCTTCATGCAAATTAGTCTGTCCCTGGCCCAGTGCATCATGGGAACAGGGCAGACCAAACTACCAAGCCAATTCATTTACTGGAAAGGAAACAAGCTTCTGGGGACCGGTTTCTGGCATTAGAGCCGTCTTCGGCCCGGCTTGCTTGAATCCTGATGGTGCAATGAGCAAGGGACTCACATCTGAGCATACCCTTCCACGCTTGTGGTGGACAAAACGATTCAGAAAAGGGGTTGGTGATGGACAGAGTACCTGAATTAAGCAGAACACTCGTACCCAGTCAACAGATCAGGGCTTGATCCATCACCGTTTTTTAGCTCACTGCACCATCCCAGCTCAGAACCTGGCTACATGAAAATTAGTCTGTCCCTGGCCCAGTGCATCATGGGAACAGGGCAGACCAAACTACCGAGCCAATTCTTTTACTGGAAAGGAAACAAGCTTCCGGGGACCGGTTTCTGGCATTACAGCCGTCTTCGGCCCGGCTTGCTTGAATCCTGATGGTGCAGTGAGCAAGGGACTCACATCTGAGCATACCCTTCCACGCTTGTGGTCTGGCAAAACGATTCAGAAAAGGGGGTGGTGATGGACAGAGTATCTGAATTAAACAGAACACTCGTACCCAGTCAACAGATCAGGGCTTGATCCATCACTGTTTTTTAGCTCACTACACCATCCCAGGTCAGAACCTGGCTACATGCAAATTAGTCTGTCCCTGGCCCAGTGCATCATGGGAACAGGGCAGACCAAACTACCAAGCCAAATCTTTTACTGGAAAGGAAACAAGCTTCCGGGGACCAGTTTCTGGCATTACAGCCGTCTTCGGCCCGGCTTGCTTGAATCCTGATGGTGTAGTGAGCAAGGTACTCACATCTGAGCACGCCCTTCCACGCTTGTGGTGGACAAAACGATTCAGAAAAGGGGGTGGTGATGGACAGAGTATCTGAATTAAGCAGAACACTCATACCCAGTCAACAGATCAGGGCTTGATCCATCACAGTTTTTTAGCTCACTGCACCATCCCAGCTCAGAACCTGGCTACATGAAAATTAGTCTGTCCCTGGCCCAGTGCATCATGGGAACAGCTCAGACCAAACTACCAAGCCAATTCTTTTACTGGAAAGGAAACAAACTTCCGGGGTCCGGTTTCTGGCATTACAGCCGTCTTCGGCCCGGCTTGCTTGAATCCTGATGGTGCAGTGAGCAAGGGACTCACATCTGAGCATACCCTTCCAAGCTTGTGGTGGACAAAATGAATAAGAAAAGGGGGTGGTGATGGACAGAGTATCTGAATTAAGCAGAACACTCGTACCCAGTCAACAGTTCAGGGCTTGATCCATCACCGTTTTTTAGCTCACTGCACCATCCCAGCTCAGAACCTGGCTACATGCAAATTAGTCTGTCCCTGGCCCAGTGCTTCATGGGAACAGGGCAGACCAAACTACCAAGCCAATTCTTTTACTGGAAAGGAAACAAGCTTCTGGGGACCGGTTTCTGGCATTACAGCCGTCTTCGGCCCGGCTTGCTTGAATCCTGATGGTGAAGTGAGCAAGGGACTCACATCTGAGCATACCCTTCACCGCTTGTGGTGGACAAAACGATTCAGAAAAGGGGGTGGTGATGGACAGAGTACCTGAATTAATAGGAACACTCGTACCCAGTCAACAGATCAGGGCTTGATCCATCACCGTTTTTTAGCTCACTGCACCATCCCAGCTCAGAACCTGGCTAAAGGCAAATTAGTCTGTCCCTGGCACAGTGCATCATGGGAACAGGGCAGACCATACTACCAAGCAAATTCATTTACTGGAAAGGAAACAAGCTTTCGGGGACCGGTTTCTGGCATTACAGCCGTCTTCGGCCCGGCTTGCTTGAATCCTGATGGTGCAGTGAGCAAGGGACTCACATCTGAGCATACCCTTCCACGCTTATGGTGGACAAAACGATTCAGAAAATGGGGTGGTGATGGACAGAGTATCTGAATTAAGCAGAACACTCGTACCCAGTCAACAGATCAGGGCTTGATCCATCACCGTTTTTTAGCTCACTGCACCATCCCAGCTCAGTACCTGGCTACATGCATATTAGTCTGTCCCTGGCCCAGTGCATCATGGGAACAGGGCAGACCAAACTACCAAGCCAATTCTTTTACTGGAAAGGAAACAAGCTTCCGGGGACCGGTTTCTGGCATTACAGCCGTCTTCGCCCCGGCTTGCTTGAATCCTGATGGTGCAGTGAGCAAGGGACTCACATCTGAGCATACCCTTCCACGCTTGTGGTGGACAAAACGATTAAGAAAAGGGGGTGGTGATGGGCAGAGTATCTGAATTAAGCAGAACACTCCTACCCAGTCAACAGATCAGGGCTTGATCCATCACAGTTTTTTAGCTCACTGCACCATCCCAGCTCAAAACCTGGCTACATGCAAATTAGTCTGTCCCTGGCCCAGTGCATCATGGGAACAGGGCACACCAAACTTCCAAGCCAATTCTTTTACTGGAAAGGAAACAAGCTTCCGGGGACCGGTTTCTGGCATTACAGCCGTCTTCGGCCCGGCTTGCTTGAATCCTGATGGTGCAGTGAGCAAGGGACTCACATCTGAGCATACCCTTCCACGCTTGTGGTGGACAAAATGATTCAGAAAAGGGGGTGGTGATGGACAGAGTATCTGAATTAAGCAGAACACTCGTACCCAGTCAACAGATCAGGGCTTGATCCATCACCGTTTATTAGCTCACTGCACCATCCCAGCTCTGAACCAGGCTTCATGCAAATTAGTCTGTCCCTGGCCCAGTGCATCATGGGAACAGGGCAGACCAAACTACCAAGCCAATTCATTTACTGGAAAGGAAACAAGCTTCTGGGGACCGGTTTCTGGCATTAGAGCCGTCTTCGGCCCGGCTTGCTTGAATCCTGATGGTGCAATGAGCAAGGGACTCACATCTGAGCATACCCTTCCACGCTTGTGGTGGACAAAACGATTCAGAAAAGGGGTTGGTGATGGACAGAGTACCTGAATTAAGCAGAACACTCGTACCCAGTCAACAGATCAGGGCTTGATCCATCACCGTTTTTTAGCTCACTGCACCATCCCAGCTCAGAACCTGGCTACATGAAAATTAGTCTGTCCCTGGCCCAGTGCATCATGGGAACAGGGCAGACCAAACTACCGAGCCAATTCTTTTACTGGAAAGGAAACAAGCTTCCGGGGACCGGTTTCTGGCATTACAGCCGTCTTCGGCCCGGCTTGCTTGAATCCTGATGGTGCAGTGAGCAAGGGACTCACATCTGAGCATACCCTTCCACGCTTGTGGTCTGGCAAAACGATTCAGAAAAGGGGGTGGTGATGGACAGAGTATCTGAATTAAACAGAACACTCGTACCCAGTCAACAGATCAGGGCTTGATCCATCACTGTTTTTTAGCTCACTACACCATCCCAGGTCAGAACCTGGCTACATGCAAATTAGTCTGTCCCTGGCCCAGTGCATCATGGGAACAGGGCAGACCAAACTACCAAGCCAAATCTTTTACTGGAAAGGAAACAAGCTTCCGGGGACCAGTTTCTGGCATTACAGCCGTCTTCGGCCCGGCTTGCTTGAATCCTGATGGTGTAGTGAGCAAGGTACTCACATCTGAGCACGCCCTTCCACGCTTGTGGTGGACAAAACGATTCAGAAAAGGGGGTGGTGATGGACAGAGTATCTGAATTAAGCAGAACACTCGTACCCAGTCAACAGATCAGGGCTTGATCCATCACCGTTTTTCAGCTCACTGCACCATCCCAGCTCAGAACCTGGCTACATGCAAATTAGTCTGTCCCTGGCCCATTGCATCATGGGAACAGGGCAGACCAAATTACCAAGGCAATTCTTTTACTGGAAAGGAAACAAGCTTCCCGGGACCGGTTTCTGGCAATACAGCCGTCTTCGGCCCGGCTTGCTTGAATCCTGATGGTGCAGTGAGCAAGGGACTCACATCTGAGCATACCCTTCCACGCTTGTGGTGGACAAAACGATTCAGAAAAGGGGGTGGTGATGGACAGAGTATCTGAATTAAGCAGAACACTCGTACCCAGTCAACAGATCAGGGGTTGATCCATCACCATTTTTTAGCTCACTGCACCATCCCAGCTCAGAACCTGGCTACATGCAAATTAGTCTGTCCCTGGCCCAGTGCATCATGGGAACAGGGCAGACCAAACTACCAAGCCAATTCTTTTACTGGAAAGGAAACAAGCTTCCGGGGACCGGTTTCTGGCATTACAGCCGTCTTCGGCCCGGCTTGCTTGAATCCTGATGGTGCAGTGAGCAAGGGACTCACATCTGAGCATACCCTTCCACGCTTGTGGTGGACATAACGATTCAGAAAAGGTCGGTGGTGATGGACAGAGTATCTGAATTAAGCAGAACACTCGTACCCAGTCAGCAGATCAGGGCTTGATCCATCACCGTTTTTTAGCTCACTGCACCATCCCAGCTCAAAACCTGGCTACATGCAAATTAGTCTGTCCCTGGCCCAGTGCATCATGGGAACAGGGCAGACCAAACTACCAAGCCAATTCTTTTACTGGAAATGAAAGAAGCTTCCGGGGACCGGTTTCTGGCATTGCAGCCGTCTTCGGCCCGGCTTGCTTGAATCCTGATGGTGCAGTGAGCAAGGGACTCACATCTGAGCATACCCTTCCACGCTTGTGGTGGACAAAACGATTCAGAAAAGGGGGTGGTGATGGACAGAGTACCTGAATTAAGCAGAAGACTTGTACCCAGTCAACAGATCAGGGCTTGATCCATCACCGTTTTTTAGCTCACTGCACCATCCCAGCTCAGAACCTGGCTACATGCAAATTAGTCTGTCCCTGGCCCAGTGCATCATGGGAACAGGGCAGACCAAACTGCCAAGCCAATTCTTTTACTGGAAAGGAAACAAGCTTCCGGAGACCGGTTTCTGGCATTACAGCCGTCTTCGGCCCGGCTTGCTTGAATCCTGATTGTGCAGTGAGCAAGGGACTCACATCTGAGCATACCCTTCCACGCTTGTGGTGGACAAAACGATTCAGAAAAGGGGGTGGTGATGGACAGAGTATCTGAATTAAGTAGAACACTCGTACCCAGTCAACAGATCAGGGCTTGATCCATAACCGTTTTTTAGCTCACTGCACCATCCAGGCTCAGAACCTGGCTACATGCAAATTAGTCTGTCCCTGGCCCAGTGCATCATGGGAACAGGGCAGACCAAACTACCAAGCCAATTCTTTTACTGGAAAGGAAACAAGCTTCCGGGGACCGGTTTCTGGCATTACAGCCGTCTTCGGCCCAGCTTGCTTGAATCCTGATGGTGCAGTGAGCAAGGGCATGTAGCCAGGTTCTGAGCTGGAATGGTGCAGTGAGCTAAAAAATGGTGATGGATCAAGCCCTGATCTGTTGACTGGGTATGAGTGTTCTGCTTAATTCAGATACTCTGTCCATCACCACCCCCTTTTCTGAATCGTTTTGTCCACCATAAGCGTGGTAGGGTATGCTCAGACATGAGTCCCTTGCTCACTGCACCATCAGGATTCAAGCAAGCCGGGCCGAAGACGGCTGTAATGCCAGAAACCGGTCCCCGGAAGCTTGTTTCCTTTCCAGTAAAAGATTTGACTTGGTAGTTTGGTCTGCCCTGTTCCCATGATGCACTCGCCAGGGACAGACTAATTTGCATGTAGCCAGGTTCTGAGCTGGGATGGTGCAGTGAGCTAAAAAACGGTGATGGATCAAGCCCTGATCTGTTGACTGGGTACGAGTGTTCTGCTTAATTCAGATACTCTGTCCATCACTACCCCCTTTTCTGAATAGTCTCCTATGGGGCTTCACCTGTGTGTCTGTGTCTAGCCAGGGCCCTCCACTGCCAGAAGATGGCTACTGTAAACACTCCCTGCTTGTCGCGCTCTCAGGCCAAGGTCCTTCACCACTTCCCAACAGGTGGTATGATCGTTCAACCACAGGTGACTCGCCGCTCACCAGACAGAAATGGGGGGTGTGAGTCCACTGCGCACCCCCCAAGGCCACCCGAGATGGCGCACTCACTCCACGCTGGATGCCACTTCACCGGGTGCGGAGCCCCCACCACCAAGGACAGCCCTGGTTCAGCACCATCCAGCTACACCCACTCTTGGTTAGGGCTGCATCTAAATTGCTCCGCCGAGCACCTCACATGCTCCACCAGGACTCTGCTGCCGGTGTTTGGCCGCCTCATTGTCCCGCTGCAGACCCCCTGCTCTGGGATGGGCACTGGGACCCCTCTCGTTCAGGTACCTCTCGGGCTGCCTCCCAGCCGACTCACCCGCACTACTCCTGTCTTTGCTCCACAGGAGTACGGCCCTCACCTCCACTTGTGGCCTTGGCTTCACTATGCTGCTTCAAGTGCACCCTCACTGCCCTGAGGGAGACCCCTTGCTGGAGTCGTACACTGCCGCACCTACTCTCCTCGGGCTCTAGAGTTGATCGGAAGGCTGCGCTGTGTCCAGGCTCCCTCTGCCAGGATCCGAGACGGCCGCTCCGGGGTGCTCGTTCTGCCACTCTTGGCCCGCTGGGACGCTCTCCGTCTCCGCGAGTCACCACAGATCTTTCGCCAGCGGAGGCTGGGACACAGCTTGTACCCGCAGCGGCGATTCCAACGGCGGCTCCTCCTACTGCCTCCGGAGTGTCACCATTTTGTAAGCTGTCCCAGCTGGCCACCAAAAGTTCCCCAGCTCCACCTCTGCTGATTTCTGCCCGAATTTCACGGTTTGACGGGCGCCGCCGCCTCCCGAGATGCACATCCCTCGGAATCAGCGCTCCGAGACAGGATTGTGACAGATGTATGGGGCTAATAGTGCTGGTAGATAGTGCAGCACACTCAGCCTATGGCCATCTTCCGCTGCAACTAGCCACGCCCCGATGATTACCTTTCTGATCACACCTCAAATTATATCATCAATGATCATATCTCCGATGACAACATAGATGAAATCACTGATGAGAGTACAAAAATATCAGCAATTAGTTCATTGAGGTAGTCACTTTCTGTAAGGCTACGCTCTGTAGATTTTGTGCATGTGAAATAATCTCCTGAACTAAATTCAAATTACACCGCATTACATGAAAAATGAAAAGGCATTATTACTCAACACTTTAAACAGTTAATATGGTTAGCACCCATTAGTACACGGACATTAGTTCGCGTACCATTACTACACAAGCATAACAACGCATGCGATGTAATAATGCGTAGCCTTTAGTACGCAAGTTGTTACATCGGTGAGGGGGCGTTCATTTTCAGGAAGAGGGCCTGCTGCATGCGCAAGTTGGTGAGGGGGCGCCCTTCTGCCCTCAGGACTCCTTATTCTGCCTGCCCACGATGGAGGAATCTGGAGAAAGCAGGAAGGGGGAGAAGATTGGAACCAAGCGTGGAGGTGAAGAGAGGAACTACGAAAAGAGAGTGGTAAGAGGGGCTGTGTAGGGTTGTGTAGGGGCTGTGAAGGGTTGTGCAGGATTGTGTACTCGTGTTTGTGTAGTGTAGAGTAGTGTCGGGGGTCGTGCAGGGTAGTGTACTTGTGTTTGTGTAGTGTAGAGTAGTGTTGGGTCATGCAGGGTAGTGTTTGGGGTAGGGACAGGACTGGGGTTAGAGGCAGGGTCGTGCACGGGTAGTGTTTTGGGGTTTAGGGTAGTGTTCTGGTGTTAGTGTAGTGTTTTAGGGTTTAGGATAGTGTCGGGGGTCGTGCAGGGTAGTGTTTGGGAGTAGGGACAGAACAGGGGCGAGGGGCCGTGTCATGCTAGTGGTAGTGTTTCAGGGTCTAGGTTAGTGTTATGATGTTAGTATAGTGTAGGGTAGTGTTTTAGGGTTTAGGGTAGTGTCGGGGTCATGCAGGGTACTGTTTGGGAGTAGGGACAGGACTAGGGCTAGGGGCAGGGTAGTGCTGGGGGTAGTGTTTTAGGGTTTAGGGTAGTGTTCTGGTGTTAATGTAGTCTAGGGTAGTGTTTTAGGGTTTAGGGTAGTATTGGGGGGGTCGTGTCGTTGTAGTGTTTGGGAGTAGGGACATGGCTGGGGCTAGGAGTAGTGTTGTGTAGGGAGTAGTGATACAGGGTTTTGGTAGTGTTTTTAACTTTTGGATGTGAAGTGTAGTGTATTTGTATGTAGTGTTGTTTTTTTTTTTACTAGGCAAGTTTTTAGTTCGCATACATTAACACTCAATGTAATGGTATGCGAACTAAAAACGTGCGTTGTAACGGTTAATGCTAAGAAAAAACGTGTGGTAATGGCATGCAAACTAATTGCAGGCGAAATAACGAATCATATTCGTTAATACCGCTATGATGATGCATGCAATCGTTAAGAATTGCATAAACCATCATTGTTGCAACCGCAAAAGACAATAATAAAAAGTTATTAATTGGTATCTAAATACATGGAGACATGAAAAGATCTATTAAGATAAAAGCCATCAATATACAGTGAACATTGTCTACCTTTTTTCTATGTATTCCAGATTTTTGAGAGCTCTTGTCTTTGGATTTAAGGCAAAGCAAGTAGGCTTTGTCACCCCTAATAATAGTGAAAAAGCAGTCAAACTGGCTTTTTACTCATAGCTGGTTAAGATGAGAGTGATTGAAACTAGAAAAAAATCTGATAAAGTTTGCAATTAGAATAATCGAGTATGAGGATATTGTGCATATTTCATTTGATAAAACGTTCTTCCTGCTATGGCATGAAGTTTTGACCTCCTGGTAAATAGTCAAAGTCCTGAAGGAGAGGCCAGTTTCCCCTCTGTCAACCACATGATACTGTCTAATGGAATCCAGGTGGTAATTCAGAATGAGTAGTCTACATAAAGAAGATCTATTGAAAAAGTTTACATATTGCATTTGTGTTGGCTCCACAATATACATGCTTGGTTTCACGGTAAGCGGTGCCCTGGGATAACTTTATAAACAAATCAAAGAAAAGTCTTACCAAATGATATTTGCACGTCTGCCACAATTCTCTCTGGCCTTGCTAAGGGAAAATGCACACCAGACAGCTCAGCAACAGCCTTCATCATCTTGTCCCAGAGACAGAGGAGCTCTGCAGGGTTTTCTAGAGAGCGGACGTAGTCTGAAGGAACTGTGAGAATAATGTTGTCAGTGGCGAGCTCTGACCATGGAGCCGAGTAATGGCAGATGGTTTCCGTCCAGCTGGAGTTACTTGTTTCACCTGCAGTATCAGGCAGAATGGATAAAAGAACACATATTTGATTATCCATTAGAAATATATGTTTTAATTTGCTGTTCAATACTGATTTCAGTTTAAAATAGATCATTCAAGAGATGGTGCTCACTTTGATATTAATAACGGAATTGATTTTTGCCCTGGGTTTCACATCATACTGTCAACATTTGCATAGCGTCACGGAGAAACAAAAAAAATGAGGAACATTCAACAAAAAGCGGCAGATCTCCGGCTCACCATGTTATGGTGTTCTAGAAAAAAGGGGTAACCCGGAGACCTGGGTGGGAGAATTATTATCAATACAAAGGGTTCCTATAGGAGCAGAGTAGCCCTTGACTTCCATGGCAATAGTTACAATAAACCTTCTGCTAGTAAATTTTATTTTGCGATTTGTGCATTTATTTTAATTTTTCACAAGTAATCCTGTGTCAGAACAAGGACTTGGTTTAACAATTCCATGTATCACATTTAGACATGGTGCTCCTATTTAGTGATGGTGCAGTGAAAGTGATCGAGTGAATTTTTATGTAACGTATAGCACTCAAGGTAAAAGAGTCAAAATCCTCAATCAAATTTAAAAACCGTCCACTGTAGAAATCAGGGCCGGACTGGCTACCGGGAGTTTTGGAATGCTGCTGGGCTGGGGGCTGATTTTGTTCATGGGGACCTGCATGTACTGAGCGAAATTCGTTTTGCTTTAATTATTTCGAAGTACACGCAGGTCTCCATGAACGAAATCTGCCCTAACCGCAGTGACATCAGCCCCCAGCTCGGCAGAATTCTAAAATGCCCGGTAGTCAGTCCGGCCCTGGTAGAAATTGTTAATTTTTCAATCCAGAATACAAAATTATTTAGAAAAGGGTCATCATAAGTATAGAATAAAGTTGGAGACATCAAACGATTGTGGCAACAGTCCTACAATCTGAGATGTGTATGACAATGGGCATGGGGGTACATTCACAGTACACCCTAGTACAAAACATTAACCATACGATCTCTGTTCTGGACCAAAACCATCAATGTCTCTCTCTCTTCAGGCTGCGTACCTGAATCCCACCAACTATGCCAAGTCACACACATTCTCAAAAATCCAGGGGCAGACCTCATAAACCTCAGACCAATCTCCAACCTACCTTTCCTAGCTAACACGACTGAGAAGTGTGTCCTGTCACAACTCAACCAACACATAGATAAACTCAACCTCCATAAATCTTTCCAATCAGGATTCAAGAAAGGCTGTTGCACAGTAACTCTTAAGCTCTAGGAAAAAAGAACTGAAATTAAAAGCGTGGGCCAATTTGCATGAAGCATGCAAAAAAAGGGACAATGTTGCCTTTTGGAAGGCCGTGAGCGCTCCATTCTATCAGGAGCGCTCAGGCCCCTCAATAGACAATGCAATCTCTGCACAGGAATGGGTCCAACATTTCCAGAAACTTTATAGCTGTTCTGTCCCTACTTGCGAGGATCACATGACTACAAAATCTATAAATGAAAAAGAGGGTTCTAGCTATCCAATAGATATTTCTTTTACCATAGAAGAAGTTCAAAGAGCTTTAAAAGAAAGTTCAGCGGCAAAAGCTCCAGGACCAGATAAGGTCCCAATATATGTTTTTAAAAATCTCCCTGACCTTTGGGCCCCAATTCTAACAAACGTCCTTAATTCCTCTAATAAAGTTGGATTCATTAAAACCTGGCAAGAGGCCATCCTGGTCCCTATACACAAAAAAGGGGATAGAAATGATCCTGCCTGCTATAGGCCCATTTCGCTTTTAGATGGCCTAATGAAAACAGCAGGCAGGATTATTCTTACCAGGATGCAGGAGTGGCTGGAAGAAAAAGATATTTTATCTACAATGCAATACGGCTTCACTAGAGGAAAGGGAACAATTGAACAAGGTTTAAACCTTGCCCTTATTATGTCAAAATATGTTCATGCCAAAAAGGTTAATTTGTACATAACATATGTAGACCTTAGTTCTGCTTTTGATTGTGTGAGGCATGACACCCTGTGGCAAATTTTAGAAGATATTGGTTTAGATGTTAGGATTAGAACTTTTATTAAAGAACTTTACTCGGGGGCTGGTGCGCGGGTGAGGTTCGGCAAGGGAGGTGAATGTTCTGATTTCTTCCCTATACGTAGAGGAGTAAGGCAGGGGTGTATTCTTGCACCCCTGCTTTTTAATTTGTATATAAATGATGTGGGAACCTTTTTAACAGAAAAGTATAATCACTACCCAGTGATCAAAGGAAAATCCATACCCATACTCCTCTACGCCGATGACGCAGCTATCCTGTCACAGACTAAGAGAGGCCTACAAAACGCAGTAAATACATTCTCCGAGTATATGAATAAGAGGGGATTATCTATAAACGTTTCTAAGACTTTTACCATGTCGTGTGGCCCAAGGAAAACCAGAGCTCCATGTAATATTAACTTGGACAATAAGTGTGTTGAATTAGCAGACATTTTCTGTTACCTTGGGGTACACATGGACAGACAAGGTAATTGGAAACCAGCAGTGAAAGCAAGAGCTTTGGCACTTACCAAAGCAACAGGAGCCTTACTCAACTTTGCGAAGAAGATTGGATCAAGGCCACCAAGAGAGCTTTTACAAATTTATAAATCTAAATGTGTTTCCACTGGTACTTATGGGGCAGGGTTATGGGGGATACAGTCTGTGGAAATTATCCAACGAATAGAGAACAAATTCTTAAGGTATGTTTTGGCAGTGCCGCCCAGCACATCAATATATGTACTGCATGCAGAATTGGCCATACAACATATCTCTGATACTATCAAGATGGCACCAATTTTATTGTGGCATAACATCTGGACTAACCCTGCCACAAATCTCAACAGAGCGATAGCAGAGGACTGCCTGCAATGTAGCGGGGTAAAAAAACATCACGTGGCTCACCTACGTTAAGAACTTTTGCTCTGAAATTGGTTGTCCAGAATATTTCTCTAACCCAGCTACCATGGACTCTGTCTCCAGATCCGCGTTAAAGAAAATCTTGACTGAACATTGTGAATCAATCAGATGGAAAATTCAAAGGGCCAAGATATCAGTCAGAAATCACGATGAAGTGACACTGCATAGAAACATCCAGTTGTACCTTATTGTTGACCAACCCTTTTTTTATCGTAGAATATTAACATACTTCCGATTTGAAACATTTTTTAGACTTATTACTCTCCCAAGGTGTAACGATTGGTCCAAAGATAAACTTATTTGCCCCTGTGATAAGTTGTCAATTCAATCCAATATTCACTGCACTTTATATTGCACTTTATACGCACATTCAAGGCGACAAATACTAAGGCCCCTTTTGTTAAAATGGGGCATAAGAAAATCGAGAGAAGCCTACAATAAATTGCGATCCTTGGAAGATTACTATACAATTAATACTGTAATGATGTATTTAAGAGCAATAATGAAACTTAGACGGGACATTACGCTAGAATAAGTCACATTATATTGATGATATAATGGTTCTGACCTAGTTTAGGCTCAATTTATTATTGAATACCTAATTCCCACATGTTTTTCTAATATTACTGTATACATGGATATTTAATAGTGGCTTTTTTCCTTTTGATGTAATTTGAATGACTTTCTTTGATTTGTAGATTGTATGTATGCTTTTATGAATTGTTTTTAACATTTCGAATAAAGCTTTTGAACTGAACAGTAACTCTTATGCTCAATATACCTGATGACATCCTCAGAACCTTAGATGATGATAACTCCTGCCTCCTAATCCTACTTGATTTATCATCAGCATTTGACACACTGTCATTCGGTTTTACTTGAGAACCTAAAGAATAACAGACTACAGTCTTGAGATGGTTCACATGACTATTTGCAACATCGTACTAGACAACTAAAAACCAACAGCTGTCTCTCTAAGCCCAACACTAGTCATACAAGGTGTACCTCAAGGCTCAATCCTCTCTCTAGCCCTGTTTAATTTCACATGGAATCACTCACAGTTATTTTGAAACAAGCAGGGATCAAATTTCACCTATATGCTGACGTCACAACTCTACTACAAAACCAAAGACATTTGGCACCTGAACGCCACCTTAATAAGATTCAAACCTGGTTAAACACCAATCACCTAAAACTGAACGCCAACAAGACTGAACTTCTACTCCTTTCCCCCCAAAAAAATCCTTTATCAATTCAAGAATGGCTCAAAAACCTGGACGCACTTAACTGGCATTTTTTACTTTCTAACTCCGTAAAAAAGCCCCTGAGTATCACCCTGGATCAGAAAATGTCACCGAACAAGCACATCAACAACTCAGCCAAAGAGCGTTATGCGCACTAAATATTCTCAAGAAAATCAAACCATGTATTCCCCCCAACAATCTCAAAATGGTAGTGCAATCACTAGTCCTCTCGAAACTTGAAAACGGCAATGCCATCATCCCTGGAAATCGGAAAAGTCAAGTCAGGGGGAGAAACCCGGATAATCCTTATGAACCAAACCAAGTTTCCGTTAGTAGAGTAAACTAGAGCCAAAGTGGACAACCAGAATCACTTCTGCTCCCTCCCTCTGAATTCTCAACAGAAGAGAGGCGTGGAATCTGGAGAATTGGATGAAAGAGATACAACAGACCACTAGCGAGTTAATGCATCCAGCCCTGCTGACAGAGCATCTCTGAACTTGGAAAATCAGTAGAAGGGCATTGGTTTGATCTGCAAAAAGATGTACAGAGGGACTGGTGAACCTCTGACAAATATTTTTTAATTTTTCCCTTTAAATTCTCAAATTCTGAAAAGAGCGAAACACCGTGCTGAGGTGTCTGCTAGTACGTTATCCTTGCCCTGAAAATTGACCGCTCTCAGCGATACTATTATTCTTTCTACCCAGTATATTATCCTGACCCCTTGCATTTATAGTTATCACCATAAGCGTTAAAGGGCAAAGAAAAAACGTCCCTCTCCAAATTGGCTGGAACTAACCACCAAAGAAGTTGAGCTGTCAAGGGCTGTGTTACCGGAGTAAGGAGCTCAAAGCAGTAGGATATCGGAAGCCAGAGCAGAAGCATGTGGAAACAGGGAAGTGTGACTCACAAACCAAGCTGAAAAACCAAAAAGGGAAATGAATTTCAAATCACTGAACCTCAAATCACTGATAATGACATATTTTGGGTAATCACAACGAAAGGAACGAACGACCAAGGAGAATCACAAAAACCAGATATAAGCAATTCAATGAGTATATCAGAGGTAAGGAGGCAACCACATCAATATGAAATACCAAAGGAAGTGATTAAACCGAATGAAACCAGTACATCTGAGGTAGTGAACAAAGAAATAAGTGGTTAAACAATAAATACCAAGTGCAACACCAATGAAGTCAACCAAATTAATCAGGAAAGTAAGAAGAAACAAAAACAGCTAAGAATGCCTATAGAAGTAAATGTATAAATAAATAAAAGGATATACATACCACCTGATGAAATCGAGCAAAATCGTCAGAGTAATTAGGAAAATAAAGAGGGATGGGAAATACATGAGGTCAATGAACATCAAGTCATAAGTCCTGAATAACTAAAAGAGGGGGAAGATATAGGGAAGATTGCAAATAATGGACTAGATGAAAAAACAACTGAAAGCTTGGAGGAATATGTATTTACAGAAAAAAACTTGTGAGAATAACATGACAGCACAAACTACAGCCTTAAAAAATAATTCCCAAAATCAGAAAATTAAACAAAATAACCAACTGGAATTTGTTTTTAAAAAATTTGAGATAAGTTGGGGTATTTTTTACCAAACATCGACTCTTACTTTGGAAGCGTTACAATACCAATCCAGCAAAATGGACATACAAATTGAACTGCTAAAAGCAATGGCAAATGCAGTTGTTGGGATTGACAATAAAATTGCCCAACTAAATGGATTGATAATTAGAGCACAGAAAGAGAACGAGAAAACACCTATAGAACACATCTATTCACCAATCATAGACAAACTTGCAATAATACCAGAGGTTTTGAACAGTATAATAGAAGACACTAAACGAAGTATGGAAGTGAAGAAAGGTGAAAACTATGGAAATACGGAAGTTAACGTTGAAAACAACAAAACTACTATTAAAATGGATAATGAAATAATCAGCCTCACAGAAAATGATGAGGGGCCAGAAGAAACATTAGTTACAAACTTAGCATCGAACAAAGAAAATCGAATAATGGATACACATACACTTGAGGAACAATCAATGGACCATATAAGAGAGAATAGCATTGATACCAAAATAAGGGAGGATCAGGAAAGTAATGAAGATAACACTAATGGCTTCACTATGTTGTCCAAACGTCAAAAGAAAAAACTACGGAAAGCGAGGAAACACACAAAAACAAGAGAATGTGCTACAATAAAAGACCAGATAAAAATCATAAACGGGAATAGATATGAGATAGGCAAAACTAATAATGTAGACCAAAAACAGAAGAAAATCTTAGATATAAACAGGGAGGAAATAGGATTAACGAATGAAGGAAAAGAGGTCAAAATATCGAATATGATTGGAACTAACAAATACTTCCCACTATTTGATAAAAACTCATCCAAGGGAAATGTTCATGAAAAATGCGCCAAAACAAGAAGAAAATGATAAAAGTAAACAGGATGGAAATACAAATAGGAGGAATCTAAAACCTAAACGTGAATGGGTGAATAAAGATCATAAAATAAAGCCGGAGGCTATGAAAATAATGGACCACAAGGAGGACAAAAAGACCGCAGATGCTTCGCTTGAATCGGATGAAGAGATACTCGAATGGGAGGAGGAAGAAGCGATTGGCTCACTAGCGAAAAGACAAATAAGAAGGAAGGATAAAACCCCAATAAAAGCAGTAACAAAAAATTACTATCCAGCAATATCAACATGCTGAGGAAAAGCCAGAATTATCCATCAAATCCTCTATAAGTGAACTAGACAAAGATAATTCAATAACTACAGAATGGGACCAGTCATAGAAAGCAGTCAAGGGGTAAAAAGAATTACTTTTAAAAAAAAGCCGCTGTATACTTACTCACCAAATAATAAAGTACAAATTATCTTCAAACCGGAATTTGAGTCTAGAGGTAGCCAAGATACCCTGAATCGAGGCAATATACTCAGACTATTCAAGTCCATTCCACCCCTCTCTAAGGTAGTGAATGAGGATATCTATTCGATTGAATTTATGACAGGAAACGAGAGTCTACAGGCTCCCACGCTAATTACACTAAATTCCCCGTTAATAGCGGAATTGATCCTGACAGAACATCAAACATTTAAAGCTTGAGGTATACTAATTACGAAACAAGGTTCAAAGGTTTATCCAACACCGCTTATTGATGAAGAGAATACCAAGCATGCTAGAACAGACAGACAAATAATTCCAGTACTAAAAAATGCCCGGGGAAAGTCACCCAAGAAAGCAGGAGAATGGTTGTCTCAAAAGGATATGGGAAAAAAATCTGTAATAAATGAAAAATTAATCACCAACTCACTACACAGTAATAAGGAACTATGATCTATTATTACTAGCTGCTCTATATCCATAGTAGAGGAGATAGGTCTAGTCCGAATGTGTTCATGGAACATAAATGGGGTGGGAGCAAAGATTCATAATGCACATATAGACTCAATATTGCTCCCCTCTCAAGTTATCTTCTTACAAGAAACTTGGGAAACCGAAGCATTTGTCCTACATGGATTCAAAGGTCATTTTGAACATGCAAATAAAAACCACAAATTTGGCCATCCAAGCGGAGGCCTAGCAATCTTCATCTCAACGGACCTACAGGTTGAACATGAACGACTCCAGTCAAAAAGTGCAAATATTCTAATAATTAAGTTGAAATATAAAACAACAAAACAGGAACTAAAGTTTGTATATTTGATTAATGTTTATATACAGCCAACAGGCCCTAGTAGGCTGTCAACTTGCGGTATACTGTATAACCTTCTCATAGATTTAATGCTTTCAGACCCTCTAGCGGAGTTCATTATGTCTGGGGACTTTAACCTTAATCTAATGCCATCTTTCACAAGGGATGATACCTGTCAAACACAGGATTATCAATGGTTCATTCCTCAACAGGACCTAGGAAAAGATACCTCACGTTCTGGCAATAATATTGCATTATCTTTTGTCAAAGACATGGAAGCAATGGGCCTGCGTATACTAAATGGTGGATTTAAAGAAGATACCCCTCCAGCATATACATATTCTAAAAATAAGTCAAGGTCAAGGATTGACTATACAATGATATCTCTTAACGCCTTCCATAATATCACTGCATATCAATAGATGAAGTAACGGAAAGTGATCACTCCCAGCAGAAAATAACAATTAACCTTATGAATAAGGCTAATCAACCGTTTCAAACTGTCCCGGGTCACATTGGAACAGTAAACTCTAAAAAATTAATTTGGACTACTAAGAAAAAGGATGTGATGAATGACCAAGTTATCCAAATATCAGAAATGTGCTTTAATGTAAGATCACCTGAAACCTCGATAGAACAATGGGTACAATTTACTACAATGCTGGTCAAACCCCAACCACAATATCAAACGCGACGGGATAAATTTAACCAAAATGACGATCGAAAAGAAAATAAATCATACATAAACCTACTAAATTAAAAAGAGCATGGAATAGGATGATAAGGCAAATTAAGAAAACTATTCCTAACGAGAAAATATCAGGCAAACTTAAAGCTGCGAATCAAAATTTGAGGAAACTAATATGGAATGAGAAAAATCAGGCAAAACAAGCACTTTGGGCAAAAATATACCATGCAAGCAAACAGTTAAACACAAGAGAGTTCTGGACAATAATAAATGGTTTGGCAAGACCAAATAAAAGGAATGTTTCCTCTAATCTAACTGAGCAAGAATGGATGACATTTCTTGGAAATCATTTAAACCAAAAAAGTTTGACAACAGAAAAATTGAAAGCCAACCGACTGATGCCAAAGAAGGTGATATCGAAATTCCAATCGCAGTAACAAAAGACCAACTGAGAAAATTAACTAAAAAACAGAAAGATGGGGCACCAGGACCGAATGGTATTCCTTTTGCCCTATTTAAAGAAAATCCGGGTTTATGGGCAGCACAATTAGAAAAGGTATTTAATGAAGTTATTGAAAAAGGCGCCATCCCGGAGTCATGGCGTGGATCATTAATTACGCCAATTTACAAAAAAGGGAACTGGGCATTCGCAGAAAATTACAGGCTCATCACACTCCAAGATACTGATGCCAAGTTGTTTGCAAGGATCTTGCTTAATGAGCTGAATGATTGGGCAAGAGAAAGTAAGATCCTGCCATTGAATCAAACTGGCTTTGTTAAAGGATTAGGGACTTCAACAAACATTCTGGCATTATCGATAATAATAGGCAAGTCAATAAGTCTTAAACAGCCCTTGTATCTCTGTTTCGTTGATTTTAAATCAGCCTTCGATTGTGTTCAAAGGAATTTACTGTGGAAAAAGCTCAGAGAAATGAACCTTCCAACTACCTTATTAAGAATTATCCAGCTATTGTATAGTAAAACTTGGGTTAGGCTAAGGATGGGGAATGGGAAAACCCTGTCGAAAGAAATTCCTGCCAATGAAGGGTTAAAACAAGGATCTGTATTGGCCCCCCTTCCTTTTAATTTATTCTTGGCAGATCTGTCAAGGACCCTAGATAAACTAAATGCACACCCTCCAAAACTAGCGGATAGGGATATTTCAAACTTACTGTATGCCGATGATGCCATCCTGTTTAGCCAAACAAAAATCGGGCTGCAGCGACTAATCTCTGGAATATGTATCTATGCAAGGGAAAATGGGATGGTGATTAACGAAACCAAAACGAAGATCATGATAGTCGCCAAGAGCAAAAAACTAAGGCAAAAATGTAGTTGGTATATGGAAAACACCAAACTAGAGCAAGTTGAAGTATACAAATACCTGGGAGTACTATTTGATGAGAAGGGTAGTTACCAACCGCAGTTAAGAGATATTCAGAGGAAGTCAAACACCCTAACAGCTGCATTTAGAATCTTGCAGAAATCGCTGGGCAACCACACATATGGGCCGTTTCTAAAGATTACAGGGGCAAGATTACTACCAACAATCACATATGGCAGTGAGTCACTAATGGGAAGGGATATGGAAACAATAAATAATGCTGTATCTAAAACTTATAAATTACTATTTCATCTCCCAACAAATGCCTCGCAAGCCCATATTAGACTCGAGTTTGGCTTAACTAATCAATACTATGCCAGGAAGGGTCACTTTATCAAAACCTGGATCCAGATTAAAAATGATCAAGATAATCAAATATCACAGTTACTGTGAAGGGAGATAAGAAATAACACAAAGGCAGCAGCATGGAATTTTCTTAATGATGCTGTAGAAGAGTTTGCAGTAACCTCAATTTGGAATAATACCATAGCCAATGGTTCCTTTAAGAAAATTATTAATAGAACAACAAACTTACTATCAATTGTAAATGACAAAGATAGTCTGACTAAAAGAAAACATGCCTGGACAATAATAAATGGATATAAAACAAAAAAGGTTCAAGACTATTTGGAAATACCGTGGTCAGGAACCAGCAAACAAATCTTTCTCAAAGCAAGATTTGGAATCCTTCCGGGAACTTGCCACCTCCCGCCTTGGAAATCCTCTGAAAGGAGTACACTTTGTAGACTATGTAATAGTGGAGAGGAGAATATTGTACACTTGCTCTGTATTTGTCCAGGACTTCAAAATGAAAGGATAAAACTACTTAAAGTCCCCTTTGATGTACGAGGAATACGGACATGTAGGCAATCTCTGAAATGTTGTCTTCAATCTTTGTAAAGTTTTTAATAATGATAAAAACAAAACTAGCAGACTAAGTCTTAAATGAAGTATATTAAGGAATATTTTAACAGAGTTTTAAGATGAATGTTCTTTTACTTCTTTATTTGTTTTTATACTAAAAGTAATTTTGTAATTGTATATTGTAAGATTTTAAATAATGAAACAATAAAGTAAATAAAATAAATGTGGAAATAGAAAATACCAAAACACATTTCAGTATAATTAGCGGCCACTACCAACATCAATCATTAAAGGAAGCTAGGGTAATGGGAACACTTAACATGTATCCCTGTACCGAATAAGAATTAGCTTGCCGATGCATGTGCCATGCTCCAATGAGTCAACACTCTGTGAATTAATTTAAGTCTTCTTTCTACTGGAAAACAGACCAGGCCCCAATACTTCTGAAACCAGGATCCAATTTTTGTTAGACACTGATAAGGAATCATACTTATTCTCTTGAGATTAAAGAGAAAACCAAACATCCTTAGGGCCTGTACCACTTATACAATATCTGATGTCAACCTTTGGGCAGAACTGAGACAATCAAACAGGTAAATATGCACCTGAATATTCATTCCATGCAGAAAGGCAATCATTGAAATTAAAATCTGGATGAACATCCTTGGAAAAGTCTTCTAGCCCAAATGGAAAGACTCAGAAACTGCCATTGACTCTTACTCACTGCAATCCTAGAAACCAAGGATAATCCGAAGGAATGGGAATGTGTAGGTAAGAATCCTGAAGTTAATAGTATGCTAGGTAATCCCGCAGATGAACCATTGGAATGAAATGTTGAAATGAGTTTATCTTTAAATGAATTGTATTTTTAAACAGATTCAGATCTTTATGATAAAGCAAATCTCCCCCAAGCAGTTCTTCACCAGAAAACAGTAGAGCATCAACCCTCACCTTTTCTGAATCTAGAACAGGTACAGTAGCTTTTTTTTGCAGCAGTGATACAATGCTTGACTCTTTCCTGGAGTCGTTCGCAGATGAGTCCATAGAAAACGATTATCTGCTCATCGCTTTGGCTGTCCTCGACATAATTGCTGTTTGGATTTTGTATCCTGAGAATTCTTCAAATTACCTCACCTGGAACTTGGGTCAGAACCGATTTTTGATGAAAGAGGTGTCAAATTACTTACCGCTAGGATTGTTATAGTACTTTATTATATTTTAAAAGGTCCTTGATTCATCTTTGAAGGTCCGAGTCTGCTTTCTGCCTTTGAATGACTTTCAGGTCATATTCTCTAGCTCCTCTCTGAAGAGATTGTCGCCTGAAAAAAGCATTTTCAACAGGCACAACTCTTGAGAAGAGCCAGTTTTTTATGCAATCAGGTACCACTGTCTCATAACAGCCACTCTACTCCTTGTAGTAATGGCTGAATTTCCGGGATTATCAAAAGTAATATCAGAGAGAGATTTTGCTTGCACCTCAAAAGCTACTAGCACATGTGTGATATCTCCCACTCTTGAATAGCAGTGGAAAGGGCGTGACAGACCTTTACCAGAGACTAAGGTTCTGGTGTTAACCTGGGCTTCTATGGGAATTCACAAGGGCATATTATCAAGCCCATTATCGCCGCTTTAGCGGCAGTTTCCTGCAGATAAAAGCGGCAGTAATGTATCGCCCTTTCTTGATAATATGGCCCGTGATTTGTAAACCATTTAGACCACTCAATCCTAGATTCAGAACAGATTAATCCATTTTCAGATATGCCCCAACCCCCTTATCTACTGGATCGGGGGCTAACCACAACAGATATTGGCTTGGCCAATTGTTTAGGTTAGCCAGAAAATGACCAATAGAGAGGTTTTGGAGAAGCTAAAAATCCTCCTTAGGGGGGCGAAGGGGAAAGGTGTTTGCGCTTCCCACTGTGTTTTCCCATTATGAACACCAATACACAAACTAGGAAAAGGAAAGATGCTAAATATTCCCCCTGTAAGACCTCTCATCAGAAGAGGTTCCCATGTAACCAATTACTTATAAAAATAAAGAAACCCCTGCCTTTTCCTATCTCTAAAGGAAGGGAAAAGAGAGGTCTATTCAATAGGCATTGAATAAGGCAGACCATTTTCCTCTTTTTTTTAAATCACAGCCACCTCTGTTTTAAACAAGCATTTGGGAAATGCATCAGTTACAAGGTGTGGGAGAAGTGTATGAGTGCAGGGAGAATAGTGTGAGTGCTCTCTGTGCAGGGAGAATGGTGCCTGAATGAAGGTTGATAAGTGTCTGAGTGCAGGGTGAAGGTGCCTCAATGCATGGTGATTGATGTGTATTCAGTGCAGAATGAGAAGTGTGTGAGTGTACAGGGTGAGAGATGTTACCGTCTAAAAGGTAAGAGGTTTAGCTCTGTGGCCATTCATCTGTGGAACAATCTTCCGCCCAGGCAATTAGAAGAGTTCCTTCAGTTTAGGAAGAAGCTTGAAACCTATCTCTTCCTTAGGATGTAGTGCAGGATAATCATCCAGTGGGTAAATATGTGCATTTAGAGGAACCCCTGTTAATCTCAGCGCCAGGATAACCGTGGAGTGATAGTGCGCTTTATAAGTCCCTATTACATTACATTACATTACAGGTGTGCAAGTATAGGGTGAGCAGTATGTAAATAGTGTAAGTGCATGATGAGCGGCTTGGGTTCAGGATTAGAACTGTGTGTGTAGGGTGAGAGGAATGTGAGTGCTGGGGGAGAGATATGTCAATGGTGCGTGAGTGCAGAGGCAGCACTGAGTGAGTGGTGGGTCAGCAGTATCTGGTAAGGTTAAGGTAGGTCTAATGAGCCTTAAGGCAGGGTGCTGCATGTTAAAATGTTAAAATGTGGAACATGTACTTTAACATGTTTCAGCAGCAAAGACCCTAAACTTTCATTTTTATTGTGGAGAGGCTAGGGACTCCATTGGCAAGAACAGAGTTACAGGTTGACACCTCAGCCCTGCTAACTTCTGAATGGGACTACTAAAGTTGGTACTGTAAGGTATCAAAATAATCAGTGCATGAAATCTGATTTAATGGATAAATCAAGTGTAATGTCACTAGTGGGCAAAATGCAACTTTAGAAGTCGGCACTTTAGTTGACTAAAGTTTCCAGTTCCCATTGACTGTTTCACTTTTGTTCTGTCCTGCAGACAGCTTTCTGCCCTTCTGGGGAAATGTGCTAACATCTCAGAGGAAAGATAACAATAGAGGTCTGCCGCTGGAGAAGATGTTACCTCCCCCAGGCAGGAAGCCACACTGGTGTTTGCCCCAAAAGGTGAGCTTTAAAGGTTAAGCCACTTCTGAAGGGCAAATGGGGAGAGAGGCTGCTTTATTGTTTAGGTAGAGAGGCTGGCACTAGGGATGCGGAAGGGAAAGCCAGTTGTCAAACCAGTTTTGCAAGGGCCTGTAACCCCTTTGGTTGCATTGCCTGTGGGTTGGGCTAGGGAACCCCATATGTAGGGAGAGGTATCGTGCCAGATTGAAAGTGGGCAGAATAGGATGCCCAGATGCCACACTTCTCAGGAAGTGGTCATTAGGGGTGAGGGAACCTTGTAGCCCATTTGCTGCCAAGTGCATCCTGCCCTGAGGGCATTTCTGAGCATAAGTAGGGTACCCATGGCACCCGAACTCAGATCTCAAGTGGACTGGAAGAACAACAGAAGGACTATCCTGCTGCACCGTAGAATTGGCAAAGAGAAACGGCACAGTCGTGCACTGCACCTGCTGAACATGGTTCCAGCATAGGAGAGGGACTGTGCCTGCCATGTTCTGCCCAAGGACAAGTCATTTCCAGAGCACAGCTAAAGTCAAGAGACTCTAAGTCCCAGCTGACTGGCCTTCTGTTCGCAGCACAGGGACTCAAAAGCTGAAGAAGCCTGCTGGGGCAAGGGGTTTGCCTAAAGTCTTCAACCTGCCGCCATCCATCAATGTACAGCACCAGAGACCAGGACCTGCCACAATAAGTTGCATCCTAGTTTGCTGAGCTTGGGAAGGCTGTCGGAGTGCAGCTAGGACACCCAGATGATAAGTTATCAACTCAGGAAGGATTGAAGATGACCGCGATATTGGAGACTGGTAGTCCAGTGGCCACTGGACTTTTGCCAGCACTGAGAGGACCTCAAGAGACATTGAGTCTGTGACTAGGATAACATTGTGAGAAGGTGGCCTGATATGCAGTGGTCACTATTCTAGTGAACACTATGTATCAGTCCAGCAACCCTTATTGATGATTGGTTGTAAGTCAACCTTATAGACCAGCTATCCTAGTAGCGTGGATACGAGCAGTCTAAGGCTAAAGACTCGAGAGGGCGTGTTAAGCCCGCTGTTATACCACATATACCCCTTGAACACCAAGTGAAAGGACACCACACAAGTGTTATGAAAATAAACAGTTATTTATTAAAGATCACAACAGCCCTGTACTCTTTATGAGGACAGGGTACTAAGCACAAACCAACACTCTTACAAAAATACTTAAGTTAGCACAGTATATACAAATGCCCGAGGGGTACGGAAAACCATATACTAGAAAAGTGGAATGCGAAATTACTAGCAGGTAAGTACAGTACTAATAGGCTTTGGAATCGCTAGGACTTGGCTATAGAATCGTTAGATTACTTCTAGGAGACCCAGGGGACTCGGGTGCAGTGTGTGCACTCTCACGCGAGATGCGGGACAAAGTCTATGGTAGCTAGGAATTGCAAAGTTAGTGTTCTCGGGCGAACCCGACCTGGTAGGGAGAAAACGAAAGTAGATTCTGACCCTTGGATAGTGAGGCTATGCTGGGGCACCGAAATGCCGAAGTTACCTAGCCCAGGGGCTGCAGCTGCATAGGACTCAAAAGACGTCGGGAATCCTCGTTGACGGACCAGGAGCCTGGAAGAAAGAAGTTGCTGGCAGGCGACCAGTGAAGAAAGTTCGGTGGATCCAAGCCTGGATCGATGGAAGATGACACCTGAAAGCAGAGGGGACCAAGTTCGAGACTACTAGCCAGTAGTCAGTGGGCACCAGGAGGGCACCGGATGGTAGCCACCTCGACAAGGCGTGTGGGTGACGCTGGGCTCGGAGATCTCACGGACCAGGAGGCGTTGTCGGCGACCAGGAAGGAGGATCGAGCTGTCCCACGAAGATAGAAGCTGTCGGCGTCGCTGGACCCAGGATTGGGCAACAAAGCCTTGGCAAATTCAAGCCCACGCGGTGGACCTAAAATGGCGTCTGGAGTGGACCAGGAGGGTCCGGGGTGCCTCTCTTCAAGAAGGAAGCAAGGGCCAGTCTGGAGCAACCAGACCAGCAGCAGTGATGTCGTCGGGCGTCGTTCAGAAGGCCACAAGCCAGCTGGCTAGTAGCCGAACAACGCGGTGCACAGCAAACAGCAGAAGGGCCCCACGCAGATCGTGGAGATGCAGGGAGGCTGATCTTGGGTGCTGGAGCTGCGCAGGGTCGGGGCTTCTCGGACCCCAAAGCACTCACCCGTGGAGGACACGGTGGGCTTGTAGTAAAGATGTCGTGCAGTCTTGGCGATCGTCGGTCCCTCGAGGTCTCGTCGCACTCACGGTTCCCAGCTTTGCTGTAGAGGTGAGTAGAGGTCAGAGGTGCCAGGGAAGCCGGGTCTCGTCGAGCTGGGTCGTCGGATTCGTGATGAAGGACTTGCAGCAGACCGCAGTGTTCTTTAGGATGGTGCCTGCGGATGCAGGGTGACTACTCCTTAGCCACAAGGGAGAATCTTGAAGAAGGAAATCTTGAAGTCCTTTCGCAGAAAGTCGTGTCTTGATTCCAAAGATGATCTAATTTGAACAGGGGGCCCGCTCCCATCTTTATACTAAAAAAGGGGGCTGACCCGGTGACTAGGTCCTGCCTATGGGTGGGACTAGGTGGGGGGTGGTTACACCCCTCAGCCATGCCGGACTTCCCCAGGCCAGGGGCTGGTGTGCCCCTGGAACTGGTTCAGACCGGCCTATGCGTAGTGAGCACCGGGGTGCCACTCAGCAGTCACCTTCCTGAAAAGCCCTGCCTACCCAGGATACACAAAACCATGTCTGGGACGGTGCTAGCACCGCCCCTGACAGGAAACCCTTTGTCCAGGCTCCCCTTGCTGGAAGGACTCCCAGCTACAGGGGGTCAGACTCGTGTCTGTGGTGGCAGCATCCATTTTGTGGAGCTGAGGCTTCAGTTAACTTTAACCGGGGTTCACAGTTACATACATGTCGTGTCCCTCTAGAAGGGTGGAATGCTAACCCCGTCGCCAGAATTGGCGAGGGGTTAGTATTCCAATTCGTATGACACCTTACTCGACATGTTTTGATAAAGCAATACCAAAGTTAGCATTTAACCGCGAGGATTATAATGCACTTAAGAGTATATGGTATGCGTTATCATGGAACAGCTATTAGGACTTGATTCCGCAAGCTGCAGACAGGCTCAGCTCATGCCAGAGCACCATCTCACACGATTCCAAGCACTCTGCCTTCAGGATTGTCAAGGCCTGCCATAGGAGTGACTGATAGGAATCTGTGTGTCCATTTTAGTGTTAGGTATAGGTATACTACACCTACAGCAAAGGGTGATTACACGACTTTGCCCCAGCTGTCATGCAGCCAGTTGTGTCAAATTTAGGAGGCCAGCCAGGGGTGGCATAATACATGCTGCAGCCCCTGGCAGCCCTGGGTACACCCATGCCCTGAGTTACAGGGTCTGATAGGGTGGCCCAGTACCAATTGGAAATGTACCTAGGGTACATGGAATCCATTTTAAAGAGAGAGCAGTAGGCCTGGGGTCCTGATTGGCAGGGTCCCAGGTCGACTATGTCCAAAACCAGCTAAAACACAGGGCAAAAAGTTGGGGGCAACCATAGTCAGGATGTACCTTCCTACAAACATCACCCCCTTCATGGACCAAATAGTCGCAGCAAGACCCCGTCAACTGCATCACATTCACAGTATCCTTGAGCATCTTCAGCATCTTTCATCCCTTGCATCATGGCACACTTCTATAGGCAAGCCCTACAACTGATAAAGGTGCCTGAAACTGACTGAAAACTGCTTCACCTGCTAAGGTAACAGTTTCTGAGGCCATTGCTGGTGTCCCTGACTGGCTCCCTACTGGAGTTGGTTGCAGTACAACTAGTCTAAACTTTTATTGAAAAAGTTCCTAAGTTTCAATTTAGTTGAATTTGCCAATGCTTGGTCACGGATGAGGGAAAAGCTTTGATTTACTATACCTTGTAAATTCTATATAGCTTGAACCCTCCAACAGATCTTTTTAGTTGTAGTGTCTAACAATTCACAAAAATATCGTCCATTTCTGTAAATTGGTGTCTAATTTATTTAGTGTCTTGTTGATTTCTTCTTTAAATGTGTTGGTTCTGTTTAAATGCTTTAAATGCTTTACACCTGTTCCTTTGTATAAGCCTTGCTGCTCAGAGCCAAAGCTACTCAGGATTGAACTGAAGGTTTCACAAGCAAAACCTCAGTTTGAGCAGAGGAGTGTAGCCTCACTAAGAAAAACCCCAGGCCAGAGCTGAAAAATAAAATGGTAATAAAGTTTATTTAATTTTTGCCATTTTATTTTTCAGCAACCTGTCCTCAACTAAGTGTCAAAGTGGGGCCAGTGCTACTGAACAGCAGGAGTAGGGAGCTGTGCAGTGCGCTTCAAAATATGAATTTTCCTTTGGCCGGCCGTCTTGTGATGGCCAGCCAGACATGCGCATTTTAAAGTTCTATAACCTAGCTGGGTTAGAGAAAGCGCTGGCCTCCAGTGCTCCTAGGAGCGCTGAGTGAGGTGGCTCCCTCCAATCCTGGCGCTGATCTAATGCTGGTAAGAGCCATGCTAGGACTGGTTAGGGGAGTTTGCGGGGTCCCACGTTGGAACCTTTCCAGAAGACCGAAGGAGGACGTCCCGGAGGAAGGTAAGTCTTTTTTTTTTTTAACACCCGCCGTACTTGCTAGCTGCCACTGGATTTAATGTTCAGTTTTGCTGGGGGTATACTGTTTGTTGAAACAGAAGTATGGGGTAAATTGATTGCGTAAATGTAAGCATGGACTGTATTTTCGATATCTCAGGTGAATAAAGGCAGTTTACAATTCCCGCAAGTCACCTACATGAAAATGTAGGTATGCTGGGAATGCAGTATTCCTTTTCTGTTTTGTTATTTGTCTTTTCGTGCATTTGATTTGCATTTATTTGTGTTGCTCTAGTGGGTTTCTCTGTACAAGAAGACATACATCGCAATCAGAACAAGTAAACAAGTCTCTTTTAACAGTGTCGCTCATTCACTGGTGCCTCTTTTCTTTTATTTCAGGAGTAAGCATGAAAACTACAGGAGTGTGTCACATCGAATAGTAAAATCTCTGTGAAAAGGGCAAACAGATTTTAGATGTTCTCATCCAAAATACTCCATATATGCCCGCATGGTTGCTTCTTTGTATCAAAGGGTTCATTTCCATCATTGTCTGGTATTCCCAGTCCACAGGGAAACCTCACCCATCTCCACCCAGACAACCACGGTGCAAGCTGTATTTACTAGGAACTACCAGATCCCTTCTGCCTAAACATTGGCAGCACGCACAGCTGTAAATGCATTTCCGTAATGGATTTACTAGCACTTACAAATCCAGAATGTGAACCATTCACCCCATCCAGGGGCACTCTGGAAGCTGTGCTGGGTCACTGCCAGCCCTATATAACATCGCGGGACATCTGATACCACAGCTGTTGTTTGTCTTAATGCAGTCATCTTTTACATACTACACTGGTCCATATGTGGGGACAATTACTGAGTAGACTGAATGGTAAGGGCGCCCACCTTTCATCAATAACTGAACCCCAAACGAGTACCATAGATACAGTTACAGTAGGGTGGCTGTGAATTACTTGGGTGTAAGGGTTCTCAGTGCCGTCAGTTAGACAACCAGAGTACAGCTCAAGTTGTATATGATGGTACTCAGAGCCCGGTAGGGGGAAAACATCCCCATCATTTAATAGCCCGAATAATCTGCCAATGTTTCCAGCAATATACAGAGGGCATATAGGAGTAAAGGAGTGCCCATAATTAAATTGTAAAAAAAAGTTTACAAATCTGGATTTCCATTCATCCCTCCCACCCATGAGTTACTCTCCCTTCCCTCAAATGAAACCTGGGCTCCTGCCACACATCCAAACCAACTTCTGGAAACGCCCCCAAACTGAACAAATAACCTCGCTTCCTGCTGCCGCTTCCCACCCTCGGACTGGTCTCTCACACTGAGAGCAGCGAGCCAGCACTGACTCTGTGAGAACCTGTGAGAGCTGCGTTTCCTCTGTCTGCACTGGCCTCCCTCCACATGCCCACACTAACGGGAGAAGGCGCTTGGTGCAGGAGTAACGTAGCCTACAACCTCCTGCCTCCCTTGGATCTGCAGATAGGCGGGTAAAGGCAGGTGAGACCACTAACCTCCATTTCACCACCGTGCCGGGGTTTCTTCAGACCTGAATGAAGTGGGGGAACAAAGAGGAAGCGAGGGCGCTCTCCTCCATGGCCGTTCTGTGGCTTTTCTGGCAGGATTCAGGATCCAGGCTTATGAGTTCCATTAGACCTCGGCATGAAACCCATCAGACCGCAAGGACAGCTGATGCTCTGGACTACTCTCCCTTGGAGGGGGCCCCCCAAAATGTACTGAGCTCCATGTCTGCTTGGCAGGTATCTCAGTACCTTCAATGTAACTGCCGGTGCAGTGGTTGCAGTGAAAGCAGAGCACTTGCCTACCTTGGCAAAGTTGTTATGCTTTTTCAAAATAACTCTCTAAACAGAAATTTGCTTTTGCCGTGCAGCAGGGTCATTAATTGAGGAGTCATGAATGTATGGTGGCACACCCACGCTGCCAAGCTCAAAATGACCCCCCTAGTCCTTATTCTTAAAGGAGAACAGCAGTGAGGCAGACTGTTCATTAGGGATTCCGAAATAAAATACTAGTCATGCTGGCCAGTGTTTATATCCAGAGCTGACCAATCGGGCTCTCTTAAGTACCACAGATTTGTAGAGTGCTCATCCAATCAAACACTGCATGTCCAATGAAGGATCAGCTCAAGCCAGGACCACGGACAATGGGACCCTTCCTTGGCTAGTCCCATCTAACTCAGGTAGAGATCAATATTGGGCCACAGAGCCGGGAAAATCTTGTATGAATGCAAGTCAGGTAGAATAAAGAGCACTCTGCAGGATGAATGCAGGTAAATTTACTACAAAAAGAGGGATCTGACAACTCCCTAATAACAGAGCACTGCAAATCTGCCTTTACAAGACTCATGTATGCTTGTGTGTATTGTATTGTATTGTATTGTCATTTATATAGCGCGGTTGCTGCCCGGAGGGCGTCCAAGCGCTGAACATAAGACAGAGCTAAGTATAGCGGGAAGAGTTTAGAGTGCAGTGGACCTCGCAAACAGGTAGGTTTTCAATTGTTTGCAGAAGGAGAGTAGGTTTGAATTCGTCCGGAGCTGTAAGGGGAGTGAGTTCCACATCCTAGAGGCGTTTACGGAGAACATCCTACCTCCGGACCTAGCTCTCCTTATTCTGGGTACTACGGCCAGAAAGGCATCCGTAGATCTGAGGTTTCTCTTAGGGTGGTATTGCGTGATTAGTTTGTCAGTGATAACTGGGCCCGTTTTCCAAAAGGCCCGGTGGGCAATACATAGTGCCTTGAATGCCACTCTCTGTCTCACAGGAAGCCAGTGTAGGCTGTTCAATGCGGGTTTAGCCGACTGAGTCCGAGGGATTTGTAACAGGGTGCGGGCTGCACAGTTCTGCACCACCTGTAGCTTTCGCAGGGTCATCTCTGGAGCTCCGACATACAGGACGTTGTTCGAGTCTAACCGAGACTGAATCAGGCCCTGTATTGCCACTTGTCTGGCTTCCATAGGTAGGAGGTGGAGAACTTTCCTTAGTGTTCTTAATAGGCCAAAACATGTGGCGGAAAGTTTGGTGGCCTGAGTGGAGAAGGAGAGGTTTTTGTCAAGCCAGACACCTAGACTTTTTACGCTGTCCTTGGGAGTTGGAGGGGTACCTAGGCACGGAGGCCAGAGGGGAGTGAGAGATACTGGGGATGCTGAGCCTAAGAGCATGAGCTCAGTCTTATCTCCGTTAAGTTTTAAGGAGGAGCAAGTCATCCACTCCTTGACGTCCTCAAGGCATTTCATCAGGCCTGCTGAAGAGTGTCTGGTACCCTCTTGAGCCAGTGTGCAGTTTATTTCCAATATGACAAACAAACGGTGCAAAATGCAACAAGCCATCATTTCTATCATATTTTCGATGCTAAGACCATACTAGGCCTTTTCGTCTTCCTTTATTTTCTCTCTTTAGAAAATAAACACTTTAGGAAATGCTAAACCATGGTAGCTGCCCTGCATTTGACTTGCTTAAACTTGTCATTACCATAGAATGTGCTGACTTTATAAAATTGTGCTACTTCTTTCTATGCTGCATATTCTTATTGTATTTAGCCTAGTATACGTTCACACCATATTGAAAAGGGGATAGAATACTAAATAATAAGGCTTACATTAAGACACAAATCCCATGAACTCGTCTGAAAGCTTGCAAGTTATAAGTTTCTGTTGTAGAGTAGTTTGTTCATTGTTACTCAGTGAACATTGAATAACTGATAGCCAGGTTATGCTGACGCTCTCATGGAAATTGAGGGTGCATATTGCAAATATAAAATTGTCGCACCAAGCCTAACATTTCTTAGTAGTAGGTTGTCGAATTCATGCATTTACCATGGGACTGAAGGAAGAAGGAACATGCCATTGGACGATGGCTTCCCATTAGTTCGAGGAAACAACCTTTACAACGCAAGTTTTACACCGCACTACCATTACAACAAAACTTTTACAACGCAACTTCCATTACAACGCAACCATTACAACGCATGACACTACAACGCACACCACTACAACGCATGCCATTACAACGCAGTCATTACAACGCATACCATTACAACGCATAGCATTACAACACATAGTACCATTACACTATCCAACACTTACCCCACTGTTGCACCCCCTGGAGTTAGAATAGTAATTTTTACCCCTACACTATCCAGCACTTACCCTACTGTTGCACCCCCTGGAGTTAGAATAGTAATTTTAACCCCTACACTATCCAACACTTACCCTACTGTTGCACCCCCAGGAGTTAGAATAGTAATTTTTACCCCTACACTATCCAATACTTACCTTACATGCAATGTAATGTTATACATTGTAATGGTATGCGTTGTAAATGTAGTATGCGTTGTAGTGGAATGCGTTGTAAAGGTAGTTTCAAAGAATTCGTTGTAATGGCATGCGTTGTAATGGTATGCGTTGTAATGGATGTTACGGTGTAAAAATTGCGTAGTAAAGGTAGGCGTTGTAAAAGTATGCATTGTAACGTCATACATCCATTGGTTCGAGATGATGCAGCAGAGAAATGGCAGTGACTTCATGACTTGATTTTCTTTTCTTATGCCTTTACGGGTGTATCTACTGCTGCACCTACTTATCTTGGATGACTCTGCTAAGTTTCTCGGAACAACCCTATAATGGGAGTTCTACATTGATGCACCATTTATCTGACTCTTTTTAGGAACTCTTTATGGGTTCAACTCAACCCCCTAAATCGGATTTATATAGAATAGGGACTTAATTCCTTTATGGAATACGTTGCTATTTTACCTATGTTTGCCACTACCATGATTTTCTTGATATTTCTGTTAACAGATGTATGTGACTGACTCATTTGATTAGAGCAAATAATGAATTTACTAATCTCTTAATGAGAAACTAAAGGTTTTTGAACCTATCCCAAGCTTTCATTGACTGTAATGATGATTCTATTAGAAATGTATTGATGTATTCTCCAATCTAAAACGGTGGCGAAGATCCATTGGCCTGAAGGAGAATATAGTGCGGTGTTGGAGCCCACCTTCACAAGTTACGGGTTGAACTGTGTACTGGAGGATCGATAATTTATTGATTTCAGCGCTAACATCCCCCTCCATCTTGGATTGGCATGTATACACCGGGAAGCCACAATGGATTCTCTTCTGTACTCTCTCATACATGCTCACAAGCTCTGCACTCCTAATTCATCAGTGTAGATATATATATATTCATTTAATTAATAACTCACACAGATGGAAATAAAAGACAACATAGGAGAAAGGAGCAGTACTTCTCAGAAAGAGGCTGCTGATAGCTCTTACCCTGTGAAGGAGACAGATACAAATGTCTGTCTCTTCCCTACAAATTATTCTGCACACACATTCCCACATATCCTGGTAGAAAAGGCAGTAGCCATTCTCTCAATGAGAGAGCACTTTAGGTGCCCACCTCGACTTCAGAGCACAACTATGGGGTCTCAGTCCATGTAACACAGAGGCCCCACAGTTGTTTTTCATGATTGATGGCTCAATGGGGGAACAATAAAAGCACAGCAACTACACAACAAGGAAAACAGCAGAGAACATGGAGGCACATGCAGGGCCGGATTTAGCACTAGTGTGACCCAGTGAGACAGCCTATGTGGTGCCATGCCCCCCCCCCCCACCCCTCCGATGACGTCCTTCTCCACTGATTCTCTCACTAACACTCTCCGAGGGTGACCCTCATCTGATAGGCAGTATATTTAAAGATGGCTTGGTCTGGAGAAGCACATACTCAGGATTTATAATGTTACACAGAGGATGGCATTGTTTTTTATTAATAAGAACTTATATCTACCCAAACGCACACATTTTAGCAACCTTGGGATAACGAAAGACTGGGGAAAAACATTAGGTTGAAAACCTATGCTGTGCAGTTTGCATGCAGTTCTTAAAGCCAGTTTATTGCACACTGTTCTATATTACAAAGATTGCAATTTATGAACTGCAAGTAACAAAAAGAATCTCTGAGGCAAAATATGTAACCCACTGAGTTATCTACATAAAATACAATTCTATGATCATGTGTTATTTGTACTTTGCAGCAGACACATTAAACCTCAGCACAACCTTGAGATGATTCAAAACTACTTTTAGACAAAATTCAGATCTCTATAGCAGGTACATTCATCACCAGTTATCTTGACAGTTTTGTTGTTGCCTGAAAATGGAGATTAATACATACCACTGAGATGCAGTATTTGGAAGGGCCGCCCTAAACAAGACTTTCCAAATACCATTTGGTATTTGGTCGCAAACCCAAATTGTGAAACGGTGGCGTGTTACTGAATCACAATTTGGGTTGGTGCAATTCTGTGAATTGGATTAATTGTGGCACCAAAAAGGCTTAATACATCTGGCCCTAATTCCGGTTACTCTTTTTCCCATTTCTGTCTTCTGCCACATTATTAAAGGAACCCCAGTCCTTTTATATGCGTGTGTATTGTGAAATGTTTGATGGAATTGGTAATTCTCAATGAAAACATAATGATGCTGATGTGTGGAGAACCTGCTCATCATTGTATCTATGTTGCAGCCCCAATATGTTTTCTGGTGCAGATGACTCATGTCACTGGCCTCTGGTCAGGGCTCTCTGTGATTGTGGCATGTTGCTCACTAACATGGTCTTAGACCTGCTGAGGTCCAACAACAGTGGAATCCCTTTAAGTGGAGGTGAATATCATTCCCATTGACATGAATGAACAAGGATTTATGAAAGTGAAGCTCAACAGATGCTCCGAGGAGCACAAGGCTCTGTGGTCAGATGATTTTAGTAACAGGTACATCCCCTTTCTATCTGAAACTCACTAGAAGGACTGGTTTATGCCTCTGCCTAGCTATACAACAAACTACCAACATACTCCCTCACTGACTACCTAACCTTTCTTGATGTACGGGTAAATGTAAGGTAGGTGCTAAAAAGTTCAAATGAATAAACAATTCTCGGTATTGATCGAAATCATCACAAGGTTATGTTGCTCATTAGTTGCAGTGTTTTTGCAAACTAGAAATCAAAGAGCCGAAAAGCATTTACATCAGTCTCACCTATTATACCTCTTTGGGTTAGTTCCATATATAGCACATTCAAATATTGTGTCTAGAAGCCAACACAGGCTTCATGTCCAAATATTCTTTCAATTATCCCCATTAACACACAAACCACACTTAGTGGCACACCATACACGGCTCTTAGGGGCTGATTTTGAGTTTGGTTATAGAGGGCACTCCATCGTGTTGGCAGAGAACATTGCCCCACCTTTCCGAAAGACCTGCGCCTACATAATCAAGAGTTGTGGACTAGCCCCTCGGACAACTTTTAGCATTGGCAGGAACCACCATCACTGTAGTTCTTGTCAATGTAGCAAAAGTTTGACAATCCGCTCCATCCAAAAAACAGGCAACCGACAAACTTGAACAAAGTAAGAGTTTGTTTTTTGAAAAATGAAAAACAAATTCTTTAAAAAACTTTTTTATTAGTGTCCCTTATTGCCAGGTGGTGTGAAAAGATGACTGGACCAGAGACAAAAGCAATGCTATTTTCCTTTAAGAGATCAGGACGAAATCCTGAGAACAGAGAGGAAGATCTATGTTGCTGTAGCTGTTTCGCAGCCAAGTGTGCTGAGAACCTGTTATGCACCACTAGAGTCTGAGATCCAGTGCAGTGCTGTGATGTGTTCCCAGTTGCGAAATCCAACCAAGATGGAAGATGATGCTCAATGGCCCAGCCGTACCCAAGCTAATCACCCAAACGACCAGCTTCAAGAAGAACTGCAGGCTCAGGCACATCCCAGCTAGAGGCATCCAATGAGGGGCATGTCATTGTTTTAAGCCACTGCACAACACAAGTACATAGAGTTGGGAAGAGGCCCCCTACCGGGTGGCCTGTCGCTCTCGTGAACCTCCTCAACCCTGAGGTCATGAAGTCAGCAAGTGACCCAGCGAGAGGCATCTGAGAGCTGGCATTTCCGAAATGCCATCTCCCTTACTAGAAAGTGACAGTCACTCAGCCCAGTGTGCCTTCCAGCAGCCGTTTTCTGAACCTGCAATCGGCTGCCACCCATACATCCTGATGCCACACTATCCCGCCGCCACATGTTGCCTCAACATCGCAGTGCACCACCCATTGCTGTTTCCCTGTTTCTACCCACCCAGCAGCTCCGATATCTAAGAGATCTTTCTGAATATCCAAATTAGAAGGTTTATCAAACAGTAAGTTATGTACACTCATATGTATTGCCAGAACCGGCTATTCTACTCCCACAAGGAGTAAACCTTGGCTGTCTGATGCAACTATCCCTGAAAGTAATAGCCCACGTAGGAGGCCCTTGTATTATTGCTTTTCCAGGTACTGTAAAAATATCTGTTACATAGATTGCCTCACTGACATTGTGTTGGTTCCAGAGAAAGGGCCTGATAATTGCCAAATACAAAATATTTAAAAGAGAAAGACTACATGATGTTCTTTCTTTTACACTGAAGCAAATGTTCACAGATGTGTTTTCGCTTGCTAGTGAAATATTGCATGACAGAGGTTTTCACATCTGTGTAGTGTGGGTTACTTCGAAGACTCTTGAAAAAGTATCAGTCCTACGAAATTGAATTCCATTAAATTATCCATAACAAAACATCTGGGGGCACATTTACCAAAATGTTCTGCAGCGCAGTGCAGCAAGTCACCTTAGTGCACTGGGTGATAGGGCATGGTCAGGAATGCGCAGTATATAACACAATACGGCACATTCCTGTCTTTTCCCAGTGCTGGAACACAATGTGCTGCCTATCGCCAATGCTGGCACCCCTGTACCATGGAGCAAGGGCGCCTATGTTGCCAGCACTATTATTTTTGTCCAATCCTTTGAGGTGTTTTCTTCTTTCTAGGTGTGCTGCAGAATGCAGCACATCTGGAAAGAGGAGAAAGCAAGGCGAAATAAAGATATTTCTCCCCATTATGCCTCCCCTGGGGATTTGTAGAAGTTCTGATGCATTCCCAGGTCAACCATGTACAGTCAGTCTGGGACAGCAGCAACGCACCACCCATAGAATGCCTTCCTGGGGCAGAGTAACGCAACACAGCAATTTGCGCTGCATTGCATTATTCCGGATTTATCAAGCCACTCAAGTCAACACAAGGTGGCCTTTGCGTGGCTTAATAAATCACACATAAAGGTTGCGTCACTTTTGAACCCCATTCCGTGGCACAAAAGTGACACAACCCCGTGATAAGTATGCTCCTGAATGTCATACTCCCTTTCCCGGCACTTACAAGTGCCTGACGCAGAGCTAACAGAGACTCAGATACATTAGACCATAAATAAACGTCTTCCCTTCGTGCAGTACTCAGTTAGGGCTTGTAGCTCCTCGCTGTGTATGCAACGTCAGGATAGTAGTCACGTGCACAGCCTAGCTGGAGCCCGGCCAGCCTTTTTGCCATTACAGATGTCTTTAGTTCCAAGCATGGGGTTAGTGAAGGCTCCTGCCTGATCTCAGCCTTTCCCATGTTGAGACAAGGGCCCATATTTATCAAAGTTTTGTGTCACCCTTTGGCTAGTCAAAGGAGTGCAAAGGTGACGATAAACCTAAGTGAGATTTATCAAGCAATCTTGTGTGGCCCGCATAGCTTAATAAATCTAGAGCAACACAAAGCAGCACAAATCGCTGCCTTGTGTAACCCTGCGGGAGGGAGGCATTCCGTGGGTGGAGCTTGGGTTTTCTCACTCATCCAGCCATTGATTTTGGGGCATTCCCAGATTCACCATTAGTGGTAGACCTGCAAATGCGTCATAAAACTACCCCTCCCCAGGAGAGGCATAACGAGGAAAAATATATTTATTTCTCATCATTTTTTCCTCTTTCTACGGTTGATGCATTTTGCAGCACACATAGCAAGAGGGAAATGCCTCCCAGATTATATTTGTGCAGGTAGGTGTTCCTTCCTGCCTAAAAACAATCCTGCCTACAATGCAGGCACCCTTGCAACATGACCCAAGGGTGCCTATATTGTGCAAGGCAGCAATAAGTGTGCCAGTGCTAGGAAATGACAGGAATGCACCGTATAAAGGTAGATATGGCACATTCCTGCCCTTTCTCTTTCACGCAGTGCAGCAAGGTGGCTGTTGCGTTGAGCTGCGTTAAAGATTATTAAATCTACCCCAAGATGTATTTTTATTTTCATAATGTGACTTGACACCAATCTTAACAAAATTAAGGGGGCAGAGGCAGGACCAGTGGGCCTGATAATGCACTGAAAGTGTGGTTGGTGGACTTCTAGTCTTGTCACTGGAGATTGGGATGACACATGAGTGTTTTTGTCTCACACAATATGCTGCACAAATGCTATCTCGTGCTAGAACAGTCTATATGTCACTAAAAGCATGCTTAACATACTCACCCGTTCAGAAATGAATATTAAAAAACAATGACAGTGACTGAAAAAATAACGAAATGCGTTAATAACTGTCTCAAACTTATAAACAAAAATTGAACGTTGTGGATTTTACAACAGTGACAATCCAGGATAGGCCTGGACTTCATTCAATTCTAGTAGTAAGATATCAGAATAAGGAGAGTCCAAAGTAGAAGACAAGAAAGCCTGTGTGACAGCATAGGCCAGGATTATCCACACAGGTTTAGACTGACTAATGACATCATCACAACCTGCTTTGCCTAGTCCATGTTTCTCTGACGAGCAGCTCGTGAGCTACTGGTAAGACTCCAGGGGCAGATTTACAAGCGCCACTTTTGCGTCACTTTTTCCATGTTAAAAGTGACGTAAAAGTTGCACAAGTGGCTTGTAAATCTGCCCCCAGATACCTAGCAGAGGCTTAGTTCTGTGCAGTCCAACCTAATAAATAAAAAGGTTTGTTTGCGTGAATTAATATACGTGTACCATAATTGAAAAGTGTTTATTCAAGATGTAAATGTCTGTATTTTCAAAACCTATAAATTGATGTTTGTAGAAAAATGCTTGAATTTTCAAAATATATTTAAGGTTGATATTTGAGTGAGACATGATTGCAGGTTTAAGAACACTTATTACTGATTTTACTATTCGGAGCCAGGAGCACCGAACCTATGGCTGATATGTATTACCGATGTGGAGGCATTCCACATTGACAAAGTCTTTTCTACATTACCACTGGCAACCGTATCTGATGAACTGAAGTGATCACTGATCTTAATCTTGCAAATAGTGGCCACCTATGTAATCTTGTCTGAAGTGGTCCCTATAACAATACTAATATTATTGGTAGATCGTGAAGATTTTCAATGAATATAAAGTAGCTCTTCTTGCAGAAAAGGTTTGAGACTCCTGGCATAGTCACTAATCACATCATTACTCAAAAGTGTGCTGAATGCCATACCAACATAGAAGACTTTGTGTGTGCATTATGGTAATTAGCCACAGCTTTGCCACAGAAAGGCAATAAAGACATATTTGGGAACGAGCCATTGGCAGCATCCTATGACAAGTTAAGGATGCATTTAAATCCAATATGGCGTGGCACATCACTTACTCATGGGCACCAATGCAGATATGACAAGTACAAAGTACGTCCACAACATTGTTAGCTTCTCTCTCACCTTAGGTTCCACAGACTGCACACACTTTACACTAAAAGAAGGTCAATCGTGTACTGCAACTGCAATATACTAGCTTCAACAACCAATTGCCAGATGGGAAAAAGTTATGCTTTTCAACCTTCTCCGAATGCTTCCCGGATTCTGTTATGGTCCATTGATCATAGGCTGTAGAACAGTTGAGGCACATTTGGAACTTTGGTGAGTTATGCACGCAAACACAAAAGACCATAAGGTTCTATTGACAAAGGTACATTTACACTTGCAGATTTACTCATGTGTTAATTTACTGCTTCACGTAGGATAGAAGTAACTTTAATGCCTTTCACTGTTCATCATTTCCAAATGTAAAGTGACTCCTACATGCAGAATTTCATGTCTCTGCCTGCTAGTGGGGCCTACTACACCAGACTTTATGAGTGTAAGGTTACTACACATAACTTTTCACATGTAGCAGGAGATCTCTGCCACTAAAGCATATATGTCACTAATTAAAAGTATAGGGACATTTTTTAAAGTTAATGAATATTTAACAAAATATGAAACATTATGTAATGTAAAAAATATATACAAGTTAACTTAAAATAATTTGTATTAACGTGTAACCAAGTAAATGAATATTACATGTCTAATTTTATCTATCTATCTATCTATCTATCTATCTATCTATCTATCTATCTATCTATCTATCTATCTATTGCAAAAAAGAAGCCTATCTATTGCAAAAAAGAAGCAAAGAACTCAGTAGTTCCCAAGTTTAAACCTAAACTAGGGAACTACCAAGAATTCTCTGCTTCTTTTTGCATATTTTATGCAGCACTCTAAGCCTGATAGGGTATTGCAATTTTATAGCTCGGCATGGATGGCACTAACTAATGCTAGGCTTAAAGACTTTGCTGTATAAATGACAAAATATGTAGTCCCTTTCTAGCTCGGCATGGATGGCACTGTGCTTTTCTTCTACTTAAAAACATTACTTGAAAAACAGACATTTGAAGGTGAGCACATTTAGAGTGTCATTGGTGTTGTGGGTGCTCTCTATAGACTGCAGGGGCATGTGGGGCTTCCCTCATGGCCGCAGCAAAAGTTGAAATATGGGTGCCCGCGTGGGACAATAATCGCTCCTGCAGATGACCAGAGCTTCATTTGGAAGTTAGTAGAGTAGCCTAGCTGCTGAGTTCTGGACAACTTACAGCATTCTTCTCCCACATGGAGGATGTTGACATAGTCCAATCTAGATAGAATAAGGGCCTGAATGACTATCCTTTGGGGAGAGAAGGGAAGAATCCAAAACATTCTCCGCAGCCTTTTCAGGACACCAAAGTAGGTGGCAGCCACCTTTGCAACCTGATGCTTCTTGAACAGTTTGTCGTCCAGCAGGAACCCAAGGTTCTTCCCCTTTTGGGTAGGTGCAGGAAGTGCGACCAAGTTTTGAGTCCAATGCTATGGGCCCTATAATGCCAAGTTCTTTCCCAATAGCAATACCTCAGTCATTTCCCCATTCAGTGTCAAAGAATTCATGTTCATCCATGAGGCAACCTTGGCCAGGCGTGAATACAGACAGGGCTACAGTGGCATAACCCTGCACAGAAGACAGGGAAAAGATAATTTGTGTGTCATCCGCATAGGAAAATATGGTCAGGCCGAAGCTTTCAACCAGGTGAACCAAAGGTTGGATATAGATATTAAATAAGGCCTGACTTAATGCTGAACCTTAAGGAACCCCTGATGTGACATCATGACTTGTGGAATAGGCATTTGCTGAGGAGACCTGAAAGGTACAGTCACTCAGGAAAGATGTCATCCAAGATAAAGCAGTTAAATCTATGGTGACCAGTCTCTCCAACAGCGTAGCGTTTTATACAGTATTGAATGCAGCGCTGAGGTCTAATATGATCAGTGCTGCCATCTCTCCACCATCCAGGAGATGTCTAAGATGTTCTGTGACCCATAGAAGGATGGATTCCATACTGTGACCTGCTCTAAACCCTACTGAGCGGGGTGTAGCTAGTTATGAGTCGCCACAAAAACAGAAAATTGTCTGTTGACATGCTTTACCCAGATTTTAGCCATGATGGAAAGCATGGAAATAGGTCTATAGTTCGTCTATTCGAGGATCTAGGTTAGATTTCTTCATCAGGGGGCAAAACCATGACATGTTTCCAAAGGCTGAGGAATGCACCCTACCTGTAAAGAGGAATTCAGGAGGTCCAACAGTAGCTGCAAAATATCAGGATCCAGAGTGTGAAGCTTAGCTGGAGGAAGAGGGTCTATGGGGGAGCCCAATTTTATAGACAGTATCTGAGAACGACGGGTCCATGTGTTACATTTCTGAGTGGCAGGGTATGAGGAACAGAGGTGCGAGTTATAGCTGAAAAGGTGGGGTCCTCCGCAGTCAAGGGCATCGTGTTAAAGAATGACAGAGCAGACCATGGCCCCCCTCCCCATTTCATTGAGAGTTAAATATATCCTCCACTTTTTTTTATCAAATAAAAGGGTCACTTCTTTCGATTAAATCTGGGAGAGTATGGGTGAGGGAGCAGCCTTAAATGGGCCAGAGAGTTCTTGCACTACTCTGAACTGCATTGTGGGACAGTTTTGTGCAGATGTAATTTGTTTAGAGTAAAAGATGCCACAAGCTGTTCTGCAAAGCCCATGGTAGTTTTTCAGTGTACTTTTATCTGCTCCTAATGCATTATAGGTGTGTAGAGGTAACTATTGAACACGTTATAAATCTTTGTATTCAGGAGTAGCTCTGTGTGCAGGTGACAGTTGATTGCTTGTGTTCATTATGCTCCACACAAGTTATTTGGTACTGCAGAAAAAGGTTTTAACAGGAGTAAGATTATAAATAGTAGATAGTAACTTTAGTACTCAGGCTTGTGCTAGACAAAATAATGTTACAGCAAACAAATGATGGAGGGAATGCTGATAATGCAAACATTCTCCCACAGTCAAAAGATCTGGGTTAAATCCATCGTTCTTTTGCCCACTATGTCACCCCAGTTTGGACCCAGCCATATGCAAATCAGTCTTGACCCTGTGCCCCATGGGAACAGTCCAGACCGAACTGCCAGGCCAGGTCCTCCCTGGACCAGAAACAAGCATCCTGGGAAAGGATTCAGGGTATTTCACCCTTCTTCAGCCAGGCTAGCTTGAATCCAGTGGCACAGTGAGCAAGGGGCCCACGTCTTGGCATACCCATCCCACTTAGGGCAAAAAGTGTTACAGCAAAAAAAAATGATGCACAGAATGCTCATAATGCATACATTCTCCCCCAGTCAAAAGATCTGAGTTAAATCCATTGTTCTTTTGCCCACTACGCCACCCCAGTTTGGACCCAGCCGTATGCAAATCAGTCTTGACCCTGTGCCCATGGGAACAGACCAGACCGAACTGCCAGTCCAGGTCCTCCCTGGACTGGAAACAAGCATACTGGGACTGGTTTCAGGGTATGTCACCCTTCTTCAGCCAGGTTAGCTTGAATCCTGTGGCACAGTGAGCAAGGGACCCACGTCTGGGCATACCCATCCCACTTAGGGTGAAAAGTGTTACAGCAAACAAATGATGGACAGAATGCTGACAATGCAAACATTCTCCCCAGTCAAAAGATCTTGGTTAAATCCATTGTATATTGTGGTTGTGCGCTGCTCGTTAATCTGCGCTGTTTTGACTTGAAAAAACGTGCGCTTGTATACAAATTGATGTGGAATTTGTGTGTTTTTTAAAATGTTAACTTCCTTCACCTCACTCGAATGCACTCATTCTCCCCCAGTCAAAAGATCTGGGTTAAATCCATCATTCTTTTGCCCACTCGCCACCCCAGTTTGGACCCAGCCACATGCAAATCAGTCTTCACCCTGTGCCCCGTGGGAACAGTCCAGACCGAACTGCCTGGCCAGGTCCTCCCTGGACCAAAAACAAGCATCCTGGGACCGGTTTCAGGGCATGTCACCCTTCTTCAGCCAGGCTAGCTTGAATCCAGTGGGACAGTGAGCAAGGGACCATGTCTGGGCATAGCCATCCCACTTAGGGCGAACATTGTGTCAGCATGAACATTTCTGCATAACTTGCAAGACTTTGTGCACCAGGTGCTATCGCTTATACATGGGCCTCTTTTGCCCTGAAAAGATAAGCTATCTGTAAAGTTTTACAACAGTATAAAGGGTGCAGGTAGTAGGATGATTAGCACCCTCAGATCTTAGTAATTTTTAGAATAAAATTGTGTCTTTTTTAACAAATGTTGCATAGAGTTTACACTGTTCTTAGTAGTTATTATCTAATACTCTGTGGTATGTTTCTTATGAAAGTTTCACTGTTCGTAAACAGTGTTGTATAAAGTTAACTCTCTACATAGAGTAAGAACTGTGTATAGTACCCAGTTCTCTACAGATATCAACTTCATTCAACAATGTAGGTTTGGTGAGTTTCAGGTGTTTGATACAGATAAAAGCTGTCCATAGTAGGTCGTTTGTTTTGGAACTGACATTCACTATTTTTTGGAATTTGGCTTTCTCTGAACTCAATGAGGGTTTTCTGTATATCTGAGGTTGACTGTTAATGCGAACTATGCTAGCTATAAAGTGTATGACACAGGGTCAGTGTTGCACATAATGCATGCTTACATCTAAGCAAGCTGTGTCTGTGATGGCAGTAATGATGACTGATATTCTCTTGAGCTATTTTGAACTTATTTTGAACTTTTGAACAAACCTCATATCCGGATTTAATTAATATATAGAATCAGGCTAGATGTACTTGAAATCATCTTCTTGAAATTTAAGACGTTACAGAAAATGCGTGCGATATATACATTAATAACTTTTAACATCGTGTTGCAGCTAGTTCTTTTACTTATATAATCCCTATGAACGACTAGGCTAAGATGGCGGCCCTTTTTGACCCGCTAGTTGGGGTAAACAACGTTCGGCATATTGTCCGACCCACGTGACTCACGTGGTTTCACATTTAAATCCATAGGCGGACGGGCTGCCTTTTTACTATCGGATAAGATATCGCGTTTGGATATCGAGACGCTACTCTGGGGATTACAGGACCGACCCAACAGGTATGTGCCAAGGAGGACTATCATCCTTTGGAATGGGGACTTTCTAAGTTCTCACTCTATTTGTGTTTATGTTCGTATAAGTATCATTTTTGAACACTAAATGTGTTAACGCGTCACTTAACCTGTAACAACACGGGTTGTTTGTTTATAGAGTGGTTGCACGCACGCATTACAAACAATCACGGCGGGCAATTATAGGTTTGCCTATTTATCTTCAGCGCAGCATTTGCAAACTAACAGGAGTGCAGCAGTATATGGTTCGCCACAATTATAAAGTATCATACGTATACATGTTTGAAAATATTTGCAACGACTTTTATATAGTCTGATTAGCATTTATACAGAGGGAGTGTTTAAGGTATATTCAAGCATATATAAATTAAGAGATATGCTAATAAGGGTAAAATACACAATGACTGTTATATATATTTAAATATTTTTATAGGCAACTGCCAAAAGGTGACTTTTACCTGGTTCTTGCAAAAGAATAAGAGGTGGGACCATTTGACTGCGCTGAACGAATATTTCATACGTACAAGGTAGGCACAACTAATGTGGATATTTGATGTAAATAGAAACATTCCCCTAGCCGGTGAATGCTTTGGATTTATATGCGAAAGCAGTATCTTTATGGACATGTAAACGCGTGATCGGGGACTAAATTCTCCCTTATATCTCATTGGCTCTCCCATCATAGGTGAATACCTTGTTCTATACCAAATAAGGAAGTTAGATTCTTACTTGGATACTCTTGGAAATATTTAAATATATGGGCCCACCGTAGCAAAATAATTCAATATAGAAAACGTGAGAAAAAAATATTGGACAAGGAATTTTCTTTGGAAATACCCCACGCCTTGAAATATCGATTGCGGTAGGAACAATGTTTGTTTACTTAACTACTTTTATTTTATATTTTATCATGCGATACATCAACAACATTGTTGATAAATACATTATAAAACAGCATGCTTACTCGCAAAACATAGACTGTAGGGTTAAATTGGATTGTGTTTACAAACTATCATGATAAATGGTTGTCAATTCCCTCGGGGTTCTTTTAAAAGAAGTAACCTGTTGTTTACATCAAATGTCAAATATTGGTTAAAGACACCTTTTGATATACATACCATGGGGCCTATTTTTTACACACTTCTCTGGTTTCCCTCTATTTCTGGTTCCTCTTGTGAACCTATAGGGAGAAAGGGGGGGACATACCGTCATGAAACTATATACTGAACTAGGTGTGATAGCAGGGGCAGAACTACTTAATGTCAAAGAGTGTTTTGAGGAATATGCGACATTTCAATGGAGAATGGTTTGAACATTGAGTTATATAGACAGTGTTTTGATTTCTTTTTTAGCTTCGGCGTACACTTAATGAAATACTTACAGTAATTCTAGGAGGGTCTTCTCTCTTTTAACCATCCTAGTACTATCATATTCTAAGATCAATCAATTGTTTAGATATTATTTGACCTAACTCATGGTTGTGTTGATATATTATGTGCGGGATGGTTCCCACAGCTTGCATTTTTGGTGCTTGAAATATAAAATGACGCTGATATATGTGATTAAGATACAAAATAATATTTTTTTAGATGAAATACTGCTAGCAGATATTAAACTATTCAAAGTGCATTTACTGCAAAAACGTTGTCATATTGACAGGTTGGCCATTAGTATGTAATATGAAATAAGCAGGTACTTTGCACATAAATTAGAAATAAGATGTTACATGATGCTTCTAATCATCAAATGCTGCATTATTTATATTTATCTTTATATGTGGGCACTGTTTTGTTGTAAATTTTTATATATCTATTTATATATGTATGTGTATATGTTGTCTCTTGTGGCACTTATAGTGGTTTTGTATGTCCCTTTTTTGTAACTTACAGCCCTGAAGAAGTTCTGGTGACAGAACGAAACGCGTTGGCTGGTGTCTATAAATGGATTATTAAAGGAACATTGAACTTTATCAATCACGATTCAGCGTCTTTATAAGAGGACAGCTCAACGACCTATTTATCTCCTATGATCAGAGGAGATTCACTTTTGCAGCGGTGCTTTTTCATCTATGATAAAAATATATATATATATATTCACTGAAAAAACCATAGGTTTCAGGCCTTATATAGTTAGAAATTAGCATTTAAAAAACCTTTTAAATTCACTCAAAAAACTATACGTTTTAGGGGTGTGATAGTTAGCTGGACATTTCAATCATACAAAACCATTGAAATTGCTCCTATATAGTTAGTTGTACTAACTATATTTTGCGCACCCGCAATCCCCTGCTGATGATGTCACATATTACATCATTCATGACAAGGTCAGTGACATCACTGATGACATCTCAAATGACATCACTGATGGCATCACTGATGACATCATCCAGTGAATGTGGTTTGCTTCGTTATTTAAATATGCATTATATATATAGCAATTTGCATTGAAGAATGAGTGGATATATTAAAATAAATATTTGGATGGAGGATTTAGTAGCAGTGTAATTGACTGTTTACTTGACCAATTTATAGTGTCTCACTAAATATAGTGGATAGTGACAAAACTGTTTGAATATCTGTATCACTTTGTCAGTTGTTGTGTAAACAGGTACTCCAGTTGGTTACTAGCTATGTGAAAGTCTGTATTAGTTATTGATTAGTTAACTGAGTATTTGTATGGGAGAGTGAATGTGTGTGTGGCTCGGTGGGGGGTGTGTGACTGACCGAAGATGTGTGAATAGTTGATTCACTAGATATATGAAGTTAAAACTACATGTTCTAACAGTTGTTTGGGTGAGTGAATATCTTTATGGGTGTGGTGATGAGCAAATATATTTCTCAATGGTATATGTCCAACAAACTAGAAAAATAAATGGCAGTGTATGTGTCAGTTGTTGTATATAAATAAGTATACATAAGACTCAATGATTGTGTGAGTGACTGTATGGATAACTTTATACTTGTAATAATGATTTTATAATTCACTAAGTATGACTTACTATCTAAAAGAATAGATGAATTTGTGTTTGTATAAGTGTGTAGCTAAGTAAATATGTAAGTATGATCCATTGCTTGCATAAGTGAGTAGGATGACTTCATATGTGAATAGGATGTGTGCTGGTGTGTAATGTCGATTTAGGTGTATAAGTATTTTTTACAGTGTTCTATGGTTCATTGACAGCATGTATGAGTGAATCTACAGGTAAGTGATTAGATGTGTGTATACATCTATGAATCACTGAGTGGGTTTTTAGATACTTGTATTGCTGTAACATTGGATTCAAATATCATACTCTGTATTTTACTAAGAGTGATGAAAGATTTTACTAGTGATGAAAAGGTGTATGTGATTGTCACATGGATGATGTCATCAGTGATGTCATTTGAGATGTCATCAGTGATGTCACTGACCTTGTCATGAATGATGTAATATGTGACATCATCAGCAGTGGATTGCGGGTGCGCGAAATATAGTTAGTACAACTAACTATATAGGAGCAATTTCAATGGTTTTGTATGAGTGAAATGTCCAGCTAACTATTACACCCCTAAAACGTATAGTTTTTTGAGGGAATTTTAAAGGTTTTTTAAATGCTAATTCCTAACTATATAAGGCCTGAAACCTATGGTTTTTTCAGTGAATTTCAAAGGTTTTTTAAATGCTAATTCCTAACTATATAAGGCCTGAAACCTATGGTTTTTTCAGTGAATTTGCAAGGTTTTTTAAATGCTAATTCCAAACTATATAAGGCCTGAAACCTATGTTTTTCTCAGTGAATTTCAAAGGTTTTTTTAATGCTAATTCCTAACTATATAAGACCTGAAAGCCCACCAGGAATCTCCAATATGCGCCAGGGGACTGCATTGCAGAGAGGTGTAATGAAGCCACGCCCCTTTTTACACCTCTCTGCAACGCAGCCCCCGTGCATGTTTGAAGAGGGATACTAATTCCCCTTGCATACTGGGGGCTCCTGGGGGACAACTAGCCCACCTGGAACCTCCAGTATGCGCCAGGGGGCTGCATTGCAGAGGTGTAATGAGGCTATGCCCCTTGTTACACCTCTCTGCAACGCAGCCCCCTGCCGCGTTTGCAGAGGGGAACTAATTCTCCTTGCATACTGGGGGTTCCTGGGGGCCAACTAGCCCACCAGGAGCCTCCAGCATGTGCCAGGGGGCTGCATTGCAGAGAGGTGTAATGAGGCCACACCCTTTTTTACACCTCTCTGCAACGCAGACCCCGTGCATGTTTGAAGAGGGGGAACTAATTCCCCTTGCATACTAGGGGTCCCTGGGGGCCAACTAGCCCACCTGGAACCTCCAGTATGCGCCAGGGGGCTGCATTGCACAGAGGTGTATTGAGGCTATGCCCCTTTATACACCTCTCTGCAACGCAGGCCACTGGCGCGTTTGCAGAGGGGGGACTAATTCCCCTTGCATACTGGGGGTCCCTGGGTCATATCTGCCCAAACACCGATATTCCGAACGATTGAAAATGACTTTTCTTGAGAAACATTTGGATTTGAATTATCATGTCCTATACTTTGGAATTTTTGAAAGACTGACTTTGAGGATGCTATAAATTACTCAAGTCTGCCCGAATTGTGTGGGTAAAATTGATACCTAGTCACTTTGAATAAGAATGTACTTACGTCTCGTCTAACGTTTGGAAGAAATATCTAGTTATATGACAACAGGATACCGACATAACTTGAAGGAAATATGAACGCCCTGAAGAAGTTCTGTTGTACAGAACGAAACGTTTTGGCTGGCTGTGGTACATAAACTTAAGGAAAATAAAAGCATTTGAATATACACCAAGATTCAGCGCTTCAATAAGGACTCTATGTGCTATGATTTGATTGGACTTATTGTGCAAGTGGTGCTGTGCCAAACTTTGGAATATTCTCCACTACTCTCTACTACTTACTCACTCCTACTCCACTACTCTCTAATACTCACTCTCTACTACTCTCTACTACTCACTCTCTACTACTCTATCTCTACTACTCACTCTTTACTACTCACTCTCTACTACTCTCTACTACTCACTCTCTACTACTCTCTCTCTACTACTCTCTACTACTCACTCTCTACCACTAAACACTCTACTACTCACTCTCTACTACTCTCTACTACTCACTCTCTACTACTCTCTCTCTACTAGTCTCTACTACTCACTCTATTACTCACTCTCTACTACTCTCTACTATTCTCTCTCTCTGCTACTCATTCTCTGCTACTCTCTACTACTCACTCTCTGCTACTCTCTACTACCCACTCTTTACTACTCTCTACTACTCACTCTCTACTGCTCTCTACTACTCACTCTACTACTTACTCTCTACTACTCTCTACTACTCACTCTCTACTACTCACTCTACTATTCACTCTATTACTCTCTACTACTCACTCTCTGCTACTCGCTCTACTGCTCTCTACTACTCTCTACTACTCACTCTCTACTCTCTATTACTCACTCTCTACTCTCTACCTCTCACTACTTCTCTCTCTACTAGTCTCTACCTCTCTACCGCTACCTCTCTACCTCTACCTCTCTACCTCTACACCTCTACCTCGCTACCTCTCTCTACACGCACACATATACACATATATATATATGCATATATATGCATATGCATTTATATATATGTATGTATATATATATATATATATATACATATATATATATATATATACATATATAAACATATATAATCTGTCTATCTATATAAATACAAATATAAATGCATGCATACATATATGCATACATATGCATGTTATTTACATGAAAGTTTAAAAAACACTAATAAAAGCAAAGCTAAAAAGCCACCTCATTACAAACAGAATGGCTTTAACTTAAACGAGGGCGAGATCTATTGCATTTTCAATGCTTGTTTACTTTGGTTAAATCAAGAAGGCATTCAGATGTGTGACACATTTGCCATAAATTCTGAATGTTAGCACTCTAGTTGCTCATTAGATCACTGTAGTAAAGCTACTGCTCACCAGGGAAGTCTGCTGCTGGTATTCAAAGTGCATGTTTCAGTCTGCATGTCAGAATTTTGTTAATGAAATAGAAGAGGATTTGAGAAGTCACTCAAAATGTGCCCTAATTTTTCTTTCTGAAGCACTAATCATACTTTCTATGGCAAAATGAACCCCCTCATTGTGTTCCTTTTAAATTAAATGTGTTCAGACTTACCACTTCATTCCAATCAAGATGGCTTCTGGTGTGCCATACTTTTGTCATAAGTAAGACTGTTAGCGCTCTAGTTGTTCTTTAGAACACTCTGGGACATTCTGTCATTGGGCTATACTTGGGCTACATCTGGGTGATATTTGGGCTACATTTAGGCTCTTTTGTCTCTGGTGGCCATCTTGGGAGACTGCATGTCAGACTTTTTTAATGAAATAGAAGAGGATTTGAGAAGTCACTCAAAATGTGCCCTAATTTTTCTTTCTGCAGCACTAATAATACTTTCTATGGCAAAATATACCCCCTCTTTTTGTTCCTTTTTAAATTAAATGTTTTAAGAGTTACCACTTTATTCCAATCAAGATGGCTTCAGGTGTGCTATACCTTTGTAATAAGTAGGACTGTTAGCGCTCTAGTTGTTCTTTAGAACACTCTAGGAGGCTGCAGTAGAACACAAAGGAATCAACTGACAGTCTCTGTCCTTGTTGGATGTACATGTTTTACTGAGAATGTCAGACTTCATTCTCACATGACTGAGAAAGATAATGTGAATTTACAGAAAATATGCTTTCAGTTTAGCTTATAGATCCCCTTCCAAACCACTGTGGGAAAAGCATGAGATATTAGTTTTCTTTCAAACATGATTCATGATATCACAGCAGAAGGCTTTTTCACATGGTAAAATCACCTTTGAACACACCACAATTCCTAAAATGAGTATGGTACCATCAACAAATGATTTATGATGTAACTAAAGTCCTAAAACCCTCTATTAACTACAATGCTTTTAATGAGGTGCTATCATGTATATTGGTCCCAAGATGGCTGCCAACACTTCTTGGATGAAGTGCTGACAGCCAATCAGATCAGATGTGTGGTTAGGCTCCGCCCAGATATATATGTGTTTTTGAAGTTAATTTTCATAAAAACCACTGGAGCAATTTTCACCAAACATAGCAAAGGCACATCTGCGTACCAGTTCCTACAATTTTGCAAAGTTTGGCGTTATTCCGTTCAGCGGTTCGGGCTATAGACTTGTCAGACCGTCCTATGGAAATTAACATGGGGAAAACATGTTTTGGGACCCCCCTTTTTTCTCAGCCCCCACTTCACGAATCCCCCCGAAACTTTCAGGGAAGGAGTGGAGCGGAGCTGGCCAAAAGTTTGGAAAATTACACGCAAATTCCTCAACCGGCGCCAAAGTTATTCCCAATAGAATGTGGCGGATTTCCCATGGTAGCTAATCCTAACTATATATACCTACTGGCTATCGCCAGTAGGTAATATATATTACCTACTGGCGATAGCCAGTAGGTATATATAGTTAGGACCTAGTTACCATAGGAAATGCTGAACATTCTATTGGGAATAACTTTGGCGCCAATTGAGGGATCTGCCTGTAATTTTCCTCAAATTTGCCTTGCTGCGCTCCGCTCCTTCCCTGAAAGTTTTGGGGGGATTCGTCAAGTGGGGGGCAAGAAAAAATGGGGGTCCCAAAACGTGTTTTCCCCATGTTAATTTCCATAGGGACATTCTGACAAGGCTACAGCTCGAACGGCTGAACGGAATTACACCAGATTTGGCAAAATGGTAGGGACTGGTATGGAGCAGTGCCTTTTGTATGTTTGGTGTAAATCCCTCCGGTAGTTTATGACAAAATTGAATGTGAAATTGAGTCCAATGCAATTTTCCATTGGACCTTTAGACACAGCTACAGTCCGAACGGCTGAATGGAATTACTGCAAATTTGGCGAAATTGTAGAGCCTGGTATGCAGAAGTGCCTTTTGTATAGTTGGTGAAAATTCCTCCGGTAATTGTTGAGAAAATCGACTTTTTTCAAATTATATATCTATGGGTGGGACACGGTGCGCGCACGAGCATGCTCCGCCCTTGCACTGTCCTTGCACGTTCGCGGACCTTTGCGTGCGTGCACGGAATTCTGATTGGCTGTTGGACGTCTGTCAACATTCCAGTCAGTCGAAATGAGGAAGTGTTGTCTGTCATCTTGTTTTTATGGCAGATGAGAGTGGTTGTAAACAGAAGTGTAATAGTTGACAAGGAGGCAGGGTAGAGATTCCTGAGCCCCCTAGGTTTTGTCATGGGGTCTGTAAAGGACCCCGAAGGTTGAAAAAATAAATTACAAAAATTTGCGGGGTCCGCGCACCGTGCGCGTACCGCGGCTAAAAAAGACAAAAAAGAAATACATTAAAATAACAAGTTTCAGTGTTTAGATGTTGATTGAGTGCAACATTGAGTGATGACTCTTTCACCTTTGGGTTTTTGTAGGTGTTTTGTGGAGAATTAGTATGGTAATTGGTAGAGAGCATTGGGGGTAGGTTGAAGATTATGTGAGTTTGAATGTGTTGATAATTTGAACCAATTAAAATTTTACTTTGGTTTTGATTTTGTGTGTGATGATATGTGATTGGCTTGGTATTTGAATATGTATGAAAAATGAGAGGGAAACACAGCCATTTTGAGATTTTAGTGTTTGAGGTATACTTCTGAGGTGTGAGATTGAGACAGATTTTACTGTACCACAGTTTTCTAGAAGGTGAGTTGTTAATTTGTAAGGAGATCTCTGTTGTTCACTTTAAGTTAATAGGAAAAATGTTTTCTGTTAGTTATTTAATGCTTTTCTCTTATACTTATGGATTGAGTAGGGCAACATCAGATGCAGTGCTTTATATTTCTAATTCTTGCTTGATACTATACACTGTCCAGGGAAATACGGCCATTTTGTGACTATAGTGTCTGAGGTACTTTTGTGTGGAATTTTTGGTGTTCAATTTCTGGTGTGTGTTTTACACAGTAGTAATTCTTGTTATAGAATTTAATAGTTTTTCTCTGCCCTACCTCACTCTTACCCTGCAACATCTCACTGTCTTTTTCTTTCTTTTAATAGTACACTAACTTCAATAATGGCTGAAAATGAAGTGTCATTAGACATCGAAATCACATCAACGTTTATTGATTGTATAGATGAACCAAATCATGAAGAACATGAAGGAGAATTTTTGGATGAAACACTAGACATGGAATTAATGGAGTGTGTAGACATTGTTGAGTTGGATAAATCATTTCAAGACACTTTGATGGATGAAATTTCTGATGAAGAAATGCTCCAAGTTCTTTTAGATTTCGAAAATTTTAATTTATTAATGAAACATTTATTTTTATTTTTATTTTATTTAAATGTAATTTATGAGGTAGTAGTAAAGTGATACAATTTTGTGTTCTTCATGTCCTGCATCCTTTCTTTTACTGACTGTCTCTGATTCACTAGTTTACAACATAAGTAAGTATATAGAATAGCAAGTGTGTTTCACCAGAGTAGGAACTCATGACCTCCTACGCCAATTCTGACCACACATTGAGAAAGGAAGGAATCATGTGAACAAATCTGTTTCTGCTTTCCTGAAAGACTACAGTATAGATTCAATATACCATAATAACTTGTATTACAACCTTCAAGGTATCTACAGAGGAGACGATGTCCATTTAAAAAAAAAAAAAATTCCGATAGGTCCGCGCTCCGTGAGTGCTCGGTGCATGTACGGTGCGCGAACCCTTTTGCCGCCATTTTGTGGTTTCAGAAGACAGTGAAAAATATAACTTAAAAACGTGAGAAGGGGGTAGGGAAGACTGTCCCTTACCCCTTAGGTCTTCTCAGGGGGTTCTTCAAGGACTCCTAAGGTTAAAAATATTGTTTATTTTTTTAAAAATACCAGAAAACACGATAGGTCCGCGCATGGGGAGTGCTCAGTGAGTGCTTGGTGCGCGGACCTCGGTAAAAATTAATTAAAAAAAATTAAGTTAAAAATCATATTTGAGTGTTTATATGTTAGTTGGCTCTAAAAAGAGCCATTGTGTTCATTGTATTTTTTTTGGTACCTACAAGTAAGTACCAATGCAGGGTCTGATGTTACAGAGAAAGACTTTGTTTCCTTCATCGGTGAAATGTACACCATCTGTCCTATAGATGCCTTCCATGTTGTAACGCAAGTTGTTGTGGTATTAACAGCCCATTCCATAGTCTCTCATGTATGGAGAAACAGATTTATTTACATGTTTCCTTGCTTTCTCAATCTGCGGACAAAATTGATTGGACAAATTCCATTTTTGCCTTTGGCATATATTGGAATAGACAAAGGCAGTTTGAGGAAAAAGTGACATCAATTGTCCAAAGATGTCCTTCAATAGCATTTCCGAGCCAACCCCAGTCAAAGTGCATAAGTCATTTCCACCACAGTGCACAATTATGAGGTCAGGATGTGGGAGATGCATGAAGGATTTCACCAATGGTATCAATTGGTGACATCTCAATCCTCTCTGGCCAATACATAAAATATCCACATTTCGTAAATCAAGGTTTAAAATTCCTCTGTTTATTGCATACCTTTTAGACCAGAATACAAAGCTGTGTCCTACAAACCATATTGAAAGCATGTTCAAGGCAGGTCTGGTTGTACTCAGATGAGGGCTGTAAATGACATGGCAGTTGGAAAGCTTGCAGTTAAGAAAAAAAAGAGGTGGATATTCAGTGCACTTGAAGCTTAAGAAATGATTGGTGCTTTCTGCAAATGCAAAAGAGCATATTAGGGTGCATATTTTTGTTTTTTAAAAGAAGCAATTCTAATGGTTCAGAAAAGGTAATTGAAAGGAACATTGCACATGATTAGCTGTTATATTGAAACCTCTAACAACCTTGATGGATTCATTTGCAACGTAGTATGATGAACTTTTAAACTCTGTTCTTCCTTAGTTGAGAGTTACCATGGTAACTGGTTGAATGAGCAGTAGGGGGATGGGTGAATATTATGTGAGTTTGAAAGTGTGGAAATGTAGAACCAATTGAAATGTTAGTTTAGTTTTGAAATAGTGAGGGAAGACATTTCATTGGTTATGAGCAGAAATAAGTGAGAAGAATGAGTGGGAAACTGCCATTTCTGTTTCCAGTGTCTGAGCTGCAGTTCAGGGATTGCGCTTAAGAAAATTTGGTGTGTGTTTCACACTGTTCTACATTTTCAAAAGCGATTTTAAAGGTGAGTAATATAGAGAGAGTGCTGTTTGCAGTATTTGGAAGCATAACAAGTATATTGGGCTTCATTACTGTTGTATTTTGAAAATGATTCAGGTTTCTGCATTGTAGTGAAGTGCCCATTTAAATGGGTTGTGCTCTGAGTGTAAAATGATTTTCCATGCTAAAAGTTTTTTGATAAAATGTGTGGCTTAAAGATTTTTGGCAAGGGTCACACTGTGTGTGTATGTGAATTAAGGAATTATATTTTCATCTTTTTCCATAATGTTAGCTGTATGTGCTAACAATTTGTATCTTTTAGTTTATAGGGTAGACTTCTTTTTAAAGTGTTTATCATGCTTGGATTCAATGCTGGTATAGAGGTAGTGTAATGGTTTCATTGGACTTGTAAGTATGCTATTTTTTTACAAGCGCCTTGCACAACCTTTAATATGGATGGAAGCAGTGAATGTATGGAGAGGGATAGGAATAGCAGATAGAAAACCTTATGAAATGGTGTGGGAGATGCATAAAGGATTTCATTAATGGCATCCTTTGAGATGGAATATAAGATAAAGAGGGGCATATTTACAAGCCCCTTGCGCAATGTTTGACATGGGTGCAAGCAAAAAATGCATGCAGAGTAATAAAATTGCCACACAGACAAGAATATGAAATGTCTTGAGAGATGCTTAAAGGGTTTTTCTAATGGCATAAATTGAGATAGAATATACAAAAAAAGAGAGGCATATTTACAAGGCCCTTTCGCAATGTTTGACATTAATGCTGGTATAGAGATAGTGTAATGGTTTCATTGGCATATTTACAAGCCCCTTGCACAATGTTTGACATTAATGCTGGTATACAGATAGTGTAATGGTTTCATTGGCATATTTACAAGCCCCTTGTGCAATGTTTTCCATTAATGCTAGTATACAGATAGTGTAATGGTTTCATTGGCATATTTACAAGCCCCTTGTGCAATGTTTGACATTAATGCTGGTATAGAGATAGTGTAAAGGTTTCATTGGCATATTTACAAGCCTCTCGCACAATGTTTGAGATTAATGCTGGTATAGAGATACTGTAATGGTTTCATTTGCATATTTACAAGCCCCTTGCGCAATGTTTGACATTAATGCTGGTATAGAGCTAAGGATCTAAAAGCAAATGACAGTGAGTTTGCTCTCTGGGCAATGTACGTCTTTTGCTGCTGGTGGTTATGTCTATTATCAAAGTAGAAGCCCAAATACTTGTAGTTGGTCACGGCCTCTAGTTTTGTTCCCTCCAGTTGGATGTGTGGGTTGGCTAACCGTCGTCTGGTGATGACCATTGTTTTTGTTTTTGTTGTGTTTATCTCCAGGTTGTTATTTATTATAAATTCCGCCAGCCCTACTAGTGACCTTTGAAGGACAATCTTCGTAAGGCTCAACAATACCACGTCGTCCGCGTAGGATAGATGAGTTAGGGATAAGGAGCCTAGTTTGGGTGGATGGGATGAGATCCTATTTAGGGTTGGGGCTAAGTCTGCCATAAAAAGATTAAAAAGATGTGGGGCCAGAACACAGCTCTGCTTGAGGCCTTTGCTAGTGTTGATTTGTCTTGAGAGCCGTGTTCCGTTCCCCAGTTTTACTTCCATCCAAGTATTGGAATAAAGGAGTAAGATTCCTCTCAGTCATTTGTACGGGATGTTCCAACTGAGCAGTTTTCTCTATAAGTTGTTACAATCTACGCTATCGAAGGCCGCCTTTAGGTCGATGAAACATAGGTGGAGGGGCTGTTTTTTTCGTATGTATTTGTCGGCTAACACTGAGAGAGACAGGATGTTTGTCATTGTCCCGGTCCCTTTCCTGAAGCCTGTTTAGTTAGGCGGTATTCTCTTTGTGGCATAAGACCATTCTGTTAGATCTTCCAGGATTAGGGATGCAAAGTACTTCGCCTCCACGTCCAGGAGGGCGATCAGTCTGTAATTTGCTGGGGATGTTCTGTCTCCTCCTTTGAAGATGGGCGAGATTATGGAGCCCTACCAGCTTGATGGAATTTGATTTTCCCATTCTATCTCATCAAATCGTTTTTTAAATGTTCCGCTCCAAAAGTCCGGATCAGTTTTGAAGATTATTGGTGGTATCCCGTTCGGCCCTGGAGCTCCACTGCCGCGTGTATTCCTTAGAATTTTTCTTATGTCCTCTTCACAAAACCGTGTGTGTTTGGACTTGTTTGTTATCTCATTCCTCTCCCGTGGCTGAACCACATCACAGTGAAGCCTTGTTATAAGGAGATCCCCTTCTGATGATTGATTTGCTCTGCGTTCTTCCTTCGGATGTTGTGTTTGCCTGCGAGGGGTTTCGAGTTCGCCACTGGAAACGGTGCTCGCTTTTCTTTGTTTGTCCCCTTTGTTGGTATTTTGTTGGTTTGCTTCTGTATTGGGCTGGTCAGATGTTACTTCCGAGACCTCTGTGTTAGTAGCGCGGCCCAATCCGCTTCTTGGACATTAGATGTTATTGGGTTTGAGGGATGGTTTAAACTGTTTATGATCCTCCAGAATGCGTTTGAGTTGGTGTTCTTTGCCGTGCAGAGTAGTCTTGCCCAGAATTCATACTTCAGGGATCTTTTATGTTCCCACATTTTCTTTTTGTACTCTTTCTTAAGGTTCTGTCTTTGAGCCCAGTCTTTTGGGGACGTGGTTGTCTTTTTTAATGCTCTGGCGTTTCTCCTTATTTCTATTTTAAGCTTTGCCAGGTTCTTTGGCAGTGAGGTTTTATGAGTTGGGGGCCGTGTTTTTTTTGGGATGGACTTAATTGTTGTTAACTTTTTCGTAAAGTCCTCCCATTTTTGTGTTTGGTTGCCTGTAATTGTCTCACTCTCCATTTTTAATCTCTGTACATTTGCCTGCAGCTCATCGATGTTGGCCGTTGTCACGTTGAGTCGTTTCAGGTTTAGTGGAAGGGGAGCTATCTCCCACTGACTTGGAGCTACGGTGTTTGGTGAGTTTTAGATTAAAGTAAGTGTGCTGATATGAATGATCGCTTTTTGATGTGTATTCAATTGAAAATTGCTGGACAAATGGCAGTAATGGAAGTGAGACTGCTGTATAATCGAGTCTTGAGGTGGTCAAAGTTCTTAAATGGGTGTACTGCGGTGGATTATCACCTGGAGTTCTTCCGTTGAGGAACCGCAGCCCAAGAAATTCCAAGGTTGTTACCAGTTGTTGACCGATTGGATCGAAGCGCTCTGTTTTAAGCTGGCTTTGTGGTTTAACATTCCAGAATTCATTGGCAGCACTTAGCATCTCATCCTCCTCTGGTGTAAAGATTACATTTGAGTTAAAGTCACCTGTTAGGATGACTTCACAGGTGGGATTGTTATTTCGAATGTCCCTAATTGTGGATACTAGCTCGTCCAGCTGGGCTTGTTTCTCTTTCACCTTTGGAGGTGCATAGAAATCAACCAATAGTACCGGAGCTGATCTGCCAGTTAGAGATAGTTTTATTAGTTGCGTGTTTGGCCCTTGCGTTGCTATTTGTTCTGATTTAATGTTGATATCCGACGAGATATAAACTGATAGTCCCCCTTTTGGTGGACCGTGAGTGAAATTGAATGCACATTATTGGTACAGTACTTGTGTTGATCTGCATAATATAATAATAGAAAAATGAATAATATGCTTGATCTGCATTAGCATACCTTACCAGCAACAAACATCTTATGTAAGAGCCAGGATCCCCAAAGGCATGAATGTTTGCTTTACAAATGCAGATGTTACAGTCCAAATTTAGAAATGACTCCTTTAATCACTGCTCCCAAAGCAAAACTTATCAAATTTTCAAAATCCATCACACACATATACAGAGACAGTAAATCATAGGTGTGTAAATCAGTCTATAGATATCAGTGTGTAAATCAATGTATAGCAAATGTATCATAAGCCAAAGGAGACTACAAGGTGTAGGATTCACATGTCATCCACACTGATAGGCACTTTTTAAAAGTGTTTTGTCTGCAGAAGAACAAACTCAGACTTCAGAACATAGCAAACAGGTTAGGGTTGACTTTAATAATAAGACTTTATTTCTACCCAAACAAACCTTTCTTAGAAACATAGCGATTGAGAGATTGGGAAAACAAGTATAACTTTCCAACCTGTACCATGCAGCTTGCCTGCAGCTCTTAGACTGCAGTTCATTACTCACTGTGCTAGATTATGAATGTAACTTATGAACTGCACGGTAACAACAGAATCTCTGAGACAAGAGCAATAACCCACTAAGCTATCCACATAAAATATTGTCCTTTGATGTGCGTGGTACACATTCTTTGAGGCAGGCATATTAACCCTCTGCGCTACCTTAGATAAGTGAAAACTGCCACTGGACAAAACTCCCATCTCTCTCCAGCAGGTACATTAATTAATCACCATAGTTAACTTGACACTTTTATTGTTGCTCAAAAACGGCAGAATATAAAGGTACTTTGCAGTGCTTTTGTAAAACTGCTACACTTCTGCAAAACTGACCCCCAGTAACAAAACCTGCCCCCCACTCTTCCAGCCTCACAGGGAAACCCTACCCATCGCCAAATGCCCGGTATGGCCTTTCCGGCCGTGAAGGTGTTCAAAACAGACAATGTCTTGCTGACCAGTCCACCAGCACTGACTGGCGTGTGCATGCTGCAGCTACACGGTTGCAGTGTTCAACGTAAAACAATATCAATTTTTGTGTTATTCACATTACCTAAACAATGCGTAGACCACTAAGAGTGTTGAACATGAAATGTGTGATCTTTAACAATCAGTTCTGAAGTTGTGCAGCAAGGCATTTGAAAATCTTGTGTCAACTCCAAAACAGATAATCTTACCTTATTTTATTTGTTGTTTCTGTTAGAGGTTTTCCCAGGGACCACAGTTGCATTGGAACCCAGCAATGTGAGTGGCTCATATCATCCTAATGATGGAGAGCAGTGTTTTTTTGGCCAGCTGCAGTATTTGTTTGTGCTGACTCTGAAACAGTGTGAACAAAGTGGATCATCCAAGGTATCAAATAATTCATTGCATTAAGCCGGTCTTGATTCTCAAGTCGAAATAATGTAACAAGTTGCAGGGTGCAACTTTAGAAAAGTTGGCAGTTTATTGCCTTTATTTATTTATTTATTTATTTATTTATTTTATTTTTTTTTTTAAAACATCTCTTTATTTTTCCTGTTATGCATCAGTGGACCAAGCAATATCATAAATGACAAGTTGCGACAAACAGCATCCGCAAACAATGCCGCAACTGCTCTATCCTCAATTGGCGCGAAGAGAGAAGAGCCAGGGCCTGGTGGACATCATCGAATGTTGAGACCCTGGATGCAGATCCTATTATTCGGGACTTGGCTCGCACTGATTTCCACAGCCATTGCTTACGCAGGTCCCACCATCAGGACAAGGTTCTCCTGGTGTACACATTTCAACGCACGGTCCTACTTCGGGGCTTGGTTCGCACTGATGTCCACAGCCATTGCTTACGCAGGTCCCACCATCAGAACAAGGTTCTCCTGGTGTACACATTTCAACGCACAGTCCTCCATCTGGCGCTGAGAACACGTCCCCAGCCCAGAGGGCGAGGAGAAGCAGGGAGCCGGGGACCTTCATGCTTCTGGAGTCGGCGGGAGTGAGCCTTTAGTTTCCGGTTGCAAATCAGATCCTGTCACAGAGACGGCTTTCTGCCCTCCAGTGGAGACGTGCTAATGTCTTGCAGGAAATTATACAATGGAGGCCTGCTCTGGAAGGAGGTGTCACCTTCCTTTTGCAGGAAGCCACACCAGTGTTGGACCAATTGGCAAGCTTCAAAGGACAGCCGCCTTTAGAGGGTAAATGGGTAACACTTGGAAGAGAAGCTGCTCCATTGTTCAAGCAGACAGGCTAGCATTGGGGACATGAGAGGTGAGACCAGTTACCAAACTGGTTTTCCAGGGCGTGTAGTCCCCTTGGTTGCCACACCTGTGGGTTGGACTAGAGAGCTCCACACGCCAGGAGAGGGATCCTGACATATTGGAATTGGGCAGAATGGTGCATCCTAGGATGCTCAGGTGCCACACTTTGCAGTAAGTGGTCATCAGGTGGGAGGGTACCTGGCAGCCCATTGGCTACTAACTGCGTCCTGATCTGAGGACATGTGCTGAGCATAAGTAGGCAACCCTGGCACCCAGAACTCAGATCTCGACTGGAATGGAAGAAGAACCGAAGAAGAACTGTCCTACCTCACTGTGGTACTGACAACGAGAGGGTGCACCTTTGTGGACTGCATCTAATACACCTGGTGCCTAGCAAAGAAGAGAGTCTATGACTGCTCTGTCCTGCTCAAGAAGAAGTTATCTCCTGAGCCCAGCCAATTCCAAGAGACTCCTAGGGCCAGCTGACTGGTCTTCTGTTCGCAGCACAGGGACACAACAGCTAAAGATGTCTGCTAGGGCAAGTTAGTAACCCAAGGTTTTCAACCAGCCGCTAACCACCACCATGGAGCACTAGGAACCGGGACCTGACGCACAAAGCTGCACCTGAGTTCACTGAACCCAGGAGTGTTGTCAGAGTGCAGCTGAGACCTCAGAGAATTAATGTACGACCCAGGAAGCATTGGCCTGTGACCACTATACTGGGTGACTGGTAGTCCAGTGGCAACTGGACTTCTGCCAGCACAGAGAGGACTTCAAGGGGCATCAACACTATGACCAGGACTGCCTTACCCCCTTCATGAAGTGAGGAGTAGTCTCAGCAAGACCCCCGTCGACTGTACCGCATGCACAACATCCTTTGATCATGTTCAGCATCCTTCATTTTTGCATTAGGACCACTTTCATATGAAATCCCTTCAAAGGATAAAAATGCCTGGAACTGAATGATGACTGCTTCATGTTCTGGGGTAACTGTTTCAGAAGACCATGCCGGTTTCTCTAAATGAATTGCTGAGGGCCAGGTACCACGGGAATGGAAGAAGGCCATTGTAAATCCAATCCGGAAGAACTCTGCTCTTCCTTGGTCGGACTTATCTAACCTCCGGCCCATATCTCTTCTTCCATACCTGAGTAAGATGACTGAAAAGGACATTAACACCCACCTGTCGAGTTTCATTGAGCGGTCCGGAGGTTTAGATCGCTCCCAGTCTGGATTTAGGCCCAACTACAGGACGGAATCGGCACTCCTATCTGTGACAGATACCATCAGAATGTCACAGGATAGTGGGAGTTCTGTGATTCTAGTGCTGTTGGACCTTTCCGCTGCTTTTGACACGGTATCGCATGAAATCTTACTCAGTCGATTGCAGGAGATAGGGGTTAGGGGTCTTGCCTTGTCCTGGTTGCAGAGCTTCTTATCTGGCCGCTCGCAGAGTGTCAATCTGGGTGCCTTTCGCTCGGCTCTGATAGAGCTCACTAAGGGGGTACCACAGGGCTCATTCCTAAGTCCCACACTTTTTAATGTGTATGTGGCCCCCTTAGCAGATCTCATGAGATCATATGGATTTATTCCTGTGTCATACGCGGATGACACCCAGCTGCTTTTCCCTTTTAAAACCCTGATGGCTGCAGTTAAACACTCATTCTCGGAAGGGATGAGGGCTGTGTCCCAATGGATGGCTGCAAACTTCCTGCAATGCAATGTAGGGAAGACTGAGGCCATGCTATTTGGGGATGCGCCACTGCTGTGGTCACCGGATTGGTGGCCATCAGACCTGGGCCCCGTCCCCATTCCTAAGCAGACCGTAAAGAACTTAGGGGTTCGACTAGATCAGGGATTGTCACTGAAGGATCATGTCAACAAAACAGCTAGGTCCTGCCTTCATGCAATTGGACTCCTTAGGCGAATGTTTCCTTTACTGCCGGATACATCTAGAAAGACCCTTGTCCAGGCCCTAGTGCTTAGTCGCCTGGACTATTGTAATGGGTTATTGATATCAGCTACCGACAACTCGCTAAGTAGGCTTCAGGTGGTTCAGAACACCGCTGCAAGGTTAGTTCTCAATACCCCTCCTAGAACTCCCTCCCGCCCTCTTTTGGATAAGTTGCACTGGCTGCCGATTCGTGAACGGGTAAAATTTAAAACCTGTTGTATAATCCACAAGAGTATTTATGGCTCTTGTCCTTTGTACTTGGCTGAGAAATTTGTTCCTTACAACCCAGTACGCACCATCTGCTCCAGCAATCAATATCTACTTCAGGTGCCTTCTATAAGAAGGTCGAGACTGGGCGGAAGAGCTCTTTCATTTCTGGGTCCCACCCTTTGGAACAAACTGCCCTTTACCCTCAGACAGTGTACCAATCATTTAGCCTTTAGAAAAATGCTGAAGACCTTTCTGTTTTGAATACATCCCTTGTCTTTGATCTGGTGAGCACTATACCTTTGCCTGTTGGGTGAATAAAGCGCAGAGATACTCCTTCGGGAGTCGAGTCCAGCGCTATATAAGCCTATAAATAAATAAATAAATAAACTGTCACCCCACAGTTGGTTACCTAAAGTGGCTCCAAGTGACTGCATTACACCTAGCCCAAACTTGTTAATGAAAAGTTTTCTAAGTGTTAAATTTGTTGAATTTGCCACTGTTTGTTCACGGTTGAGTGAAATGTTTTGATTTACTATACCTTGTAAATTCTATATCTCCAAAATCCTCTGGTGGATCTTTTTTCCTGTGGTGTCTAAAATACATAAAAATACAGTCTATTCTTATCAATTTCATGATCAATTGGTGAAAATCATGGGCGCTAAATTGATTCCAACGCTAGCCTATGGTTCAGTCATTTTCAGAGGGAAGGATGCCAAATTACCAGACCTGTTACAAGGCAAGGCTTACAAATCTGTTTTTATAATTCCAAAGAACATTGTGCATGCAGAAATTCCATTGGAATGTCTTCTTCAAAGCCAAGCTCTAGTGAGACATGCTGCTGAGCGTGGTTTTCTAGCAAATATGTGCTGGCAAGAAATCAACTACTCCATGTATGCTGGTGCTGGGAGATCCTACTTATCAGTGTGCCATCACACTTTTGATTTACAGATATCTGGGCCTCCAGAAATGAATATAGTCTGACTTAAGCACTTTTTGTACCAAGGGACAAAACAACTCTTGTTTACTATTAATAAAGATGCATTATCAGCCAAGACGCACGCTTGGACAGTCATAAACTCCTACGAAAAATTAGAAATCCAGCCTTATATGTCTGCATCTATTCCATCATGTATGAGGGATGCATTTCTTGAAATAAGATTTGGCAGATACCCAACTAAGGACGACACTCCAAAATGACTGCAACAATAGGCAACTAGCAGCTGTAGACTTGCTGGGGACACCCAATACACTTTATTGCATATAGTTCAAGCTTCAAATAAGCTGTGTTACCGACATTAGCAGAGTGGTTGTTCCCACAGCACTGGACTGGACTGTTTCTTATACTCTAGAAATAACTTACATACCATGAAATTTATAGAAAGACATAATATAACTTGTACCTTCAGTCGCATTCCTTCAAACTTACCATATTTGTAGAATGGAGCCAACACAGCACCCTCAACTGTGAGGGGCACTTGTCCAAGCTTTCTTCTACTGGGTACTATGATGTATAAAAGGCCACCCCAGAGACTGGCTATCAATAGCACTTTCTTGTCTACGAAATATCTTTGGAAAACCAAAGGAGGGCGCTTAAGGGTTGAAGCAGATTTCAGGTCATCTGTGTGGCACCCAATCTGCACCTAAAAGAAATCCAACAGAGGTGTTTATTGCTAATCTACTACGAGGATGATTTGGGGGAAAAGTTTTTGAATGTGCTATCCATCAAATATCATTTATTTCAAAACATATCAATTATATCACACACATTCTGGCCCCAGACAATGCAATTGGTCTTGCATGTTTTTAGATTTAAACATATTGGTGTTGTAATGGAAATGTTTTTCACTGATGCGACGGGCAGGACGGCACATAGTGTGCCTAAGATGAGAAACACCGCCATGAGTCGGAAGACGCTGTGACCCCAGAGGTGTGGTGGGTGCAGGCATGCATTGTTGTGAGAGGGGTCCCACCTAGCCAAAATATGCTATCCTGAGAAAGTAAGTAATCTCCTTTGGCTCGGTTACTTTACCTGTGTAATGCTGAACCCGTGGTGCTTTGAGGGACAGTCTTCCTTAAGGGGGCGGAGATCAAAAGAAAGCATCTGGTCATCACTTGTGGAGCCTTGACAGCCTGGAGTGGGAGGTCACAAAATGTCCAAACCCATCACCGGAGCTCAGAACAACAGCGTGCCCTGGGCACGGCTGTAATTAAGGATGTGACACAAGAGATTTATTTGGAGCTGTGAAACGCCATCTGTTCAAGAGAAAGATTGTCCTCTTAAAGGTGCCATATTACTTCTGTCTGTTGCTTTCGCCTTGCCTACACATAGAGGATGTTTCCCCTCGGATGTCAAGATTTAGATCTTCCTGGGGTTTACACCAAGTGGGCCCTATTTAAACCTATTATACATTCACAGGGACCGCAGAGCGGAATCCACACACCACTTATTAAAGGACAGCAAGGTCAACATCCCACTGACTGAACAATGAGGTATTGCGCACGTCGCATCTTTCACACCATTTCTCCCGCCCACAACTCCACAGAACTCGTAATCACCAGGATTCACATTTATGCAGATGGCCCGAAACATTATTTTCAGTTTGGCCTTCAATGCGGTCTTTCACAAGTGGTTCAATTGTTGGCGTGGCGCACAGCAAATTGTAGTATATGGTTAAATTGTAGGTTTTTGAGAATGTTTGAGTTGACGTTTAGAAAGATTAGGTGCTCCAACAAGTGACGTGACCGTCCATGCACGTCGTCGTAAAGTACTTATTCAGTGCGTTACACAGGGCGTAAACGTATCCTTGATGATGGGCACACTTTTTGGGTTCGTCATAAATTGACAGACTCCATTAAAGTTTTTTCGAGTTGATTTATTTGTTGTTCATAAATTCATAAATTCTTTGTCTTAATTTAATCACAAGAAAATCATTTGCGGTAATTTCAACACAATGCTCCGATGCATTTCGGGCTGGAAATGCCCTTTGTCTAGGAGCTCTAAAAACACAAAAAAACACTTTTACCATCAGCAATACTGTAACAAATGTAAAGTAACTGACACATGGATACAATTGCCTCAAAGGGAACGGGTATACAACAGGATGGTATGTGAACCTTATAGACCAATGTGCATAATTGTGGTGAGAGGATGCGAGGGAGAGTGAGGGGGAAGTGTTCGGGGAACACGAGCACTTACATGTCGTGGTCGCTTGGATAGAGTAGACCCTGTAGGGAAAAAAATGGGTTGAGCGGTGGTTAGAAATCAGTGCCGATCCAACGTTGAACAAAGCCAACGTGGGTCGCGGTCGGAGCTCCGACTTACTTGGGTGTGAAATCGCGAGTCGAATCAGGGTTCCATGGCGGGAAGTCGCCGAAAGCTAGCGAAGGCTGTAGCGAAGTGAGGGACGTGTGGTGGGTGAACTACGCGGAGTTATGGTTACGGAGTGTAAACGTAAACATGGAAAAAGGACTGGGGTAAAGAGGGGAATTATGGCGGCCATCTTAGAACGGTGTAAGGGGAAGGGTAGGCAAGGTGATGCGAGTAAACATAGTGTAGAACTTTACTCTCAAGCAAAAATGACAAAAGAATACAGGGTGAAACATAAGTACCACGGGGGTACTATAAAAAGCAACTAAGTTCAGTCCGATCATTGAGACAGTGACAAGAAATTTGAGTTGAGCTACATTGTGATTGAATTCATTGAAGTGCATAGTGATGCTAGATTTCTGATTGTTAGTACGAATGTTGGATTTATGTTCGTTTAAGCGTACTTTAATTTTTCTTGTGGTTTTGCCCACGTATATCTTACCACATGGGCATTTCAGTAGGTATATCAAGTTTGTCGAATCACATGTAGCATTCACGTGTAATTTAATCTTGAATCCTTTCATGGGATGGTTAATGCTATTGCCCTTAATGATGCTATTGCAGCTATTTCAATTGTGACATGGACGTGTGCCAGTGCTGGGAGTTTGTGAAATGTATTCTCTTGACAAGATCTCTTTGAGATTTATTGACCTGGTATATGCAAAAATTGGTGGTTTTTCAAAGAGTTTTCCAAAATCCGGTTCAGACGATAATATACGCCAATGTTTAAGCATGATATTTTTGTATGTCTTACTTGAGGTTGAATATCTGGAAACTAGCACTGTTCTTTCTTCCTTAATTTTGATGGAGCCTTTGAGGGCTTCTTGGCCCGTGATTGTCGATGCTTTTGTGATCGCTTCTGTTATTTGTTCTTGTGGATACCCTCTGTTAATAAATCTCTTCGCTGTCTCATTCATTTTCATTGTGCATGCAACAGGGTTTGATACAATTCGTTTGACTCTTAGCATTTGGCTAAACGGTAGGTTACTTTTTAGTGATTGTTGATGGAAACTGGTGTAATGTACTGTGTTGTTTCTATCGGTAGTTTTTTTGAACAAATCACTTTCCAATCCATTTTTTGTGATTCTGATCAGGACGTCTAAGAAAGTGATCTCATGTTCATTGATGTCCCACGTGAGGATGATTCGATTATCTTTGGTGTTTAGATCATTTAGAGCTGATATAAGATTTTCTCGGGTACTTTTCTAGATGAAAAACAAGTCATCAATGTAGCCACCGTATAACATTAAGTTGTTTGACCAGTTGGGGTTGGCATAGATGTAAGTTTACACGGCAGAATTTGAGTCAACTTACATCTATGCCAACCCCAACTGGTCAAACAACTTAATGTTATACGTTCGCTACATTGATGACTTGTTTTTCATCTGGAAAAGTACTCGAGAAAATCTTATATCAGCTCTAAATGATCTAAACACCAAAGATAATCGAATTTTTGAGAGGTAATTTAAGTGGGCATCCGGAAACCGAGATTCGTCGACTCCGCGAGGAAGGCGCAACACTGCCTCAGCCTCATTGAACTTGTACAACTCACAAGTTCTGAACTGACAAAAAAAAGGGCACCGGCAAACCATTTGTTGCTGCCCGTTCCATTTCTTAAACCACCCGATCAGGACCGGGTTGGAATTATCACCGGTCCCCCGACCCCGCCATTGACTAATTATATCAGCCCTGAAGAGTCACAGCCATATGTTGTGATGAAACACGTGTCGGTTTGATTTGTATTTACAGTGATTCCCAAGTGGGGAATACTGTGGATGAATAAAAACCTTTGAAAGACTATACGCTTTGTCCGGTTTATCCCTACTATCGCTATTCTAAGACAAACCAGTCTACTTATATATATTGTGTGCTCTGGACGTTTTGCCTAAACTTAAAGATAAGGAGGTCCTTTGTCCTTCTTCCTTCACAGAGGTTAAGGTTTTTCCTCTGACCAAGAAGCACCTACTAAAATACTTTTCTCAAGAACCTATTGACCATTACCCTACCGTAACTAGTTGTGCGCCATTCTTCTGAACACTTAAAAAAAACGTTTCGCAGATTTCTAATTTAAGTGGGTTATCATCTGAGTCCTGCAATGCATCGTTTTAATGGACACTTATAAAAATATTTGCTCTTGGTACAGTCGGATTACCTATTCTCAAAATATATACTGCAGTGTCTTGCAAGTTAGCAATGATGAAACCCTTTTGGCTCATGATAGACTCCATAGAGCTATGATGTAGGTGTTAGAGCGGAATGCAATGGAGGCTGATGTAGAATGTTCGGTTTGCAGTTACAACGTGTGAGGAAAAACCCTAGGCAGTCAACAAAATAGACAAATAAGCAGTTACATGCAGAAGAATAAAATTGTGGAATACTAAGCTCTGTGCGTGGCATAGTAATTGGCGGGGACCCAGGCTGGGGGAAGACGCTACAAATGGCGACGAGATAGGGATTCAGTAACCCGAAGATCGACAGTGCTCTCCCCAGAGAGTTTACCATGGTCCAAGTAAACTGCTCATGCATGCCACGTGAGAAATCATCAAAGTACGGCATCAACGCTTAATACATGTGGAGTAAAATTGCATCTCCAGCCACTGTGAAGTAGTTGACGATAGCAAAAGCATTACAGAGAATCTACACGTTGCTGGCCTAGGACCTGCTAGTCGGGCCATACATAAAGGTACCACGCTGCCACTCAAGATAAAGTCATACGTTATATGGAGCGCTGCTGTTAAAGGCAGATACGTTCATATACAAAAAAAAGCGCTAAAGATTGCAGTAGTGAAATACATAAAGCGCTGGCTGATGAAACAATTGATCAGAAAGCATATTGTTGTTGCGCTTACCAGAGTCTCGACAAGTGGAGGTCTATGACCTCAGCACTGGGCGAGGAGAACCAAGAAGAAGTACACGGGTTGTGCTTACTGAGCTGTCCAATACCTTAAGTGGCTCACCACCAAAGCTGCCAGGTGGTGGCTCAGAACAACTCCAGGGGTCTCTAGAAAGTAAAGGGCTCCGGTGGAGACCATGAAGGAGGTTGCCGTACCACAGACTGTCCAGGCTAATTAGGGAGCCAATCAATTGAAGGGTCTCAGAGATGGTGCAGTTGACGCAGGTCCAAGCGGACAGGCACAAACTCTGACAGAGCTCCACTCAGAATATCAGCCACTCTCATAAACAGCTGCAATGCTGCCGCCTTTCTGAAACCACCTCCACCTTTTGATACCACCAGAAAGCAAAACATTGGTGATGGATGGATTGTGTGGCTAGAGACATTTGATGATTTTATTGATGCACTTTAAGAGACTGATGACAAAAATATTAACAGGTGGCGTGGCTTGAAGCCGGAGGGAATGGTCGCACTTTGAGGCGGCTCCTCGGCCCGTAAAGCTAACCTGCCTTCAGACCTACGCTAGTGCCGCTGCCTGGCCCAGGGTCGACTGGAAACACATCACTGCCCCTCCGGATGCTCTCGGCCGATCCCAGATGCCCGCTAGATCTCCCTAGCTGCCGCGCTTGGATTCCGGCGTTCAGACCGCATCGGCCCAAAATGGCGGCCGCAACTCGCCGGACCTCTGCATAGCACTCCGGGACCACCACACACAACGGCGGATCCTCGGTGCTTGCGTATTGCCCAGCCGAGTCTTGGGGAGGCGATTCCCCACCACTACAGCCTATCCACGCACCAGTTGCTCCCACGGGTGAAGAGCGGGACGGTGTACATTGGTCTCCCCCACCCACACGGCGCCAACATCTAGGCGAGTCCCCGGCTTTGGGCCCACCGCCGGAGACCCACACCATGCATCAGCTAAAGTTGATTTCTTCCACCCTGGAGCAGGACGACCGAGACTGGGTCCACACCTCTCGCTCTGATCCGGGGAGCTGCGACTTGGACGGGTCTGTGCACCAAAGGGGCCCGCAAAGACGCCACAACTCATTACCAAGGGCCTATTGGGGCACGCTACAGTGGACGCTCGTCCCCCTAATTCACCACACCTACTACTTGAGCGCACCCGTATTACCGGAGACGCCTGGCAGGAGCTGAGACCGGACACTGTGGTGCTCGACTCCCTCAAAGACCCTCCAATTTCCCAGGGAGACGCTTGCTGCTGGCTTGCATCCTGCTTACCGGCCCCACAGTGGGTGGTTCCTCCCGACCCCCCGCTCCTCGCCAATAACCAGCTCCGTATGTTCACCTCCACCCGGGCCCTGGAAACCACGACCCCCTCTGGAACTGAGATCGCAGGAACGTGGGGTACGCTTCCCTGTCCCCCCCGGATCGACAACGAGAAGCTCCCCTCCCCCCCCCTATCCTCCTCCAGCGATCACGCCTCATAGTCTTCCACCTTAACAACCCCCTACAAGGCCTAATCTCACGATGGCCTCCAATAAAGGAAATCGGCCTTCCAATCAAAGGCAACTCAACAAATTATCATGGGGCTCCAAGGGGGAACCTAAAGACACGACTCCAGACGCTACCCTTAAAGCAGCGACCCCCCCTCCGCAGGTGAGGCCTTCCCCCACCCTGGACGATGTCATGGAAGCAATTGCGGGGGTCCGCTCCTCACTGGAAACCTGCATTGATTCAGTAAACATAGAAGTGACATTGTTACGTGCAGACGTTCGAAAAAAGGACTCTAAAGTGAAAGACATTGAAATCAAAATCCAGGCACTTGTCGATGATACCTCCACACTGCAACAGCAGGTAACCCAACTGCAGAAACAACAACACCAGATGGAGGTCCTCCTTGACGACTATGAAGGACGCGCTCTGCGCAACAACCTCTGCATCCTGGGTGTTCCTGAGCGCCTTGAGGAGCTGGCTACTGACCTCTTCGTGGAGAAATTGGTCCTGCAACACCTTCAACCAAAGCCCCTCTCCAACTATTTTTCCATAGAAAGGGCCCACAGAGTCCCGGGGGTTAGACCGAAGCCGGGCGCTCCCCCCCGCCCCATCGTGGCCCGTGTGTTCAACTTCCGTGACCGTGATGTCATCCTCCAAACGGCATGAGCGGGACTGCCTTTACGAATAGACAATGCACAGATCACGATCTTCCGGGACTTCACCATGAAAGTACAGGCCCGTCAACGCAGCTTCCTGGAAGTGAAGAAGGCACTCCATGCACAGTCCATCAAGTACTCTATGCTATTCCCTGCGAAACTCCGCATTGAGTCAGATGGCAAGACCTGGTTTTTTGAATCTCCTGCTGAAGTTTGGGACTGGCTTGAGGGATGGCGCCAGTCGACTTCCACCCAAAATCGGCACAAGAAATCCGCAGATCGCTCTGACGAAGTGGTGCCACCGGAAAGTCAGGACCTGTTCACGGACAACGCGCAGGAAGAGTAATGACCCAAGAGTCCAAGATGGTTCGAACAGTTAGACCACTTTTTCTTGAGCCGGCTGGCTCTACATAATTTGTGACGCTGCTCCTACCCGCCATGAGACTACACGCTGACCTCCTCAAAGTGGGTATTCACCCCTTCATCGGCCCGTCATGATTCTCTTGCTCCTGGGGTTCTCCGAGTCCTTCATGCCGGCCTTCAGCTGCTACATCCTGTTTCCCAAGCGGTGACCTCATCGCCGTTTCGACCTTCAGACTGTATTCCTGGATCGAAGCTACATACCGGACCCTGTTGTTCAGAGACCCATTTGGTTGGGAAACAGTCCACCTCGTACTTGAATCACGCCTTGACTCCTATGTATCCTTTGCTGATTTTCTCTTCCAATATGGGTTGCTTCGCCTGTTGTTTTCGAATGGCCTATAAACGATACTGTTCTAACTGACTACTCTCAGGTAGGGCACTTACTCTCCTAGTACCCTATAGGGGGAACGTTGCTTGGCCCCGGAAGCCATTTCTCAAATATTACGGGATGATACACGATATGCTCAAGGAAGATGTGAAGGGTTAAAGATTCTGACTATCCTTCCTATGTTAATTGTTGAATACTATATGGGTACACTAAGCTGTGCTTTATGACGATGTCCCCCGCTTGGGTCGATCTCCATGAGACCCTGGGCACAGGACTGACCTGAGCTTACGTGTTATTAATGACTTCTACTATGTGAATGCTACTGCTGATTTCAGTTGTTTCTAATTGCACTAGACAATATCATCCTGTTAATAGCTGACAAGGGCACCTTCGGCTCTCCACGCACCTCATCAATGTTCGGGTGGGCGACAGGCACTCTGCCTATTTGGGGAGTGGATAGTTTCAAGTCCGCGGGCAGGGACGTAAGGAGGGGGGTTGACGGGGGGGAAACAGTAAGGGGGGGCGGGTTTGGGAGGGTTGGGAAATGTTGGGAAGTTGATGAAGGAACTGATATGGTTTCTGTTTTTGTTTTTGCTCACTCGTTGCAGAGAATTCTTGATCATGGAGCATGTCACACATCAGGCCACGACCCCACTCGCTACCTATTGCGACTTCTTAATTACAAGCCCGGCTACACATCGCCATATGCCATCACGATATACTTACAGCCCAAAATTTGGTTATGCAGGGCCTCGCGAATGCTCCACAGTAGCCCCCTCCCTTAGAATCATTTCCTACAAGCTGCACTCATTGCACCACATACCATTGATCCATGCACAATCTCAATTCTTTAGGCCACCATGACACCCCCCTCGACAACGCCCCTTGCCATCATAACATGGAACTTTAACGGCCTTGGCAACAAGAAAAAAAGAGGGGTGGTCATGCAGTATCTCAAACGCCATTCTCCAGACCTGGTTCTCCTCCAAGAAACGCACCTAATGGGCAATGCGTGCCAAGCACTTCACCGGGGTGGATATAAATTACTTGTGCACGCAGGTTTCACCTCTGGGTCCAGGGGCACCGGTATCCTGGTGCGAAGGAATGTGGCCCTGACGTGTACAAAAACATGGGCCGACCCCCTGGGTCGCTTCGCTGTAGTGGAAGCCACCTGGGAAGGCAAACCACTAAATGTCATTTCAGTCTACATCCCTCCAGCTCTAGGCACAGCCGCACTACAGATCCTACAGCGACTAAAGCTCGATCTCCCACAGTGACCCCTGCTTATCGGCGGCGATTTTAATATGACAATGAATGATGCCAGAGATCGGCACCCCCAACGTCCTTCACACAAGTCGAGCTCAGACCTATTTGACTTCACACAAACAATGGGGCTCGAAGACCTGTGGCGCCTGTCCCACCCGACTACCTCATACTATACACACTACTCCAACGCTCATAACAGCAGCTCTCGCATAGACTACTTATTCTCTCCCACTGCTGATTTGGAGTTCTTTCGCCATCCGGAGGGGCTCCCTAGAGGGATCTCCGACCACTCCCCATTTACTGTGCAGTTCACGCACCACCGTCAAAAGACACGCGGCCCCATAATTATCACGCCCTGGCTCTTAAAAATCCCTGACATAAAAGATTGCTTGCTCGAACACACCGAATACTACTTTGCCGAAAACGTGGGCTCCGTGGCTTCGGCCATAACAATATGGGAGGCATACAAGGCAGTGATCAAGGGTAAAGCGCTATCCCTCAAAACTGGCTACATCCACAAGCAAAATGAACACCTGCTACAAGTAGAAACAGACCTTATCAACCTGGAATCCCTACACAACACAAACCCCACAGACGACACAACGGCCCGCCTTCGCGCGAAACAATTAGAGTATAAAGCACTAGCTCTCGAAAAGGCGCAAGCCAAGCTCTTGAAAACCTGTCATCGTGCCTACGAGCTGGGGGACAGAGCAGGCAAAATGCTTGCGTTGCTCGAAAAACGTGAACAAGGTTCCCGTTGGATCCCAGAATTGACCCTGCCCGATCAGTCTACTGTCACAGACCCGGGCGATATAGCGGAGGCCTTTGCCACCCACCTAGAAGGGGTTTACACCGCCAGAGCCCACTACAACGCGGAAGAATCTAAACTGCTCCTAGCCGAAATGAGGCTTCCTACTCTTTCCGAGCCCGACGTACAGGAGTTGGAGGCTGACCTCACGACGGAGGAAGTTGGAAATGCCTTGTTTGCCATTCAATCAGGCAAAGCTATGGGCCCCAACGGCGTCCCAATTGAGTTCCTGAAGGGCATGGCGGGTGAGGTCCTCCCACACCTTAAAGCAATGTTCGAAGAGAGTCGTGATGTCGGATGCCTGCCGCTAGATCAACGGTTGGCAATGGCATCGATAGTGATCATTCGTAAGCCCAATAAACCGGCTGCTGACTGCAGCTCCTACCGACCTATCTCTCTTATCAACACTGAAGTAAAGGTCCTTGCTAAGCTCCTTGACACCAGACTCATGACAGTTCTCCCCGCCTTGATACACGAAGATCAGTCGGGCTTTTTACCGGGCAGCAACACTGCGCTCAACCTCCGCAGAGTCCACAATGTCATGAGCAGGATACCACATCTTCGAGAAGATGCAGCTATCCTTTCCCTTGATGCAACACTTGCCTTCGATTCTGTCGAATGGTCTTACCTCTTTGAGGTGCTCCTCCGCTATGGCTTTGGTCCCAAATTTATACAGTGGATCCGACTACTCTACACTGATCTCTCGGGACAGGTTTATGTCAACGGACATACGTCCAGGCGCTTTCCCTTGCACAGAGGTACAATACAGGGATGCCCTCTGTCCCCTCTGTTGTTTACACTTACCCTTGAACCCCTAGCCCATTGGATTAGAACCGACAATTCCATCCGAGGCCTCAGATGGAATGCTGACACGGTCGACAAGATTTCGCTATACGCAGATGACATCCTCGTATATATTTCCTCCCCCAAGTCCTCCCTTAACATCCTGCTACATGTGGTCACCAACTTTGGCAAATACTCGGGCTTCTCTATTAATTGGTCTAAATCGGTGCTCTATGTTCTACGTGGTCCACCCCCACCCCTCCCGTGAGGCTACTCAATTGAAATCGCCCGAGACGGATTTAAATATTTGGGAATTTTTGTCACCCCGGATCCCCAATTATTCCATGATTGTAACCTTAAAGGCCCACTCCAGAGACTCCATACCGACATCTCACATTGGAGAACGCTCCCCCTCTCTCTCCCAGGTAGAGCTGCCCTATTTAGGATGCTTGCACTCACTCGATTCCTGTATGCCCTACAAAATTGCCCATTCCCCATAGCTGACTCCTATTTCAACTTAATAGAAGGAGACCTCCGCCTTCTTCTATGGGATGGCGGTTCTCCCCGCATTGCTCTCATCTTACTCACGCAAGGGTGATACAATGGAGGTATTGCCCTTCCCAATGTCCGCCTCTATTATTGGGCCACTCAGTTGGTCGCCACCAACTCATGGATTTACTGTTCGCCCACAAACCCTGCTTTTCACTTAGAGAAATACCAGACAGGCCGTGGTGGCTACCTCGAGGCTCTTTTACGGCAAACATGCCCGAACCCGATATATAGGCCCAATGTCCCACACAATATCAATTTGGCACTGTGCAAACAAACGACTCGGATGGACCAACACCCTCACACTATCCACCCCACTTTGGACCTCATACAAACTAGGTACCCTTTGTCATTATCGAGGCTTTGATAAATGGGACACACTTGGCATATCCACCATTAGCGACATGCTTCACAAGGGCAAATTGCTGACATTCAAAGAGCTGCAGAACACATACGACCTGGCACATTCCGAGACTTTCCGATACCTCCAAATTAAAAACGCCATACTCAACAGCGTCCCGGACCTCTCTTCTCTCCCACAATCCTCGCCCCTTGAAGACAGACTCTTATCAGAACCCCTTCAGGCCAAAGCGATATCCTGCACTTACCGTAAATTATGCAACAATATGCCAAACACTTTTCACCTTCTGCGAGATAAATGGCAGATCGACATCGGAGTCCTAGATGAAGTTGAGTGGCAGTCGGCATTGATGTCCTCGCGCGAATCAGCCATCAATCATAGATTCAGATTAATACAGCTAAAAATATTGCACAGAACATACATGTCCGGTCCTCTTCTAGTCAAAATAGGCCAACGCTCATCTGATCTCTGCCTCCTTAATTGTGGTCTAACTGGTACCTTCCATCACATTCTGTGGGAATGCCCAGCGGTCCAAGACCTCTGGAACTGCGCCATTCAGAAAATGATCGATGCATTAGGGAAACCGGTCCCTCTGACCCCCAAATGTGCTTTCCTCAATGTATGGGACCCCATGGATTTAACTGCAATAGAACAACGATGGACGGCTCTAAGCTTCCTCTTATTGAAGCGTGAGATAGCCATGCAGTGGGGCTCACCACACAAACCGCTCCTGATTAGATGGGTGGCCGCTATGGACGTGGCATGCTGTCTGAAAAAACGGTTTACAAGATCAGGGGATGCCCTGGAGTTTGGGATAAGAAATGGGGTCGATGGAATGCCTATAGAGGCGAATTGTGTACTTCCCCCTCAGCAGACATGGAAATGACCAGGCCTACCATCCCTCTGTAATTGTGGTTACTGCTGTACTATACGTGCTCTGTGATGAGATTGTAACTGTGATTGTTTTGATAAATATTTCCTCTGCTTTTGATCAATAACATATTTTAAATAAAAGAAAAACCATAGACCTATAAGCTATCCGGAACACGAATCTGACTGATCTGTGTACACCTTACTTACCACGTCGCCGGACCCCAGGGATGTCGGCTGAAGGGCTGTGTTACTCCGACAATGGTAAAAAGGTAACTGTACATAACGCGGCCGGCCCTCGGGGTTGTAGGCTCTATGCTGTGTCAGTGCATAATTATACAAAGAAGGTCTTTAAAAAATAAAAAATAAAAAATATATTATCAAATACCTCAAAAATCTTGCTGGTGATGATGTGAAAGAAGTCATAAGGAAGATGCTGCGAACTGAATCACATACCGACAGATGAGGGAAACCTTAAATCGCAAATTCAATCCAATGCCCAATGTAGATTACGAAAGATACATTTGCAGTCAGGAATGACGGAAAGGTGGCGAAACCATTGAGGAATTTGTGGAGGACTCGACACACTCATCAAACACTGTAAGTTAAATTAATTTAATGATGAAGAAGCTATATGTCTTAGAGTTATTGATGGATGCTTGTCAGATTCATTCAGTCGCACAAATGGTGAGAGAAACTCTTAGTCTGGAGTGAGTCTTAATGGCTGAGGAGTGTGCTGATAGACAAGCTGCTGACATGGAGTTTGCACGTGCTCAGAATTAATCAGTCATGAGTGTGACAAGTAAACCAAAGCCAAAGTCTGAAAGACACAAGGTGATGTCTACATGTAAAAAAAAAAGTTGTGTTTTAGATGTAGATTTTAGTTTTCACATGAAGGTAAATGTCCCGCCATTGGTCAATTATGTTAAGACTGTGGAAAGGAGAACCATTTTGTGATGGTTTGTAAAAAAAAAAAAGCAAGTTCATCACAGTGCAAAGACAAAATAGTTGCTGGAATGTTCCTCAAGCAGGGTTCGACGCACACTCACAAGGTCAAGTGGCTACATTACCTAAGACATCAACACTGAACAAAATCGATTGTCATCTAAATTATTGTAAAGCAATTCTTCTAGATCACTATAAAGTGAAAGTGAAGAAGAGCGTGTGCATGTTCAACTGGCCGCATATGAGGAAAAATGTCAGTCAAAGAAAAGTCGACACGCTAAAGCACCAAAGCCATTCAAACATTGTCCAAAGTTGACCCTGAAAAAAAATGATTGTTCAATACCTGTGGTACTTTGATAAACATTATGTCTGAGGAGAAATATAATGATTTGATTCCATTACCACACCTTATGCAATTGAAAACAAAACTGTCTACCCGGGCTACATCGACTCTCTGAAAAAGTCAGGGTTCATTTGTAGCGGCAATGAAACAGAAGAAAACGAAGGTTTAAGCACCCATCCATGTGCTTTAAATTCAGCGTCAACTGCCTGTCTACTCAGTTTCAGCACAGCTGCTGATCTGGGACTGATTTCCATAAATGATAACATGAATACTCATCATGAAATAGTAAATCAATTACCACTTAAATAATTCATGGTTTATGAAAGCTTAAGTCTATTAAAGTAAAGCTGCATATCAATGAGGATGTCCGTCCTGTTGCTCAAAGGCAATTACGAATTGCTTTTCATTTACAAGATGCTATTGAAAAAGAACTTGAATCGTTACTTAAGCATGATATTACTGCACTTCTACTGGTACCAAAACTTGGGTTTCTTCCATAGTGGTAGTGCCCAAAAAGGACAATGAAGAAGCTGTACGAATATGCGTAGACATGTGTCAGGCAAACAAGGCAATTGAACGAGAGTGACATCCAGGACCACACATTGCTGACATGATAAGGCAATCAAATGGTACAAACATTTTCTCTTGCCTTGATTTGAATAAAGGTTGTCATAAGTTGGAACTCAAAGAAAGTTGCAGATACATTGCAACCTTTCTTACACATTTTTGTCTGTTTCGATACAAAAGTCTAAGTGAGTGTGTAATGAGCTGCAGAACCTTTTCAAGTCGTTATTTGACGTATCATACAGCCTGTAATGAATGCTTTCAATTTTAGTTATAACATATTGATTTTTGGAGCTACACTCTCCCACAAGTATGTTTGTTACTTGCAGATGCAGGTTTGACTCTGAATGCAGATAAATGTGAGTTGCACTAGACAAAGTTACAATTATTTAGATATATCTTTTCTGATGGGGATATGAAACGATATCCAGCTAAAGTATAAACGCTGTTGAATGCTGATCCCCCACTAGATGTTTCTATGATGTGTTAATTTCTTGGCAAGGCCAGTTACTGTTCCAGATACATGCAAGACTTTGCCACTATAAGTGCTCCATTGAGAGAGATGACGAAAAAGAATGATGCATGTCAATGGTCGCATGAATGTGAGATAAGTTTTAAGAAAATCAAACAAGCCATTGAGAATGCTACTGAAATCACATATTTAAATCCAAAGCTTCATATAGAGGTTGTTTTCAACACTAACCCAGTCAGCCTTTGAGTCATCCTTGCCCAGCACAGCGTATACCTGAATACTCAAAGACATGTTGTGGCATATGCAAGTAGGAGTTTGACCCAAACAGAACAAGCTTTTTCACAAGCTGAAAATGAAAGTTTAGCCATGGTATGGGCTTTTGAAGATTTCCATGAATTCCTGTACAGAAAGCTTTTAACGTTGGTCACTGATCATTAAACCTTACTAACTATATTTTGCAATCCAAAACCCAAGATGCCTCCTCACATTGAGTGATGGGGACTACATTTACAAGTGTGCAGTTATAAGATTGTGCATTGTCCAGGGAAGGACCAGAACCCTGCTGACTACTTTTCTAGGTCATAGTACCCCACCGAAAATAGCTGAAGCCTGTATCAATTTCATTGTAAAATCAAACACACCAGCTGCTATCTAGTTAGCCCAGATTATCACTGCAATGAGCCATGATAATGGCATGCTAAAGTTGAAATATACAATTACACATTAGCCATGGAACCAACACCCTAGACCTCTCACTAGTGATGGTGAATATCAAAAATACTGAAATGTCAAAGGTGAACAACCCATAACTTAGAAAGAAGTTATATTGAAAGTTGCAAGAATCCTGATTCTGGAGAGACTAAGGCAGAAGATGATTGAAGTGGCCCACGAAGCACATCGCAAAATCGTTGCCAGAACTGTCTCTGAGGGTAAGTGTCTGAAAAGTTTCAGCGCTCTGTCCATCATCTCCTTGTGTTTGCTTTGTTCGCTCTAAGTTGGCAGGGTATGCCCAGACGTGGGTCCCTTGCTCACTTTGCCACTGGATTCAAGCTAGCCTGGCTGATGAAGGGTTTTACCCAGAAACTGGTCCCAGGATGCTTGTTTCCGGTTCAGGGAAGCCCTGGCTTGGTAGTTCGGGCTGGACTGTTCCCATGATACACAGGTTCAAGACTGATTTGCATATAGCTGGGTCTGTACTGAGGTGGCGAGGTGAGCTAAAGAATGATGATGGATTCAACCCAGATCTGTGACTGGTGGTGAGTGTCTTAAAAGTTTCAGCGCTCCGTCCATCATCTCCTTGTGTTTGGATTGTGGAAGAATAGTCATGATTTCCCTTAATTGAGGACCTTTCCTCTACCACTCAAGACCGAACCATTGAGAGACTAGATGGCATCTTTGAGACATGGGGTGTTCGAGCCGTATTGAAATCTGACTGTGGCCCGCCATTTAATTGTTCTCAGTCTAAAGATTTCTTGAAGCATCTGAATATAAAGCATAAGAAGAGCACACCTCTGTGGCCGCAGGCCAGTGGACTAATTGAGCGCTTTATGAGTATGCTAAAGACAGCAGTGCAGTGTGCTATGCTTGAAAGGTTTGATTTAAAGACTGTGTCAAATTCTACCTTAAGAGCTTATCCTTCGACATCGCACTCGACTACAGGTGAAATGTTCTGCAACATTGGTGTTTGGGAGAGCAATGACAACCAAAATATGTTAGTGGACCAATCAGAGAGAGAAAAGTGAGAACACAACTCATGAGAAGGACTAGGTTCAGAAATAAAAGATGAAAGCATGTGCTGATAAAAGACAACATGCGAAGAACATCATCTTTAGGAGAGGAGACCGAGTGCTCACATGCCAGACGCGGAAAAGAAAATCTAATGCTCCATTTGAGGCAGAAGGTTTTTAAGTGGTTTCTATCAAGAGAGATATTGTGACTGCCCAGCGCCCTAAGTAGTCTATTACTAGAGATGCTTCTCATTTTCGGCGTTTAACTCCTTGTTCAGCAAATCTATGTGTTGAAGGAGAGACTGAGTCTGACGTACTAGTGGCTGATATTGCTTTGCATCAACACAGATACTGGACATACATAGCGACAGTTCCTAGTTTCCAGTTACAAGATCTGATCGAACAATTCAAGTGCCAAAAAGAGTGATTGAAGAGATTTAATTGTACATATATATATTTTTAGTAAATATTGGAATTTTTCAATTAACAGAGAGGGAGATGTAGCGTCTTGAGAGTAAGTAATGACTGACCCCGTTTATCTCCAGATGGACTCCGTAGAGCTATGATGTGGGTGTTAGAGCGGAATGCAATGAAGGCTAATTTAGAATGTTGAGTTTGCGGTTACACGCTGAAGAATAAAGACATGCAGCACTAAGTTCCGTGTGTGGCGTAGTCATTGGTGGATACCCAGGCTGGGGAAAGACGCTACATATACTTTGAAGGCAATTGTTTTATCTTAAACACGAAATCATTTGTGACAGTCTATCTCACCATGTGTGTAATACAGTTTTAAAATAATGACATACATTCACAGTGCATTCTGTCACAGGCTGGGACTATAAACACTAAAGTCACTATTCCTTACTGCATCTACCAGAATTTCTTTCTGTGATGCCATCTTCAGTGATTTTACATTATGAAACCAATTGAGTTTCCCACCTGACTTCTTTAACTTGCATTCATTTTTAGACCTCGTCTGTCGCTCGCAAGACATTTTGTTTACATACAGGCAGCTTAGAGCCCGTCCATTGCTTACCACTGAAACATTCTAGTGTGAAAATGAAAAAAAGGTGTAAATACATTTTTGCTTGTTTTGCTACTCCTATTGCACTTCTTTCTGTACCTTACTGTGTACATTGTGAAGAAAATGACCATACCATATTATTGACAGGCCATAACATACCATGACATTCTATGCAATGACAGGTCATACCATCCCATAACATTCTGATGCAATGAAAGGCCTTACCGTGCCATACTATACACTGACAGGCCATACCATACTATACTATATTACGCTATGCCATGCTATGCTATACCATACCATACCATACCATACAATGACAAGCCATACTATACCATACTATATATTGACAGGCCATACCATACCACACCATACCATACCATACCATATCATACCATACCATCCCATGCCATGCCATACAATAGTATTCATTGACATATCATAACATATTTTACAATGAGAAACTATACCATACCCTACCATACTATTCAATGACAGACCACACCATATCAATGACATGCCATACCATACCAATAACAGGCCATACCGTACATTGACAGACCATACCATACCATACCATACCCTGCTGTACCATACCATACCATACACAATGACAGGCCGTACTATACCATATAATGACAGGCCATACCATACCATAATATACAACGACAGGCCATACCATACCATACCATTCCATTCTATACAAAGGCAAGCCATTCCATACTATAAAAATAAGAGATACGGTAACTGTTTGAGTTTGAGCGCACAGCAGGTGAAGGTGTGTCACAATAGGCTGTTGTAAGTGTGGTGCTCCAGATGAAACAGGTCGGTTACCACGACGAGAATACAGTGCTATAAATTAGCACTAACAAAATAACTATTTTCATCGAGCAACTCAATGTCCACAAATTTCTTTTTAAGGTGAAATAATAGTCTTTTATTCTTGATATATTTTAATTCCCATCTTCAGTGAAATTATTCTCCAAATTAATCTTCAAACCAAGTGCAACTTTAAATCGATAACCAATTTTACAATTATAATTTCGTTAGCGTGGTTTTAATAAACCTTATTGTCACCAGTCTCTGATGTAGACTCTAGCTTTAATGTAATATATACGGTCTCACAAACTAAACTGTTATAAGATTCTGAATGTGACAAGCAACTACTAAATCTAATGTCTCGATTCAAAATAAAATCGAGATATGTGACAACATTTAATTAAACGTTATTCATCTATAAATCTACTTTAACTTCACCATCATAAGATGGCGACTCCTGTTTACTATGAATAACGTTACCACGCTTATTGCCTCAATACACTTCAAAACGGCACGACTTGCAAAGAATAAATCTTTATAATATTAAACTGATTCATTTAGAATATATTTATGAATTAGAGGTTTGAGAACAAGACTACGAGTACTAGAACTAATATTAATAACAATATTACAAATATATAATAACTTTAACAAGATGGCGCTTCACACCCTCAACCATATATAAACAAGGAAAAGCAAGATGGCGCTAGAATAGGACGCTGACACGGAGATACGCGATCCGAGGAACGAATAAACTACTTTGAGGTGAGAACCCTAAATGCGGGTATTATAACTAGTTACCGCTCAGTTTATGATAAGATTAGCAACTAAATGTGGGTTCTCGCATTTTTAGGAAACGTAAAGCGGAACTTGGATACGATGGATGTTTACATTAGAGTGAATGTGAAAAATAGTAGGTAAGAAAGACGACAACCTCTTACCTGGCTAATCTAACCTGTGGAATTTCAGAATATTCCTAATGATAACTTTATTCAGATAACATTAATTATGTCAATTCTTACAGATCACAATACTTTGAGAAATCGGAATAAATTTGGAATTTAGAGTTAAGCATCGTTGAGGAATATAGGTATGAAGTCCTATAACAAGGTCGCAAACTATACTTTTTACTAACTCACTTATTGAATAATAGATTTACAAGTATGAATCAAATAGGTGAAGGCTACCTATTCCACCTACGAAACAATATTACACCCTGGTGACTCTTGCTATGAATTGGTAATAAGTACATTACTATTATCTCTTTCTTTACTTTTGAGCACAATAGTGTCAGTGGGAGGTATCCCCTTTAATTCAAAGTGGAAATCAAATACCTTTAACACTGAAAGTTAAGTGAAAAAAATTAGAATGTAACAGGTGTTATGTTCTGTTTGGGTTGCAGCCCTGAGGAAGTCGATGGTCGATTGTGACCAGACGAAACACGTGTTTAGGCTGCACTTGGTTTGAAGAATAATTTGGAGAATAATTTCAATGAAGATGCGAATTGAAATATATCAAGAATAAAAGACTATTATTTCACTTGAAAAAGAAATTTGTGGACATTGAGTTGCTCGATGAAAATAGTTATTCCATTCCATACTATACTATACTATACCATACAATACTAAGCATACTTGATGACTTAAAAAGATCAAGGGAGTTCGTCTTTTAACTTCGTTTCTGCACCTTAGAGCAGCCCATGCAACATAGTTGTTTTCTGCTGTATTATTAAACTTACAGGTAACCACGAGGGAAGTGGCTTTTTACTGCATTGCTGCACCGTTAGAGACTCCATGAGATATACTGCATTATTATTCTTTATAGGATAGGATAGGATAGGATAGGATAGGATAGGATAGGATAGGATAGGATAGGATAGGAAAGGAAAGGACAGGAGAATAGGATGGGATGGGAAAGGATAGGATGGGATGGGATGTGTTGGGATGTGTTGGGAAGTGATGGGATGGAATAGGATAAGAGGAGAGGATAGGATAGGATAGGATAGTATAGGATAGGATAGGATAGGAAAGGATAGGATAGGAAAGGAAAGGAAAGGACAGGAGGATGGGATGGATAGGATAGGTTGGGATGTGATGGGATAGAATAGGATAAGAGAAGAGGATAGGATAGGAAAGTTATGGTATAGTATGGTCTGTCATTGTATGATATGGTATGGCCTGTCATTGGTATGGTATGGATGGTATAGGACAGGATAGGATGGGATGGGATATGATAGGATATTTGTAACCCTGAGTGTTCTTAGACTGATGTGACACTTATCTATGTAAGATCCCTAAAAGGGTCAACACCACCTGCATTGTTACCTGTTGTAAGATCAATGGGAGTGACCTCCGTGGGAGGAGTGCAGCTCGGAAAGGTTGGGTTGAAGGTCACTGCTCCTTACACACATCTACATGTGTTAACACATGGGGGCATACCTACTCCCTCATTTTCCTCTCATTTCCCTTGCTGTGGTCTTACCAGGTGACGAACTTCACAGGAGACAGAGGTGCAGAGAGCAGTTTCAGTGTGAATCCAATACTGGTGCAGGAGGAGGAAATATTAGAAGGAGCATCACTAGCGGAGAACGCTGACTGCCATGAGCTGGAGAACGCCAAGAGAGAAGGTGGAGTCAACTATCTAAAGCAGGTGGACCATCCCAGGGAAAGACCGGCCTCCATCCCATAGTAAATTCCAGTGAGAACGCTGGATGGTCCCTACCTGACCTCCATCAGTCATGTCCCTAGGCTCTGGGAAGGTGCAGCAGCAGTGATCATTTTAACCCATATGAACCACCTACTCACCAGAGGGAATAAGCACGGAGATCTGATTAGGGACCCGAGGCCTTCAAATCTCCCTTCAAGTCCTTCAAAACACTTTTTATCCTAGGATGGTTGGGCCCAATCATGATGCAAAGAGCAGTTAAGGGGGTTTCCTTGTTAGAAAGAACCGTTAACTTTTTCCTGAACGAGAATATTACTAAAGACTTCAATTGATATTCATTAGAAGTGTGGACTGTTAGCACTTGCAATATGAGCCCACCTTTATAAGGAAAATAAAGAAGGATAACTGACTGCATGCGAGGACTTTAAGTATGGAGATGATCTCAACGGGGGGATTGTATGCAATAAAGAAACCTGTAAATAATCTCTAAAGCCTCAGAGTCCTCCTGAGAAAAAAACACAACATGCCAAATGTTTATAGAGACAAAAAGAGTGCCCTGGTGTAGGATAAAAGCAAACAACTGAGCTTTGAGAAGAGCAAGGGTTTCCATTTTTTCCAAACGGCATGGTAGTTCAGTTCAAGACGAATTTAATTTGCTAATGAGATCCATTGCCTGGTAGGTGAGAAAAGGAACCTGGCACACGTCCACGCCCTCTGGATCTTTGGAACAAAGAGAAATCTAGCATAATAGGTTTTTAAAGTTCTGTGTGGTGGGTTCTGTCAATCTGCAGGACACACTTACAGTCTATTACCCATCACCTTCCCTATATGTTAACAGAAGCAACAGGACAACAAGACCAAGGTTTAGCACAACCAGAGCACTGGTCCAAAAAAGATTAAAGCTGGTGCAGCACACTTCCTATGCCCGTTGTCCCTGGACACAAATGAAACACACAAAATTGAAAACACAATGGAAGGCACACTCAAAGGAATTACGTAAATGCTTGAAGTCTTGATTTTTCTTATTTCTTTATTTAGGTAAATATACCAAAAGGACATACACAGCCAACGCGTTTCGTTACGTGTTGTAACTTCGTCTGGGCTAAATTTGTGTTGTAGTGAAAAAAGAGTAGAATGGAACAGGCACCGTAGGGTAACGTAAAGTCTGGATGATATACTAGTTGGAGCTGCTCAATATGTCTGATTCCAGAAAAAGTGACAAATGGCCTGTCGCCATAGGTGAAGATTGAGATTGGTTGGTACAGAAATCTTATCACTGTAATACAGCTAAAGGTGGTACCTATACCAAAAGTAGCACAGTCACTTATGTAGCGCTCTTTATGTGAATGAGGCGAAGCATGCTTTCCGGCCGCGTCAGAAGTCAAGGCAGCGGCCCACTGGCCATGATATTTTCCCCAATATGGATTAGAGGTCTCCCGGCACGGTAACACGGGTTCAAAAACACGTTGTGCTAAACTTTGGTCTTGTTGTCCTGTTTCTTCTGTTAACACATCACCTTCCCTATAGGTCAAACTACAACCAATACCCCTGTCAAACATGCACAACAAAAAATGCACACCAGTACCCGATTTACATTCGAGCACACTGTGGCCTTGTGAGGGGTATGAAGTACTATATAAATGATACATCACAATATTAATACTTTCAAAGGATGCTTAAAAACAAGAAATGGATGATAGAACGATTGTATCTTTTTTGGTTGAAATGCCTACCTGAAGGCCGACATTCACAACAGCATCAGGAAACACAATAGTTGCTGATTTTCCTGGGGCCAGATAAAGACCAGTACTTCTCCAGGTCTGGGATCCTGCAAGAAATCAACCATCCACTTGAAATTCTAGCTATTTCCACAGCACGTGCAAAGCGGCTTGAAGTACGCATATCGCGGGGGTCACATTTCATGGTTTGTATAGCTGATCAAAGACAAAACAATTGGACCCCTGTGAAACCTTAGCAAACAGTGGTCAAATTAAGGCATCAGAGTCCAAAACGATTCTTGTCTTCCAAAGTAACAACTCATTGATCCGCCCTTATCAATAACCAAGGACACCATTCAGCCATTGACCAGAGAATTATGAGGCAAATCTGATATTAAAACTACATAAACCATCACCGTGAAATTGACAAATCTGACATTGAGGATCTGCAGTCCATGAGCATATGGCGAAATGAGTCAACACACCCCTACTCACCTGCACAGTGAAATGAGATGTATCTTTTCTCTGGAGTAATATGTTGAGCTTCTTTGCACTACAGACTGTGTGTTTCTTCTGTGATTCAACCAACATCCACAAAGCTGTAAATCTAGTAGAAAACACCTTTGTTTGCACAATGGTTGATCAGGTAAGAATGGACCAGCAGCTCTCTTTGTGATGTGCATGGAAGAAACTATCCAAAAACACGAATGCTCCTGCTAGGATCATTCTGCACCTCTAGACAGGCACAATTGTGTTAAGCTCCATTCCTCTTTAATTCCCAGAAGAAAACTGCAATGCACCTTTTCCAGAAACATCTTTTCTGAAAGTAACAAGAACTATTACCTCCTTTATGAGAAATATCCTCAATAGACATAAGTAAATGTTGCTGTGTTCCTCTTGTAATTTTACAGCTAAACGTGCCCTATATAAATAACATACATATACATTCATACATACGTGCATACTTGCAGGCAAGGCAGACCTCCCCATCATGGCTTGGTCTATGTCAATGATGTTCCTTCTCTGGAGCTCTTCAATCTCTTATGAACTGAACCATCTATCACTCATCGGATATTGAGCGGTATCATACCTGCTCATGTGCCTAAGCCACAGAGAACATGTAACACAAGCTCTCAGGGCAAGCTTCTCTTTCCAGGTGTGAGCCCTGTAAATTTCAAAGCACTCTGCTTGACGAACAGAAGTTACACAGAATTGACTAAGGTTCCTGATGATTGTCAATGATGCTCCCATCAGGTGTCTCCCTACTAACCAGCAACACAAACATTCTGTTGGATCTGTGAAAATTGTGTGAAGAGTGGAAGCTCATTCAACTTTCTTGTCGGCCAACCATGGAACGCACTTCTCATCCACATCCTGGCCACTGGTACTCATCTGGCGTACCACAAGTGGACTTCATCACCGCTTCGGATCCGGTAGAGATTAGTTCTAGCTATCAGCAAACGTGATTGCACTTTAGTGATCTCCTTGATCCTAGGCAAGATGTGGCGCTCTCACTGACTGGACGAGTAAATGATGTTATAACAACTATTCTCCCCATTGTGTTGGTATGTAGCTTTTTGCGTATGTTGTTGTTTTATGTTCTATTGTTTACTTTAGAGATGACAACAAATGCTGCTACATTTTCAGGCAAACCCAGCACATGCCATTAAAGCTCTGGTGACATGCAGCTATTTATAACTATCTAAGGTGGTAAAATGGTGCAGCTCCTGCTCTTCAGCTACTTAAGACACTAGTCAGCTCAAAACTAAGTTTGGGCGGTGAACTCCGCTCTGCTCACGGATTTTGCAGAGTTTCTGCACTCCGCGTATGCAAAGCTCACAGAGTTCTGAAAAACTGCGCTCCACATAGCAGAGCTGAGTTTTTTTCTTCACTTGCGCTAGTCAACATCATGTTGGCGAGCACGAGCGAGGAAAATTCACCTTCCGGCGAGATTGTTCAACGCGAGCAGTCGGATTTCTGAATGCGAGTGGCCGTGTATGCTCTTGACCGCTTGCGTGGAGAAACCGCCCGTTCGCATTGAGAAAGCTGCTGCTCGCGTAGAAAATCTACTCGAGTCGCATAAAGGAAGCAGCACCCGCTTGCGCTGTATATGGTGCCGTTCGTGATATTTTCACACAGTGGACAAACACCCAGCGATGAAAATTACCACGAACAGCATTTTTTCTAACTTCCTTCGCCGCTTGCCGATGTCTTTGTAGCGCTACAGATTTTCTTTTGCACTTTACAGAGTTCCGTTTAGTGGAACTCTGGGAACTCCGCCCAGGTTTACTCAAAACTTTGACAGAGTCTATGTTTTAACATGGCGCTCCCTGTGCTCACTTTACATGACATGGCCTAGCCTTTGAAATAGCGAGGCAGCCCTGTTTGTAACACGTGCTATCGTAGTAGAAAGTCTCGACCACAGATTTAACATATTGTCCATGTTTCTGGCAATGTAACACATCTTAGCCCACAAGTAGAATTTTCTATTCTATTTATGTTCTTTGTTTAGAGTATTGTTTTCCGGGAGGCATTTTGGTGGTATGAAAAAGAAAAACATCACTACGCAGATTATTGCAGATGAAGCCATGATGTCAGAGCCTTCCTAAAATTTTAAAGGTAAGCAGGTTTGGGAAGGTTCCCATAGGATCTCATTCCATAAACAAGCTGCTAGCATAGAAGAGCCCCAAGCCATGCTTGTATGCAAAATTATCAAGAGCCAAAACATCTACCTGCAACAATATCATGTGCAGAATATTACCACTCAATGCTTAATTTGTAAAAAAAATAAGTGCCAGGGCCCTCGTCAGGAGACCACTGCAGCTTGCACCACACATTACCCCTGCCAGCACTGCCAATAATAGTACCAACAAAACTACTATCACACTCCTATAAGTGTGACAGTACATACGATTCCAATCCCTCAAAACTATAAGAATGACTTAGGTGGGAGATTGTAGGCATTTTCAATCTATATTGAATTAATAACCAACTGTTGTGTTAATGTCTAAATTAGACAGACAGTGCCACCATGTGGCAGACTGTCACAATCTCCAGTGTTGACATTTAAGTGTGATTGCTGAACTTGGAAACCACCGGCTCAAATTAAGCACTGCCACCACTATATCATCAGGATAAGTATATCTGCGTAATTATAGATTTACTATATTTACCTCCACATCTACATAACCGAAATATATACATATCGTCAAGCCACATAGATGTGTATTTAAGATTAGTAAAGCTGCACTCACCTAAATGTACATAGCTTAACAAAACAGTAGTTATTGATATTCTGCATTAAGTATTGTTGCAGGTAGATGTTAAACGCTCAATATTGTGGTTCAATACCGTTGTCGATCACCCATCTGCATCTTTGCTGCAATGTGGAATTGCCGGGCACATCAAGTGTTTGGGTCACAGATATCGCCCAGGAAAATATTGGTGTAAGAACCACCCAGGTTTAGTGGTGAAACTGTTTGTGAATAAGGCATGGAGCCTTTAACTTAAACAGCTTAGAGACAGGGCCCTAAGACAATGCAGCCAGAGCTGGACCAATATGTTCTATTTTCTTCAACCAATGCAGGATCAGGGCTGCTGCATTGTGTATCACCTCTAGGTTTTGAATCGAAGATTGGGGATCCCTAGATAGTGTGTGTTACAATAGTCAAGTTGAGATAGAATAAAGACACTCAGGGTAGGACTGAGACATAAACCAGGCTCGGGCACCAAGATAAAAGTGGCCCACATAAGTAAATTAGAAAGCAAAAAATTGAGCCTCTGTTTGTATACTGAGACAGTTTTGAACTTTTCAAGACAGGTAGAATTGTTTTGCAATGTAGGAATGACTGCATGGATTTGAGCTTGCTGCAGGAAATGGTTTTACAATATTGGGAAAATACAGTAAAAAGAGGTCCCGTAGACCATAAAACAAGCCCACAAACAGCCCAAAAATGCAACCCACACACTGACCTATCAGATCAGCCTGTCGGGCACTGCCTGATTACCCTATAGGCCAGTCCGACTTAGGCACTAACTATTGATAACCTGGGTGCTCAATGGAAACACGAAAGACGTATTTTGAGGACTCGTAAGTGGAAGTCCCTTGACCCCACCAGGTAGGTCGCTCCCCCCCTGCACAGCACTGTCTGTGCCTCCCTGCCGCAGCTGCCGCTGCTGAGGAAGTTCGAGGCCCTCCACCACCCTTAGGCTACCACCTGCGCCTCATCCCTGGTGGCCCATGGTAGGCCGTGGGTTTGCTCATCCTCCATTTTATTGCCTGTATTTTCTTTCATTGCTCCCTTTGTAGTGACTGCATTTTCATTGTTGTGTCTGTGACTGCTGTTGTCTGTCTCCCCCGCTGCCTGTACATGGTCTGTGCCCATTCTCTCCCTCTGTTCCCCTCGCTGCCCCCGTGTCTCTCTGCCCGGTTTCCCTTCTGCTCCCCTCGCTGCCCCTGTGTCTCTCTGCCTGGTTTTTCCTTCTGCTCCCCTCGCGACCCCCATGTCTCTCTGCCCATTTTTGCCTTCTGTTGCTTCGGTGCCCCTGCATTTCTGTGACCTTTCTGCCCTTTCTTGTGACCTTTGTGCCCTCTGTGACGCTAGTTTCCCCTATTTTTTGTGACCTTCTGCCCTTTCCTGGGACCTCTCTGCCAAACGTTTACCCACGTTTTTTTAGACCTTTCTGCCCTTTCTTGGGACCTTTCTGCCTTCTGTGCCACTCATTTTCCCCCGTTTTTTGTGACCTTTTTGCCCTTCTTGTGACCTTTTTGCCTTCTGTGCCACTCACTTCCCCTTGTATTCTTGTGACCTTTGTGCCCTTTTCATGACCTTTCTGCCCTCTGTGCAACTCGTTTCCCCCTCAATTGTTGTGCCCTTTTGCCTTCTGTTTCCTTCGTCGCCCATCACTGCCCCCGCCACTGCGTCCCCTGCAGCTCCGCCCCCCTGACTGCCGATTCGCTGCCCCCGCCTTCCGCCTCCCGCCTCCCAGCTGCTCCTCACTCCCACCTCCCCATACATGCCGCCTGCTGCGCAGTCACGCCGCTGGCGTGCGTCAAGCCCGTCTGCGCGTCCATGCCTGGACCGCGCCCATCGCCAGAACCCCTGGCCCCTGCACCTGCCACGACGACCACCGCCACGACGCCAGCACTCTGCACGCTCTCAACCCCGGACGGACCCACAACTGCTTCAAGGCCACCCTGAAACACACACACGGTCCTTTCACCTGCCGGAACTGCAGCTACACCAGCCACAGAGCCGACGAACCACCCGCTAAGAAAGACCTCAACCACCTCCGATGCATACTACTGAACACCCGCTTTGCAAGCAAACAGGCCGTCGAGCTCTGGGATCTGCTCAACACAACCTCCCCAGACGTCGCCTTCCTGACAGAGACCTGGTTGAACAACTCCTCCGCACTTGACATCGCCGTAGCCATCCCAGGCGGATATAAGATCACCCGCAGAGATTGCACCAACAGAGTCGGAGGAGGAATCACCATCATCCACGAGAACAGCATCAGGGTCTTGACTAGCACCGACGATGCGCTCAGCACCACCGAACACATGCATTTCCAGATCCGCACAGACCCCACCTCCACCCTCAGAGGCACCCTAGTCTACCGACCTACCGGACCCACCCCCAGTTCAGCGACTCCATCACCCACTTCATCAGCATGCACGCCCTGACCTCCACCGACTACATCCTCCTCGGAGACCTGAGATTTCACCTTGAGAACAACAACGACAGCAACTCCACCACCCTGATCGCCAACCTCGCCAACCTCGGACTGAGGCAACTCGTCTCAACGCCCACCCACTCAGCCGGCCACACGCTCGACCCTGTCTTCTCCTCAAGCTCGCACGTCTCCGTCAGCGAGACCACCGAACTCCTCTGGAGCGACCACTGCTACATCCACTTCACCTTCCAGAAACCCACCACACACCACCACACCCAACAGAACCCCCCCCGCCGCTGGAGCAAAATCACCGAAGACCAACTACATGCAAACCTTGCTCTCAGCCCACTCACCGAACCCTCCAACACCAATGTCGCTGCCCACAATCTCAGACGCTGGATCGAGGACTGCGCCAACACCCTCGCCCCACTGAAGAAACCCCCTCCCACAGAGACACCAGCAAGAGGGCCAGCTGGTTCACCCCAGAACTCCTAAATTCCAAGCAAGCCTGCGGGAAACTAGTGAAGAAATGGCACAGTGAACAAACTCCGAACAGCCACACAGCACACAAGGACGCCGTCCGCAACCACCACCACCTCATCAGGTCTTCCAAGAAGACTTTCTCCCAAGACCGCTTCGACAACAACGACACGACAGCAAGGAGCTCTTCAACATCTTGAAGAAACTCTCCAACCCCAGCTCCAACACCAACGACATCCCGCCGTCGCAAGCCCTGTGCGAATCCCTCGCCACCTTCTTCCACCGCAACATAGCAGACATCCACGACAGCTTCAACACCCAGACAGCCCCAATAGACAACATCACAACAGACCCTCCGCACACCATCGTCCACGTGCCCTTGCTAGCCTGGGCCAGCGTGAGCGTCGATAACACCATCAAGACCATGAGCACAATCCACTCCGGCTCTCCGTCAGACCCATTCCCGCACCACGTCTTCAACAAAGCAAGCAGCTCCATCGCACCCCACCTACACAATATCATCAATCTCTCCCTTGAGACCGCGACCTTCCCAGAGAGCTGGAAACACGCCAAGATCAACGCCCAACTCAAAAAACCCAAGGCAGACCCAATAGACCTCAAGAACTTCCGACCCATCTCTCTGCTCCCCTTCCCGGCCAAGTTCATCGAGAAAATCGTTAACAGATAGCTAACTCGATAGCTCGAAGACAACAGAATCCTGGACCCATCCCAGTCAGGGTTCCGCAGCAACCACAGCTCCAAGACCATCCTCATCGCCACCACTGACGACCTCAGGACCCTGCTGGACAACGGCGAGAACGCAGCACTCATCCTCCTAGACCTCTCTGCCGCCTTCGACACTGTCTGCCACCGCACACTACGCGCACACCTCCATGCCGCAGGGATCCGAGACAAGGCTCTGGATTGGACCACCTCCTTCCTCTCCAACAGAACCCTTGCTTCCGCCTCCCCCCAATCCGTTCCAAAGCCTCCGATGCTCATCTGCGGCATACCCCGGGGATCCTCCCTCATCCCGATGCTGTTCAACATTTACATGACCCCGCTCGAACACGTCGCCCGACAGCACAACCTCAACATAATCTCCTACACAGACCACACTCAACTGATCCTCTCCCTCACCAAGGACCCATCAGCGCCAAAGCCAGCCTCCATGAATGAATGAAGGCGGAGGTCCTCATCCTCGGCTCCAGCCCGTCAGCCTGGGACGACTCCTGGTGGCCAACAGCACTGGGGGCAGCCCCGACCCCCACAGACCACGCACGCAACTTGGGAATCATCCTCGACTCAACGGTCTCAATGACCAAGCAAGTCAACGCTGTCTCCTCCTCCTGCTTCAACATCCTCTGCATGCTCTGCAAGATCTACAGATGGATCCCGACAGATACAAGAAAGACAGTCACCCAGACCCTCATCAGCAGCAGACTCGACTATGGGAATGCCCTCTACAAGGGAGCCCCGACCAAGCTCATCAATCGACTACAACGCATCCAAAATGCCTCAGCACGACTGATCCTCGATGTACCACGACACGGCCACATCACCCCCCACCTGAGAAACCTGCACTGGCTCCCCGTCAACAAGAGGATATCATTCAAGCTCCTCATCCACGCACACAAGGCACTCCACAAGACTGGCCCAGCCTGCCGTAACAGGCGGCTCTCCTTCTACACCCCTAACCACCAGCTCCGCTCCGCTGATCTCTCACTCACCAGCGTCCCGCGCATCCGAAGAACAATCACCCGTGGGAGATCCTTCTCCCACCTCGCCACCAAGACATGGAACACCCTCCCACTGAGCCTACGACAGACCCAAGACCTGCTGACCTTCAGGAGGATACTAAAGACCTGGCTGTTCGATCAGTAGTGGCCCCCACCTCCCCCCCAGCGCCTTGAGACCCTCGCGGGTATGTAGTGCACTTAACAAATGACTGATTGATTGATTGATTGATTGATTGATTGATTGATTGAAGTTGCAGTTCCTGGATACAGAGTTTGTCTGGGATGTTCATTTCGAATCTAAAGTGACACCAAGAGGTTCACCTCTAGGACTGCGGTGAGAGAGGATCCCAACACAAGGTTATCCGGCCATATTAGGAGTTCTAATAAAAGTGGCTAGAATGAGTGCCTTACTTTCATTTAATTGTAGCCTATTCGCGCACACAGAGCTGCAATATAGATACAGGTGGCTGCTGCGTATGTCCGAAACAGGAAATAGAAAGACTAAAGGAATAAAAACGAAAAGAGAAATGTAAATGTTGAAAAACAGGGAATCATTAAGCCTAGAACAACTTCCCATAACAAAGAATGACAGGCAGATATGTATCAAAACTTCATGCCAAAAAGAAGTCACCTGTGATAGACTGCCTCAGATGCCAGATGTATGCGGCTACTTTCATCTGCTTGAAGCTTTAGAGCATCCATGAACCGGACTATCACTGAGGGAAAAGGGGGTGGGTACATGGGAAGGGTGGGCTCTGTCAAAAAATTGCTCAATAAAGAATTGTTTAAAAAAAAATAAAAGACTGGGTATCCAGACTACCTGACTGAACCCACTACTTTAAGGGCTTTACAGGCGATGTTGGTGGGCAAAGAAAAAAAAATAGAACATTCCACACACTGGGGGTAGAATGTTCTAGTATAAAGGCCGCTGGACACTGGAACTCTGGAGCGGAACTTCTGCAGAGCTTCCACATTTAAATGTTCTAATATAGCCTTACATCCCTCTGCATCAGGCTATACTGGCCATTTAATGACACGTTATAGACTTGTGTTGAAGGTACTTTGATAGCAGGTATAGCATGCTATGGCAGGCCATAACTATTAGAAAATTCCCCACTCTCCCCTTCAAAACTTCTGAGCCCTTTTTTCTCAGCTCCTGTTGTGCATGTTTAACAATGACTGCCGTGCTCAAGGCTGCGCATGGCAGTAACTGTCGAAAACAGACAGCAAGAGTAGTGAAAGTGTGCAGCAGTAGGCCCCCAATTCTCCTTGGCTCTGCCAAACTGTTTTTCTTCGTTTGGTGGAGCAAAGAGGCACAGGAGCTGAGAAGAATTCTCCCCTCCCTCCTTTCTCTGCTCCAGTCACACCGGTCTACGGTGAGAGGGTGGAACGTCTCTATCTCCCCTTCCTTTGGACATTGGACATTAGGACATTGAAATAGTCACAGCAGCAGGCCAGAGTCTATAGCCTGATGCTGCTCCATTGTCCTCAATGGAGCTGTCTGTAGTCCAGTCTTATAATCTTAGAAACAAAATGCGATGCTGCAGACTCACACACCTCTGAAATGGCTCAACTCCCGAAAATAAGTATCCATGAACTGAAGATCCATAAGGGTCTCAAACAAGTCCTTGGTCATATTAGGGGACCTTAAGAGTTTATTTGTTTAAAAAGTCGAGTTTAACTTAATTATTTGTTCTTTATCTACACGGCCCTTATGTTACAATCTATTGTATACTAAAGATTGTAGGTGTTCTAGATGTTGGAGACCTTTTGTGCCCAGCTGAGTAGAGGGCTAACCCATACATTTAATTCTCTGAGTTATAATGAGCTTTTTTATTATAAGCCCAATGAAACAGACCCTCGTGTAAATCTTTCAAGAGGACAGCAGGATGATTCTCCATTAGTCAAAGAATTTTGATACCTGGAACTAAAAGAAGCAAAGGAACACTTTTATAGCAGTGAACTTCACAGGTCAAGGCCGTTTTCGAGGTGTACTTGTGAAGGAAAAAATAGCACAGAAAACGCAACACCAGGATGATCCATCAAGAAGAAAGGGGTGAGTTTGATGTCAAGATTTATCCCATGGAACAGATTATTAGCATTTAGGTGTGTCCTTTCACATGTGAGTGGTCAGGTGCTGTAAACCCAGCGCTGAAACATAATTTGTCTTTTGTTGTCCCTCTGCCACAACAGCGGTCCATCAGGTGAGCTGAAGATCTTCAAATGTGGCAGTTTCCCCTTCCTTTGGAAACTTTACCCTGTTGGTACCCTGCTCACAGAGGTCCTTTATTTACTTACTCTAACGTGGGCTCCTAATTGTTTTTTTTTTTATCATACTATCATCCCTATTAGGATTTGCTATGGGATCTGTAAACCTACAGGTTTTAGACTTCTTGGTGTTCTTTTTTTATTTTTTATTTCAAAGTATTTTATACATTTTTACAGAACAAGTAAATTCGCATTTTCCTTATGGGGTTCGGGATAAAGGTAGTTGGTGTTACATTAATTACAGGTACTGTGATGTACACGTTCAGCTGAGCCCCTCTGTGTTCACTTGCTGGAAAATTAGAGACAGGATAGTAAAAAGAGAGAAGATAGGAGAGAAAGAGTAGAGATAGGTTACAAGAAGTGTTCTATTGCTATGAGCCTAGTCTGGGGTTGTATCCCTGAGTGAAATCCGATCCTCGCAAGTGGGCTCATGGGGGTTCTGTGTCTAGAGCTGAGGCTCATATACCTGGCATGTTGCCTAAAGATTTGCGCTGAGCCATCTCCTCACCTGTACTGCCCTATCGTCAAGGTTCTCCTGCTGGCTGCCTTGCATGGCTACATCAGTTTCTCCTGCATATCTCCCCTTGTGGGCATCTGAGAATAAAACAGAACTGGTGCAGCATTGTTTTGGGTCTTTTTTCAGTGGAATGCATGCATGCATTTAGCCCCAATTAGGTCTGGTGGGCAGTGCCCAGTAATTGGTTTGTCCACCAGACCACCAGAATCTTTTTAGCGTGTAACAATTGGGACCACCGCCCTCAGGACAAATTTAAAGAGTTCTGATCCCCATAAATGAGTGTCAGTAATGCCCACTGGCACCGACCAACTCATATTACGTACTTCTTGAATGCATGAAGGAACTTGCTACTACACGTGTTCAACATTAATGGCGGTGCTCCTATTTACATTGTTGAGGGCTACCTGTGCTCATAAACTTTCTAACATGTTCTTTATCTCACTCCCTTCCTTAGATTCACTTGTTTACTTATTCCTTTTCTCTCTTGCTTGCTTTTTGTTTCATCACTAACATGTCAATAAAATCACTCTTACCCATGGTTTGTGAGTCAATAGCTCACGGAGGCCCCGTGCTGTGAGTCCTGTTTCAGCTGTATATTTCCATTTGAGCCTGAACTGGGATTACGGCTCTGGTGCAAAATGCTTGTAATTTGGGCTTGCACTCTCAAATTGTGCCAAGAAAAAACAGGCACAACTTTAACGGGGGTATTAGTTTGCGCACCTCACACTAAGTGAAATTATGTGCAGTTTGCACACATTCCTCATCTGAGGGATGCAACACTGAACTGGGTGCAAGTCGCACACCTGCTACTTATCACACCTCATATTAAAAGCAAATATGGCTTGTACAATTTCCACTGGCATTTGAACAAGAGTAGTAATAAAGGCCCTCACTATCCCCCCTTTCTAATTTACTCTCTATTTCACTCGCTCCTTCGCTGTGGCATACCTGTCCCCCTAAAACTCTATGTTAAATTCAGAAGATTTTCTCCAGGCTGGCTAAGTATTGCTTTCAGATGGGAAAGTAAAAGTCCTTTGGTCTAAACATAAAGTACATGTTTTTTGTTTGGTCTATTTTGTAGATGTGTGTAGCACACACAAGGCCTAACAGGAGTCATAGTGCTTCATACAGAGACTGGCAAAACACAAGTACAAATATAAAGTATGGACACAAAGCAGATCATGACAAGAGAAATAACCTTGTTTAAAACAGTGTAGATGTAAACAATTCAGGAGAAGGGAGAGAAAATTAGCTAGCTAGGAAGATAGACAGATAGATAGATAGGCAGATAGAAAGATAGACAGATAGATAGATAGACAGATAGAAAGACAGACAGACAGACAGACAGACAGACAGACAGACAGACAGACAGACAGACAGACAGACCCAAAACTAGCTTTCATTCTAGTAAAATGTTTAGAAAACGCTGGGGTCAATGACACACTTCACAGGTAAAAATATTACTGGACTCTCTTATTTCAGTTTGGAAAATATTTAAGGCGTTTAAAAAACATATAATCACTTTGTCAACCACAGTTTACAAACATATTTTGTATTGGTGAAAGCCAGACCTAACAAATCGGAACAAACTACGTGAGAAGTGATTACTTAAGTGAATGCTAATTATTGTTATGAAAGGTTGTGATAAGCCGGTTCTGGTAGCTCATTTCAATACTGTACCCCTGCAGGGTCTTGTGTTCGACCTCCCGGTCACAGGTTCAAATCCCTGGGGGTCCACTCACCCTTTCACCTGTCTCAGGTCGATAAAAGGAGTACTGTAGGGTAACACAATAGACCTCTGTTGTTCAGCTACCCAAACAAAATGTGAGAATGGAATTCTCACTGTACTGTGTGGCCAAGTTGACAGGTGCCAAACAAGCACCGGCTTCTTGGCAAGTGGAAACCCATCGCGGCAACCTCCACGGGGCTACGATCGAAAATCCCCATTTAAATATGACCAACATTTAAATATGACCTACAATTTCTGGTCCTTCTTAAGCAGACATCGTCTTATATGAAAACCACGTACTTATGTGTAATTGAAGGCATGAATGTTTAATGTCCTGATGATGATCCCATTATTTTACAAAGGGATCGAAACGCCGTCGACACCGTACACTGGATGGTTTGATTTTATTATTAACTAAATCACAATAGTGTATTTTTTGCAAAATATTGTCTGCCTACATTCTAGATAGATGCAGATAGCCTACTCTTGCCTTACTTGTTTATGTATGTCACAGATGTCTTTGTACTGTAGTAGGATACGGCTGTGTCCCACTTTGATACTGTATTGAAAATACTGACTATCTATACATTTGTGTAATTAAACCCTGTCCGGCTGGACAGACACTATAGATTCCAATTTTGGTCTTTATATATTCTTTTATTAATCTTTGAATGTCAGGGACCACTGTTCTTTGAAGTAATACTTGCACCCAAGGTCCCCTGCCTACTGCTCCTTTGGGTATCCCTTGTACTATATAAAAGTAAGTTGACAGGTGCCAGCACATTTTGGCAGACTTCCGGGCGTGCAGTGAGGAATCCTACAGCTGTCTATCCCAAAAATACCATACTTTAACTTTAATTGTCAGTAAATTAGAGCACAAAGACAAACCCTGCCAATGAGAGAGATATCACCCATCCACAGGTGCGACCAATTTCTTTTCAGGTTGCTGTTGCTGCTCCTTTTTGTTTTCACTTGGTGTCTGATGTCTTCAATCAGCACATAAAGGGATCTCCTCCTGCCCTGCGGGGGGGCCGTTTGTAATGCAGGATCCAGTGTGTCCCTACAGAAAGATGAACTGCAATGTGCACGCCCACACCTTAGAGGGAACAGTGTGAATGGTTCCTAGCAGGTTGATGTTCTTTAACCCTTTTGTTAATTTTAATGCAGATCACAGGAAATGCCATTCATAGTGGCCCAAAAAGGTATTAATGTCTTTGAATTACTGTAATCTGAAGACATAGTTTAAGCACACAAAGATGTTTAAAAAATAAAAAAGGAATACGAATAGAAAGAAAAACAATTAGCAAATATTGTCTGACAAGTATTGGTTCTAAGGAGCACTTCTTTTAAGGTGGAAGTGCACTGACCCTTTGCCCATGCTGTCAGCTGTACGGGGCACAAACTACATTTGAAAGACACACAATGCTGGAAAAACATGTTCAACATGATGTTTTACATAATAATACCTGACACCAAATAACAAAAGGTAATCATCAACTGCTATGGCACTGTATCCACTTTACATGCAGCTACCAAGGAAGCGCAGAGTTTGGCATGAGACAGAGGTGCACACCTGCGTTCCTAGGTTCCAGACTCAGTCCAGATTGGCTATCTGTCTCAATCTGGAATGGACTCCATTTGTATTGTGACTGGCACTTGTAGTAGTGTGCTATCACTGAAGATCAGCAAACGATGTCTGGAGTCCGTTGTGGGTTTTGCCTCAACGAGGGGTCAATTCATAAAAGCATACATGAGTTGATGAGCATGGAGAGTAGTGCTACTGGAGTGCTCATGTAAGTGCTTTTTGCACATCCTTATTGAATCCCTCCAAATCAAGTGCTTAATTTGGGCCGGTGGTTGCCAGTGGGGGCCACTGCCACTCATTTTTATGGACTGCCACTTTTCTTTCCACATCAGACGTTTATGAGAGCAAGAGGGAAAAACATACAAAATGAAAATGTGGAGAAAGAAAAAGACAGAAAAAACTGCCACAAAGGGAGAACTCTTAAACCTGCAAGAGTGAGATACCTGGACAGGAAGTGTCTAGTAGTGGATTAAAGAGGCATGAGGTGGATTTAGGACTATGCAGCCTTGGTATTTGATGTGCTGAAATTCAGTTGCACCTGTCAGAGGCTTTTGAGCAGAGTCATGGACACCGGCGCTCATTCTTTTATAACTGAAGCACTGCCCCTAAATGTTCAATTGGCAATAACAGTGGGAACAGTCCATTATTCTATTTGTGCTAATTGTACATAAATATTCCCATTTTATTCTCTGAATAGTCCCATTTTAGCCCACGCTACATGTTTTGGAACCAATTCATAAAGACATGTAAGAGTATATAAAAGAGTACCACAGACACACTACTTTATGTAGACTAAAATGCCTTTATGAATTGGCCCCATAGAATCAGTGAGATGTTTAGGTGAACTAAACGCACACACCGCACCTACAGGTCACACCCTCCGATCAAAAGCAGGGAATGCTCGGCCATTCGAACTTTTGAATTTGTTAAATTGAATGATGCTGTTGCAAGGCTTCCTTTCCACCTTCACCCAAGAGAATGTAGCACTCCACTTGCTCCACTGGCTACCTCTAGCTAGAAGGGCAATGTTCAAAGAACTCTGCATTGTTCAAAGAGCCTCCCAAAGAAAGGACCGCTTTAACTACAGTTAAATTCAAGCGATACAAACCAAACAGAATGCTGCACTCAAAGCTTGCACCACTCATCATCATACCACCTTACCATAAGAAACACGAAGGAGACACTGCTTTCTCAATACAAGGGGCAAAGCTCTGGAACTCACTACCAGCCAGGATTTGAAGCACCCAGGAGCATATATACTCCAAAAGACAGTTGAAAATGAGGCTGTTTCCTAGATAACTTCACTGCCTGCATCCAGGCAACAGAGCCAGGAAAACAGTCATACCCTCAAGCACAATACTCAGTCAACAACCACCAATCTGCAAAACAACTCAACCAATAACCTGCTTTCATTATGCAGTAAGCAAACAGGGCTGACCTACGGCTCACATTATATAGTTATGTACTTCCATATATTCCTGTACACAGTAACACTAAAATCATAAAAAGATGAGGTCAGCAACAAATTGTAACTTATGCCTATTAAATTCACATAATACATACCTGCTGTGATAGTTGTCCATCAACGCACAGTCAAAAACACACCAAACACCAGCAATTGAACAGGCAATAACTGAAGAGATCTGTCACACATTACTGGACAATTTTGGAGGCCTTTAATTTAGCCTAATCTCTGCAGGTCCCAAATATCTATACAATCTTTACATCTCACATATACAATCAGATATGGGATGATGATAAAAATGCCCACTCTGACAGATCGATCCACTTCTCTCTCCGTCCAATAATGCTTGTTCAGGAGCACAACCATACACAAATTCTCAGTTTAGGCAACCCAGAGCAGTAACCAGATAGACTATATCATATGAAATACCATAAAAGACCTGCATAGTTGTTCAAAATTACTAGCATAGTGAAAACTATATAACTGCGTATATGTCTCTTACACTAAATCATCCAACACACTGGTACACACTGCTTCCCATAACACGATAAGCGCACCTCAATGGTCATCACACATTGTGGAAAGTCAGCCCAATTTACAACCGATGCCCAGGCTGCTGGCGCAAGACGCCTCTTAGTTCCCATTCTGATTAGTTACCAAATAAAGAGACGGGCGCTGGAAGTAGGAACACAAGAACAGAGTTTTATTTCTCACGAGGAGAGCCTGTCATTTCGGACACGAAACACAGTGTCTTTCGGGAGCTGCTCTAACAAGTTCTCTGAGACATCGCCTTTTATACATCACAAACATTCCTTATTACAATAATGACATTGTGAAGCAAGGAAAAGACATCCCCGACCCCTCCCCGCTCTGGCGCAACCCAACACGTGGCTACAGTAGAGGTCCTCACCCCCATACAATGGGAGGGGGCTATCACCCAGCTGAGTGTTCCGCTGATTCCTTTGGAATGTGTGCGCCTGATCGATTCTCGGAGGGGTGGGGAGGTCATTATCAATAGTAGCTCCTTTGAAGAGGGGCGAGTGCATACAGTGGTGGGCAATAAACTGTATCCTCAGGCGAAGGAGATGACCAGTGGTCCGTGCGGACAATCGGGCTCAGTGGAGGGGTCATCAAGGGAGGGGTATTCATGGGAAGAAGGGAGGTGATGGTCAGGCGCGGGGTGTGATTCCCAGGGACAGAGTCGCACAGAGAGGGAGATCTTATGACCCGTACATGAGAGAGCGGGGGCAGTCAGGTACAGCTGGGGGGGTTATGTCAGCTGAGGCGAAGGATGCTTCTTCAAGAGGAAATGGGGGGTGCGTGGGTCAAGCAGGAGGGCTACTTTTCAGAGCAGGGTCGCGCAGAGGGAGAAGGTTTTATGGTCTATGCATGTGAGGGTGGGGGGTGTTCAAATGTGCGCAGGAGGGAAGCCGGGGATTCCAGTGAGCGGGCAAAAAGGCCATGGTGCCTAAAATGGCTGTCATGTACATATGGGCACGGGCTTTTACTGGCGGAATGATGCGGTCAACGTTTCACGGTATTCATGGTGCCTACAGGGAGGGGGGATGGAAGAAGGCAAATGAACGCCGCTTATGTACATTAATATTGCTAATTTCCACAGCATGACATGGAAACACTTCCCACATAGGATCAAAACAAAAACAACATCCTTTTAACCAAACATGGTGAAGTATGCTATTTATGTGGACGAGAACTTCAGCGCCCAACATAGGTATGGAAAGCGCTTTATAAGTGCTGCAATACAATACAACACAATACTACTAATCTGAGTAATAACACAGTGTTTCATACAAATAATTAACATTCAATTAATTAATCATTTCTCATATAGTTTGTTAGGATTTTTTTGGTCTGGCTTTCACTAATACAAAATATTTTGTGATCCTTGGATGACAAGGTAGTAATGTGTTTTTTAAATGCCCTAAATATTTTCCAAATAGAAAAAAGAGAGTTCAGTAATTAGTGAAAATATCTCATTCTTAAGCAGTTGCTGGAACGATTTGTTCTCAATAAAACTGCACTGAGGCTTTCGCTGATGTCTACATCACCTCCTGAATTTAGGAGTTATTTACTGATGTCATTTCGCCTACAGCTGCAAAACTACAATGGCTTGTCAAGCTGCAGCTGGGGCACGTACCAGCAGAAGCCAGAAGAAGAACACAGTGTAACACTTAGGGTGACAGCCTTATTATTATGCTATCTTCAGCACAAGCTGTTTTCTGTTCTAGCACACATTAGCGCAAGAACAAAATACATGTCGTTCCTTTGTCACAATGCCAGTGCAGTATCGGATTCCGTGGTGTTGTAACAGACTGTAAACGAATGAGTGGGGTCCACACCCCCTCTAAAGGCAGGGCAGCTCATATGTATTCTTTCATTGCATTACAAGCATGCATTGAGACTAAAACCATGTAAAAACAAATATGGAAATGTAGGATGCTGGCTCTGTATATACTGTACCAAAGTATGATATAGTGTACACAGAGTCCAGAGAGTCCCCAGAAGTATAGCAGAGTTAGATAAGTACTAACAGCTCTCTTTATGTATGGCAGTGTGGGGGAGTAGTTAAACCTATCAGGAGGGTGTGTTAAGCATTCATTGCATTCACTCAATCGAGGACTGATTTCACACACTCAGAGACAGAATCTAGTGCAAATGGGTAAGTATAACAAAGGTATACTTACTTCTAGAACCAAGTAGGACTTGGTACAGTTAGGTAAAATATACTTGCAGTTGTAAAACTTTACAAGGTAATACAATTTGGAAAGGATTTGTAATTGTTACAGGTTTGTATATGCTTTAAAACCAGTTTAAATTATATAGAAATTACTTTTGATTACTTTTGTGTTACTTTTGGATCACATTGACTACTCGGTGGTATACTACAACACAAGGTAAGTAAGACTTTTTCAGGTTTGCAATAAAGTTAATTTTCTTCCATTCAAAGTTCAACTCGCCACAAAGCATTTTTAGAACAAAACATCACAACAGTGGTTCCTATAGGGAAAAGAAGGTTATCTGTTTGCAGGTAAGTGAACGACCTGCAAGAATAGTTTTGGGGGGTTAGAACCATGGATCCCCAAGTTTCAGGTAGGCACTGAAATTGCACCACCACTGGCACTGGGGCGGCCGGGTGCAGAGTGCAGGGGCCCAATGTTAGCCAATGGGGCTAACGGGGCCTTCAGTCAGTGGCTGCTTACAAGCAGTCAACTTCGCTGGGGGAGCAAAGCTCCTGGGGTTAGGATCAACACTGCAGGGGCCATTACCTCCTCGTCAGCCCTCCCCGTCCCAGTCCTTACTAATGAGCATAGCTCCTCCCACCAGAAACTCCCAAGCAACTAAAAACCCATCCCTTCCCTCCAGGCCACACCCACACCCGAAGGCATATAACCATGTGACCCGCCCATCCACATCCTGTTTGTTTTTTCTGCGGAATTCATTTCCTGGCAACTGCGTTGTGGGGAGGTGCTGGACCGGTGCCTCCTTTCGGGTGAGTGTGAAACGGCCTGCTGGGCGGCCGTTTGTTCCCCTGATGTACCTGTTTTTATTTTTTCATGTACTTTCGAGTCCCTGCTTTAGCGGGATCGTGGGGTTGGGGGGCCTTGACTACCTGGTGTGGGGTGGTGTCTCCCTGCTGCGGCCTCCCCTCTTCCGGGTATGTTCCCTGCCATAGCGGGTGCACCCGGGGTGGGAGGGGAGGTGTGTTGGGCGCGGCTGGCCTCTCTGCTCGCCTGTGGCGTGGCGGTTTGGCTCCTACTTGGTGGTGTGTTTGGAGGCTGGGTGCTCGTATCTGGCCCATGTTTCCCACTGTATGCTGCCATTGGGATTGTCCGGGAGTTGGGGGGTACGGATGTGGTGTGCCCTGCAATGCTTCCGGCTTTGAACTCGGTTACCTGGGTTCGGGTGTTGGCGTTGCTTCGACCTCGTATGGTTCTGAGCGTTTCGCTTTTCCTCCCCCTCCTACCAAACGTAATCTGGAGTTTTTATGTGATATGAATGGTGCTCGTGAAGAGCGCGCCTCCTTCCGGTTCCCGTGTCTGTTTAGGGGCAGGGTCCTTTGATGGGTAGTTTCTACTCTCTCTTTTGTGTCCTATTTTAGGGCTCCCTGTTCTTTCTATGTTCGTTTCATTTGTGTTTACGTTTTTAGGGGCGCCCTGGTGTTCTGATGGTGTTGGGCTGCGCCTCGTGACTCATGCCTGGGGCCGGTGCTTTGGGGGGTCAGGACTCTGGGGCTGTGGTTGCATGTCCTTGGTTTCTCCCCTGGCCTCTTTTCCCTGCCGTGGGTCACTCTCTGCCCCTTAATTTGGGGCATTTCTTGTATTTATGGCGGTGACCCGTGGTGGTGGCGCGTCTTGTCTTCCTGTTGGGGCCTCCCCTCTTCCGGGTTGATTCTCTGCCCTAGCGGGTTCGCCCGGGGTGGGAGGGGTGGTTTTTTGTGCACGGCTGGCTTCTCTGCACCCCGGTGGCGTGGCGGTCTGGCCTCCTTTCAGGTCGGTGTGTGACGGTCTGCTTGGCGGCCTTTTTTATTCCCCCTTGGATACCTGTTTCATGTTTGGTGTGGTATTCCATGTTTTCATGTCATTTGGAGATACGGGTCACTTGGATTGTATATTCTTGTTTTCTGTATCTGTTGCTGTGTGATCTTACTGGGTAGTAAGACATCTTTCATCTGTGGTTGTCCAGCTGTTCTTCTGGATATTATATCTACTTGGAACCCAACTTCTGTGTGGTTATCCATTACTGCATTTGGGCTGGCCTACTGTCCTGTTGGGGTGTGGCATTCCCTGATTAGCCCTTGTGGATCTTGCATTGCTTGATCTGGGCTCTAATTTCTCTGTTCTGTTCCCCTTGTGGAGTTCTGTAGTTTGGGCTCCGCTGTAACGGGGAGGTGGTGGTCGCTGGGTCTTCCACTGCTCCTTCCATAGGGCATGGTCTGGATGCTTCTGCCGCGTGGGTCCGGTCTTGGTTTTGGGTGTGTCCGGGGGGCGTGCCTTCGTGGTGTTCTGCTCCATGCTCGGGACGCTTTTTGGGTTCCGTTGGCCCTTGGTGGATGGTTGGTCGGTAGACGTTTCTCCATTCGCCTGTTGTTGGGGCTTATGGGCCTCCCTTTTCCTGGATCTCTAGCCTGGAGCTGTGGCTCGGTGGTATGTCTTGTGCCTGTGGTGCTGGTGGATCTCACTAGTCATGGGTTCGGATCCTGCTAAAGGGGTGTGGGGGGAGGTTGTCAGTCATGCCTTTCCCCGGTTTCTGGCTATGAGGTTTCCTTTGCGGTGGTTTCCTGGGGTTTCCTGGCTGTGGAGCGGGTGGTTCCCAGTGGCTGGTGTGGCGTCTCGGTGCCTGGTGGTGTCCGTGGTTGCGGTTCCTTTTTCTCCTGTGGTCTTGCGGGATGGGGGACCTTGAGGCTGGCTTGTACTTCCTCTGGTTTTGCTGTCCGGGCTGCGTCTTGCCCTGGCTTTTGGGTCGGTCACTTCGTGTGTCTGTCCGTTTTTTTCTGTGCTGGTTTGCTGGTTGTGGGTCCCTCTGCCTCTTTTCCGGGTTGGGACTGCAGTGGCATTTCTGGGCAGACTTTTTCCTTTGAAACCCTTGGGGCGTTGGCGACGGTGGCTGGGTCCTCTGTGTCTGCTCGCTGGGTTTTGCCTTGGAGGAGGGTACTGCTTGGGGGACTCCCTTGATGGTGCTTCCCTTCGCGGGCTCTTTACTATTTTGGGATCCGTGGGGTTGTGCGCCTGCTTTTGGGTGGCGTTTCATTCTGATTTGGTGGCCCTGCCCTTTGGGGGTATGGAATGGGGCCGGGGTGTCCCTTCCTTCCTCTTGTCCCAGGGTCTACGGGGTGCTTCCTCTTCTTCTTGTCCCTCCTTGTTGGGCTGGGCTTCTGGCTGTGTTCTGTGCTGCCCCTTTTTCCCATTTCTCAGGCACTGTGGCGGGCTCTTTGCACAGGGCTCGGGTCTCCTTTCTGTGGGGGCGGTGTTGTGAGTGCATGTGTTTCGGCAGGGTCGGGGGGTGTACTCGCTCCTGTTTCGGTTCCGGGGCCCTTCTGGGGTCTGCTGTCCGGTGCTGGTTCTGGCGGCTGCACGCTTGTGTCTCCCTCGTCGATCCTTCTGGTTCTCCGGGACACATTCTTCTTAGGCCGGTTCCCGCGGCTTCTTTGCCTACTAGGGGGTTCCGGGTGTTCCCTGCCTTGTTCGGTGGGTTGATTCTTCCTCTTCTTTCCTTCCGGTTTGGGCCCTTTCAATGGGTGTTTGCTGCCTCCTGCGTCGGTTTGGAATGTGCTGCTGTGCGTGGGGTGGTTTCGGCTCCTCGGTTGGTGGGGTTTTCCTGACGGTGCCCCGCTGTCTGCGGTGGTGGTTGGGGGCTCGGTCTTCCTCTACTCCCCGGCGGCTCCATGTTCGGCGGCTGTTTCCTGCTGCTGTGTGGTTTGTCCTTGGGCCCGGTGGCTCTTGTTCCCCCTGGCGTGTCTTGCACTGGGCCTCTTGCGGGGCTATCCATTTGGGTCCTGAGGGACGTTGGTTCTCTGACCTGGGCTCTGGGGCTCTGTGGAGTGTTTTGTGCCTCTGCTGTCGCAGGCTCCCGCTGGACGGTGGGTTCATTTCCTGCCTCTGCTTTCTTGGTGTCCCTTGGGGGTGTTGTGCCTTTGGCCTTGCTTGCCTGGGTGCACCTGATCTTGTTTGATGGATCTGGGGTTCTGCTGTTTCTGGCCTGGTTGGTGCCTGGTTGGGAGGTCGCCTGGGTATGCCGGGTGCTGTTGCGTTCGTGTGGTGCTTTCATGTGGCCCGGGGTGCTGTTGCTGCTCTTGTGCCTCTGGTGGCGCTGGCTCGCTCTGGTCTGGGGTTGGATCCTGATTGCCTGTGCTTTCAGTCTGTCCCTTGGTCGGTTCGGTTGGCCTGGCCTCTTTCTGCCTTGGTTCCCCTGAGGTTCGGGGGGGTCTAGTCGGACTGTGTGCTGGTGGTGTTTGGTCGTCCGCCTTTGTTGTGCTGGGATGGCTTCACTTGACGGTTCGGCTGTTCGGCCGGGAGGGGGGGGGGGCATTTTCTTCCTTGTGGCCCCTTGGACTTTTCGTCTCCCGGGGGGTTTTTCTTCCCGGGGCGGCTCTCCTGCGTGGGGTGTTTCCCTCCCTGTCCGAGTTATGCCTCTTGCTGTCCAGGTTCAGTGTCTCGTGGTTGGGCCTGTTTTGCTTCTCCGGGGAGTGCCTTGGGTTGAGGTTGTTCTCTGGTTGGGTCAGGCTCTGTCTGCGGGGTGATTGCCCTGTCCTTCTGTTGTACGGAGGTCTGCTGTGTGCTTTTCCCCCGTTTGCGCTGGTTCCATGGGTCCTGCTGCGGGTTGACCTGGGTCGGGCCTCGTTTGTCCTGGTAGCTCCGGTTTGGTCTGGGTGGCCTTGGCTCCCTCTGTTTTGGTTGACGGTGGGGCCTTGCTGGTGTTTGCCGGTGGTCCCTTGTTGTTTCCCCTATGTCTCGGGGTGTCTGGTCCACTTGCGGGTTGGCTGTGGTGTGTCTGGACCTCCTGGCTTTGGGGTGTTCTGGCTGAGTTTTTCTCGGTTCGGGAGCCCTTCGCCTCTCCTGTCCTGTGCCTGTCATGGGGTTTTCTTTCCTGGATTTCTGTCCGACACTGGGTGTGTCTGCTTTGGATTCCGGGGCTTGTCTTGGGTTTCTGGGTGATTGGCTTCGACTTGGGTCGGCCTGTATCCTCCCTGCGTGCTCTGTGGGCGGTTGGTTGGCCTTTCGAGGTTCGGGCGTTGGGCTGGTGCGCCCCTTGGCGTCCGGATGGTTGGGGGGTTGTTTCCTCCTGGCGCCGTTCTTTCGTTCCTTTGCTCCTTGTTGGAGTTTCTGGTTCTGCCTGTTTTCTGTCCTGTACCTCTTACTGGGGTTTGGGTGCTGCTGCTCTGTTTGGCGGTTGTGCGGGCTCTGGCGGTGTGCCTCCTTCCTGCCGTGCCTTTTTTTATGGGGTGGTGTTCCCTTTTTGTTGCCTTTAGGCTGGCTGGTCGTGTTCTGGGGCCTTCTGTGGCTGCTCTCCGTCTGTGGCGGTGTTGGCTGTGCGGCCTGCTGTTGGGCTTGTGGTGTGTTGCCGCCTGGGTCGGTTCGAGGTTCCTCGCCTCTGGGGTGGCTGCTCGTTGGGCTTGCTTCCGGGTTGGGGCTCCCTGGCCGTGTTCTGTGTGGATGCTGCTGGGTGTTCTCCTCGTGCTGTTATGTCCTGTAGTCGTTGAGTGATATGTGGGACTGTGTCTCCTGGGTTTGGGAACGCTGGCTTGCGTTCTGCTCGGGTTGTGTGACTTTCTGCTTGTGCGGCTTGAGTCTGTTTTTCTGCTATGTGAAGCCGATTCTTGCTTTGGTATCTGCTCATTAGTGAGGACTGGGACGGGGAGGGCTGACGAGGAGGTAATGACCGGTTACTCACCGGTAATATTCATTACTCCGAGTCGTAGCCCTCCCCGTCCCAGTCCTGGTTCCCATCCCTCCCTCCCTGTTCGGCTTCTTGTGCTTGGTAGTACAGGATGTGGATGGGCGGGTCACATGGTTATATGCCTTCGGGTGTGGGTGTGGCCTGGAGGGAAGGGATGGGTTTTTAGTTGCTTGGGAGTTTCTGGTGGGAGGAGCTATGCTCATTAGTAAGGACTCAATGGAGAGGGAAAAACAATTCTCTTTACCCAGTCTTGCCTCTTCTTACGATTTCTGAGTTTTACACAGGGACGTACCTTTGAGTTTGCTCGTGGATAGCATATTTTTTTATTAAGACTGTTTACCAGATGTCTATTTATTGCATGCCTCACAATTTTTTTTAATTATTTCATTACTACAAGTTTTAGCATTGAAAAGGAGAAACATACAAATATTTCTACAATAGAGTGAATAAATGCATACGGCAATCTCCACACAAGAATCATACGGCTTCTAGCACACTAACAGAAAAGACATAAAGAAACACAGCCTTCAGGAAAGGGGAACGCATTGGTGACGGAGGAAAGGCAGGGGAAAAGGAGTTCTGCAGCTAGTACGTGTAAACCGTACAAATGTGCATCTGCCATATGCAGTGAACTTGAAAAAAAGCAATCAACCTACATTGCAGTGGCCACTGCAGCACTATAAATAGCATAAGATGTAAACATTTCAACAAGGTCGTCCCTTTTCCTCATGATGTGCAACACGTATAGAAAGGGAAAAGATACATATTTTCCCATCAATCCAAAGTTACACAGTGCGATTGGATTTAAGTGGTCACCCCAAATCTACTGGAATATAGGGAGCTGATCTTGTACATTATAAATCATTCTCTCATAAGAGCTACTAGAAATTGGGTTTCTGGTTGACAGATGTATGCATCCTATCCAAACAGGAACTACAATCCTGGTCAGGGTAAAATTTTACCTTTGTTCACCCACTGGCAGCTTGGCAAAGAGCAGTCACGCTAAACTAAAGATGCTCACACACAGTAACTCACTGAAAACACCACAAAAGTATTAGAAAAATAACCAAAATTTATCTGAGTAAAATATCTCCCTTCATCAGAAGAATTCATGCTTAGTCTCGCTTCAAAAAGGAAGTGAAAACCTTCCTAATGAGCAAATTCCCCCAATAATTCTCCTTTATTGCGCATTCCACGTTTCATGACCTATGTTTCTGTGAATATTCTCCTGTCTTGACTGGCCCTCTCCATGTATCTATTATTCCCCTTGTTTTACTGCTGACATGTCGCTCCCTGATTTTGGTACTGTACTGTCTATTATATATAGCTCTGACTTTTGTCCTACTGTAGTGAATTCCCTAACCCCATCCTTGTATTGTGCCTATGCCTATACTGTACGCAACGTGTTTATCCCTGTAAAGCGCTCTGATACCTCAACAGGTCATGTTCGCCATATAAAACCTCAAATAAAATAAATAAAATAAGACCAAAACAATAAAAATCCAATACAGAAATAAGGATACAAACTTTGCAAGATTAATCAAAAATGCAGTGCTCAGAAATAAATAGCTCCAACTGGGGCTATCTGGTCGAGCTTGACTGGGGCAATCCAAAATTTCAGTCCAACCGCGATTGTGTGGGCCGTATACAGGTGTCACACAGACCCTCTGACAGTTCCTTGGGTGCGTCGCTGCTAGGGGACAATGTGTTGAACAAAAGAGGGGATGCATCACTGTCGGAGGGCATGCGTTGTTTCCGAAGTCGGGCGACGTAGTTACTGCATCAATACTGTGCGTCGGACCAATGTGTTGATGTTGTACCCCTGGGTCGTAGGCGATGCATTGACTTGAACAGGGCTGGGAATGTGCCGGGGACGGTGCGTCGCAGACATGGGTGATGCAGTGTCAAAAGGCTTGTGCAATAGCAGTGATGTGCAGGCACTGCGTAGGCAAAGTCGGGGCTGCGCTGTAAGTCGATGATGTTGCATCGCTCAGTCAGTGAACGCTGTCCACAGCTTCAGTACAGGCAGCAGCGATGCATCGCTATCACAGAGAGATGCACAGGTTCTGATCAACGCGTCAGTGTCAAAGCATTGGTTTCTTGGATTGTAGCACTAAACACTAACTTCCAAGGGCTAAGGTCTGTATTTGGCACCTCTTGGCAGAGAAGGACTCACAGCAGAGGAGCCCAGGTGCTGTTAGCAAGATGCAGGTGAAGTCTGACATCTCTGATATGTCAGAAACAGGAGGCAAGCCCAAGAAGCCTTGAAGAACCTTTATAGAGTCAGGATGTAGAGAGTCAAGTCCAGTCCTCTCATTCCCAGACAAAAAGCAGCAGGCCAACACAGCAAAGCAAGGAGAAAAGTAGCAGTCCCTCCTGACAGCACAACAGCTCTTCTTCCTGGTAGAATGTCCTCAGTTCCAGACGTGTTCTGAGTAAATTGAGTCAGAGGTCCAGCACTTATACCCATTTTAGCCTTTGAAGAAGGGAGACTACAAAGAAAGGTCTTTGTATTGCACAAGACCATGCCCTTTGATGTCCTGGCTCTAGACTCACTACAGGGGGTATGCAACACTTTGTGTGGGGACAAGCACAGCCCTATTCAGGTGCAAGCGTTGTCTGCTCCTCCTTCTCACTCTAGCTCAGGAAGACCCATCAGCCTGGTGATGGGCCATCAGGATGTGAGTGGCGCACCTCAGCCCCCTTTGTGTGTGACCGTTTAGAGGAAATGCACAAATCCCAGCTGTAACCCAGACATGTATTCCAGACACAGGCAGAAGGCACAGAATGGTTTAAGTAAGGAAATGCCATCTTCCTAAAAGTGGCATTTCCAGGCCTGCAATTTCAAAATCAACCTTACTAAAATATGTATTTTTAAATTGTCAGTCCAGACACACCAAATGTACTCTTCCTAGCTTCTCCCATTAGGAAGTTGTACGTGTAATGTGTTGCAAAGCAGCTCCAATGCTAACTTATTGTAGAGAAGGCCTTGCTCTAGAGAAATATGAATTTGGATGAACTTTACTACCAGGACATGTGAAACTTAAAAGTACATGTACTACCTTTACAGTGCACTGCACCCTGCCCATGGGCTGTCCAGGGCCCAGTCTAGGGGTGACCTATGTGTTATAAAAAAGAAGGTTTAAGTCTGACAAGTTGGTTTTCTTGTCAGGTCAAAATGGCAGTTCACAACTGCACACACTGGCTCTGCAATCACAGGCCTGAGACATGTTTGAAGGGCTACTCATGTGGTTGGCACAATCAGTCCTGCAGGTTCACTAGTAGCACTTGATTTACAGGCCTTGGGTACATGTAGCACACTTTACCAGGTATTTATAAGTAAATCAAATATGCCAATCAGGAAGAAACCAAATGCCATTACATTTTAAGACACATGGTGTTAGACCTGACATCATTGGCTTGAGTCTCTCCTCCATCAGCGCGAGTGCTCCCTATGTTAAATTGATGTATCTATTGTATCCATGTTTGGCTTATTTGGTTTACTGTCAGACCCTAGTCTAGTGCACCAGGAGTGCCGGGGCGTGTAAATACAAATGCCGCTCGTGGGCTTGCAGCACGTGTTGTGCCACCCACAGGAGCGGCCTCGTAAAAGGATGTCTACGGGTCGGGAATTGCGAGACCCACGGGCAGCCTAGTGCTGTCACGCAGGCTGCGCGAGTATACCTACTTGCCAGCCCCTCAAACCTTCCCTTGACTTCATGTTAGCCACCCCTATGGTAGGCCCACGGGCAGGGTGCATTGCAAGTATAAGGTAGGACACGCCTGACCAAGTTGGCATGTCCTAATAGTGAATTACAGCCATCTTCGTTCTTCACTATTGCGAGGTAGCCTGCTCTCCATTAGTTAGAATGGGCCGATGGGATTATTAATGCTATGATCCTAGCTGGCTCGGGGAGCATGGTGCAATGTCGAGTTTGGTATCCCTGAACTCGGGGTTTGATTACGCATCCGTTGGTGTGGATGGTTTTCGGACTCTGGGTTCGAAAATAGCACTTTTAGAAAGTGTCTATTTTCTTGTCTAACCATATCTGGTTTCTGCTGGTCTTGCGTGTGTGTGACAGGAGCTGGGTGGCTCCAGAGGTCTGGATGAGTCAGTGTGGGATGAGTGGGACATTTGCGTTGAGAGTAGGGGGAGAGTAGTTGCTGATAGCCTGCCCTGCCTGATACAATGCTGGCTCCACCTCCTGCCAAGCGACTGATGGCTCTGTGCCTGCCATGGACGATCCTAGCCCCACCTCCTGCCAGGGGGCCGATAGCTCTGCTCCTGCCAGTGACAATGCTGGCTCCACCTCCTGCTGGGCGTCTGAGGACCCAGCCCTGCTCAGTGAATAAGCCAGGTGCTTCTGCCTGGCTCCACCCACAACAGACCCAGGATGTTGGGAAAGTCCCCTGCATGGACAAAGGGATCAAAGCCGAAAAGGGGTATAAGAGAAAGACCCCTGAACTACGAAATCAGATCACTTCTGACAAGGAACCCTGTAACCAAGGACAAGAGGCCTGCTGATCTGAGGACTTGCCTACCCCTTCTGCCAGTGTGCTGTTTGCTGGGGGGAATCCTGCAGTGCTTCTTTATTTTTGCCAAGGAACCAGGAGAGAGGAACTGTGTGTGTACTCTCACGCTTGCTAAGAAAATCTCCAAGGACTGGAAGAGTGCCAGTCTCCTGCTGAAGTCACAGGGCTAAAGGACTTCATCTGCTTAAAGTGCTATTTGCTGGAACCTGTGAATCCAGCACCTCTGAAAGAACCAGCAATCTCGACGCCGACGGACGTCGCTGAATCCAGCTCGACGCAGTGGGTAACGGCCCCAGTGTCCCGCTTCCTCGACGACCGGCCGCCGGGCCCGACCGACGCCAGCAGCAACGCCAGTGAGTGGGAGTACGGCCCCAGCTCCAAGGGACCTCGTGTCCGCACCGCTGCTGATCGCATCAACTGTGTGCCCTGTCGACGCCGTGAGCGCTGCTCACTCTGTGCAACCGCATCAGCGACAACGACGCCTGCTGAGGCCTGATCGACACCGAAGACGCGACGCCGGATTGCTCGACGCCGCTGATCATCGTGTGCTTCATTTTCCAAAGGTACTGTGTTGTTGGGGGTCCGTGTGACTCCGGGCTCGACGTGGCTCTCCTCGCGGTCGACGCCGATCCTTTGGATTAACTTTGCCTCGACGTCGTGTAGCCCCCGTGTGGGTTACCCTGTTGTTAAGAACTGTATTGCCAAGAAGAAGATTCGCTTTGATACTAAAGACTTTTGTGCTAAAGAAGAACCTACCTTTGAACTATCCCTTTTCCCTTCCCCAAGTATTTATTAAGATTGTGTACATTTTTGTCGATATTTGGTCTTGTGCTAAGCCTTAGATAAAAATACTTATTTTTATAATACTACTGTGTCGTGTCCATTTGTAGTGTATTCACTGTATTACTGTATGTGGTCATAAATGCTTAACACACAGCCTCTGAGATAAGCCTGTTCTGCTCTGCCAAGCTACCAAGGGGGTGAGCAGGGGTTATCGAAGGGTGTGATCCCCTTGCCCTGACTAGAAAAGGTGTGTCCCTATTTGTCAGAAGTGTATACTTCTGCCAACTAGAGACAGCCGGTTCTAACATTGGATGCAGCGGTGAGGATTTGGACCTTGCATTTATGACCCATGTACAGTGATTAGTGTGCGCTACATAGTGAAAGCAGACCATAGCGCAGTCACAATCTAATTGGGAAGGATCCTATTTTTGGTTCTTCGCTTTTCTGAAGCTTGATTTTTTGAACACTGCCAGTTTTGACCATGAGTGACACCGGAGTCACTACCCCTGTTGTTGTTGTTGAGGAGGAATTCGACAGAGCGAAGTTAAACGTCTACAGATTGGAGGAGTTGAAATCCTTTTGCAAGAAGTTTAAAGTTCCTACCAAAGGTCTCAAGGCTAAGGAAACCTATCTCAAAGCATTGCAGGCCTGGTTGGAAGCCAGAAATCCCACTGATCCGGTGGTGGTACCGCCAGTGGAAGGGGATGAGGAGGCGCCAGCGAATGGGCCTGAGTCCTCTCCCGGAAGCAGTGTTTCCTCCAAAGGTCTTTCCCCTGAAGAACGAGAAGAAAGGGCGAAGGAGCGTGCATACAACATGGAAATGGCAAGGCTAAAGATAAATGGGCAGTTGGAGTTAGAAAATGCAAGAGGTAGAAGAGAAGCTGATTTGGAGACCAAAAGGTTAGATTTTGAAAGAGAGAAGTTAGCTTTGGAGCGTGATACCAAGTTGAGGGAGTTGGACATCCAAGCTAAGAAGTTAGAATTGAATCCCTCTGGTGGCAGCATCCCATCTGGGCCTGCAGAAAGTAAGTTTTACTTTCCCAAAGATGTGATAAAAGATTATCATAGGAACGAAGATATTGGTCAGTGGTTTAAAGCATATGAGTTAGCATTGTTGGCCCACCAGGTCCCTGAGAAGAATTGGGGAGCGGGGTTGTGGGGTCGCTTTGTGAATGAGGGGAGAGATACCCTGTTAGACATGCCTGTTGCGGATAGGATGTCGTATGCTCATATGAAATATGCTTTAATGTTGCGGTATGGCCTAACCCCCGAGAAGTACAGACAAGCTTTTAGAGAATGTAAGAAGTTGCCTGGTACGACGTGGGTTGAATATGTGTCTTATTTTTGCAAAGCCATGGATGGTTGGGTAAAGGGCAGCAAAGTGGAAAGTTATGAAGCTCTTTATGATTTGTTTGCTTGGGAGCATTTGTCTAATAACTGTTTTCCAGAGCTGCGCCAGCACCTGATTGATACCAAGATATCTAACCCTAGAAAACTTGCTGAGGAGGCGGACCGCTGGGTCAGTACCAGGGTCCACAAGGGTCCAGTGGGAGACTCAGCCAAAGGTGGGCAGGGTCCCCAGCAGAAGAGTGGGGGGGACAAGGGTAAACAGAAGGAGTTTCAGAAAGGGCCCCAAAGTAATCCCCAAGGGAACCAAGGGAAAGGTTCCCAGCCTCCCCTGAGAAGAAGCCAGGGGCCCGACGGGTAAACCTGTTCATAGGGGCCCCCTAACCTGCTACACTTGCGGGCAGGTGGGACACCGGTATTACGACCCCCAGTGTCCCATGAAGAAATCGAATGCACCGCCGAGTGCACCCCCCCGTCAGTTGGCGAGTGTAGCCCTGGGAGGGGAGGAGATGGTTGTCCATGGTGGGAGGGGTCCCGCAGAGATGTCCCTGGTCTCGCTAGGAGACATGCAAATGGTCCCTCTGTGAGAAGTTGGCCTGGTATATAATGCTCACTAATTCTTAGTGATCACTTTGTACCATGCCAAGCAACCCTTATGATGATGGTTGTAATTCAACCTTGTAGACCAGTTATCCTAGTGGTAACGTGGACAAAGCAGTCTTAGGCTAAACTCTGAAAGGCATGTGAAGCCAGCTGTTATACCATACACAACCCCCTTGAATACCAAATGAAAGGGACACCACACAGATATATATTGAAAATATATATTGATTTATTAACTATAAAATCCCCTGGACTCTTTATGAGCACAGAAGCACAAGCGTTAAATCACAAGACAGTTTAAAATACGCAAAAGTTGCACAATATGGATGAGCCCTAGGGGCCACCTAAACCATATACTAAGAAAGTGGTATAAGAGATACCAATAGGAAAGGGAACAGGCCTAGGGCCTTGGGAATCGCTGGAGCTATTCGAGACTAGAAATGATTAAGTCGGGAAAGGCCCACGGGACTCGGGTGCAGTGTTCAAAGTGCACGCACTTTCCATTGCAAAGTCTATGGTGCGTAAAAAGTACAAAGTTAGAAAGTTAGGAACCTTCCGAGTGACCTACGGAGCTGAAACTTAAGACACAGGCCCTTGAGATGTGTACCAGTGCAGGAGCACCGGCGGAGCTGAGTTATCTCACCCACAGGAAGCGGGTGCACAGGGTCGAAGTAGTGTCGGGTTTCGTCACGCTGGTCGATGGTGCTTGGAGCTGAAGATGCTGCAGGCGGCTCGATGTGAAGAGTTCCGGTGGATCCAAGGGTGGATCTGAAGATGTGAAGACCTGAAAGCAGAGGGGACAGTGTTCAAAGTCACTAGCCAGTGACTACCGTGGAACGAGATTGGAACCAGGCGATGTCGGGTGCAAACAGGCGTTGTCGGGTAGCTTCTTTCTGCAGCCACGTGGATACCCGGGTCGAGGACGTCCAGGAGTCGGTCACGAGCTGTCCCACGTAAGCTTCTCGCTGTTGGCGGTGTCGGCGACCTGATCGGAGCAAACAGGCCTTGGCAAATGCAAGCCACGCAGAAGTTGAAAGATGCTTATCACTCGGACCAGCAAGGTCAGAGCGGGTGCTCCTTTTTACAGGACCTTGGTTAGGTCTGGAGCAACCAGACCTGCTGTGTAAATCGTCGGTTTCGTCGCCAAAATGGCCGCTGACCACGTGGCTAGTGGCCGGGATGGCGCGTCAAGTGGCATAATGCAAAAGGGCCCCACGCAGATCGTGGAGATGCTGGAGGGCTGATCTTCGGTGCAAGGGCTGCTCGGTGGTGGGGGTTCTCATTCCCTAAAGCACAACGTCGAGGATGCCTCAGAAGCTGCGCAGTCAGCTTTTCGAGTGTCTTCCAAGAGGTCCGGTCCCACGTCACTCGGTGCCTCCACGGGTCCCTTCTTTGCAGGGACTGTGGATCGGGCTCTGAGAGGTCTGGGAGTCTGGTTCTTGTTGGGCTCTGGGCTCGGGCTCCGGCGGGAGGCGGCGGCAAAGCAGACGTCGAGTTGCTGGTTGGTACCTGTGTTCACAGGGTGGCCACTCCTAGGCCACAAGGGAGATTCTCTTCAGTCTTCTGTGCAGCAGAATGTCGAAGTCCAGTCTTCTTCTTAGTGTAAAGTTGATTCAGGATGATCTGCTGTGCAATGGCACTGCTCCCACTCTTATTCCCAATCTGAGGGGGGGATCACCTACTAGGTCCCTCCTCTGGGAGGAACCAGGAAGGGGGGCGGTTACACCCCCTTTCCTTTGTCCAGCTCCTCGCCAGGCCTGGGTCTGGAAAGTCCCAGGACCGGTTTGGACTGGCTTATGCACGGGGACACCTTGTGTGCCCCGGGCATGTGTGATTCTATTCAGCCCTGTCCTACCCAATACACAAAACCCTGTCTGAGGTGGTGCTCACACCTCCCAAGGCAGAAAACCCTTTGTCCAAGCCTTCCACGCTGGATGGACTCCCAGCAGCAGGAGGTCAGACTCGTGTCTGTGGTGGCAGCATCCATTTTGTGATGCTGAGGCTCTGGTTAACTTTAACCGGGGATTAGGCTACACACATGTCGTGTCCCTCTAGAAGGGTGGAATGCTATCCCCGTCGACAGAACTGTCGAGGGTATAGTATTCCAATTCGTATGACACCTTACTCGACATGTTTTGATAAAGCCAAACCAAAGATAGCATTTAACCGCGAGGATTATAATGCACTTAAGAGTATATGGTATGGCAATATCCCGGAACAGCTTAGGGAGTGGTTCCCGACAGCTGCAGACAGGCTCAGCTCATGCTAGAGCACCGTCTCACATATTTCCAAGCACTCTGCCTCCAGGATTGATGAGGCCTTCCATAGGAGTGGCTGATAGGAACATATGTGTCCAGTTTAGGGTTAGGCACAGACATACTGTACCTAAGTAAGAGGTGATTCCACCAACTTACCCCAGCTGAGTGATCAGCCAGTTGTGTCAAATATGGAGGCCAGGCCAGGGGTGGCACAATACATGCTGCAGCCCCTGGTAGGCCTTGGATACACCCATGCCCTGGGTACCTAGGGTACACTACTACAGGGGCTCATAAGGTGAACCAGTTCCAATTCGTAATGCACCTAAAGTGCATTGGCAGTAATTTAGAGAGAGAACAGCAGGCTGTGGGTCTGATTAGCAGGCCCACAGCCACATTAAGTCAGAAACCAGTGAAGCAAAAAGCAAAAATTTGGGGTGACCATAGGATAGCAGACCCTACTCTCCTACATAACCCCCCCCCCAAACGCAGGGACATTAGACTAACCTTGACCAGTTGTGTCTTCATGTTCTAAGTGGAAGTACCTGGAGAGACCATCTGCGTTGCCATGGTCAGTCCCTGGGCGGTGCTCCACTGTAAAGTCCATCCCCTGTAGGGAAATGGACCACCTGAGTAGTTTGGGGTTTTCACCCTTCATCTGATTAAGCCATAAGAGGGGCTTATGGTCGGTCTGAATCTTGAAGTGAGTACCAAACAAGTATGGCCTCAACTTCTTCAGGGCCCACACCACAGCAAAGGCCTCCCTCTCTATAGCTGACCAACGTTTCTCTCTGGGGGTCAGCCTTCTGCTAATGAAAGCAATGGGCTGGTCCTGGCCATCTACATTAAGCTGTGAAAGCACTGCTCCCACTCCCAACTCAGAAGCATCTGTTTGGACAATGAACTCTCTTGAGTAGTCAGGACTCTTCAGGATAGGTGCAGAGCACATGGCCTTCTTCAGGTCATCAAATGCCTTTTGACAGATTTCTGTCCACTGAACCTTTTTGGGCATCTTCTTGGATGTCAGATCATTAAGAGGAGTCACAATGGACCCATAGTTCTTAACAAACTTCCTGTAGTACCCAGTCAGGCCCAAGAAAGCTCTGACCTGAGTCTGGGTGGTTGGAGGGGACCAGTCCTTGATGGTCTGGATCTTACTCTCCAGTGGTTGAACTTGGCCTCCACCTACAAGGTGGCCCAGGTATACAACCTTACTCTGCCCTATCTGGCACTTTGTTGCCTTGATAGTGAGGCCTGCCTTCTGCAGAGCCTCAAGTACTTCCTTCAGGTGGACCAGGTGATCCTCCCAGGTGGAGCTAAAGACAGCAATATCGTCCAGATAAGCTGCACAAAAGTCATCCAACCCAGTGAGGACTTGATTCACCAACCTTTGGAAGGTGGCAGGTGCATTTTTCAAACCAAAGGGCATCACCACAAACTGATAATGCCCACTAGGGGTAGAAAATGCTGTTTTGGCTTTAGACTCCTCAGCTAACCTGATTTGCCAGTAGCCCGCTGTCAAGTCAAATGTGCTCAAATATTTGGCAGAAGCCAACTTGTCAATGAGCTCATCTGCCCTTGGAATAGGGTGTGCATCTGTCCTGGTGACAGCATTGAGTCCTCTGTAATCCACACAGAACCTCATCTCTCTCTTGCCATCTTTGGTGTGAGGTTTGGAGACCAGAACCACTGGGCTAGCCCAGAGGCTCTCTGAAGGCTCAATGACACCTAATTCCAGCATCTTTTGCACCTCAGTCTTTATACAGTCCCTGACGTGGTCAGGTTGCCTGTAAATCTTGCTCTTTACAGGAAGACTGTCACCGGTGTCCACCACATGTGTACACCAGTTAGTCTGACTGGGTGTCAATGAGAACATATGCCTGTATGCCTGTCGAACTTGTCTGCAGTCATGTTGCTGATGTTCAGTGAGGCTGCCACCTAAGGCCACACCATCAACTGAGCCATCCTCAGGGTTCTGAGTGAGCAGGTCTGGGAGAGGGTCACTCTCTTCCTCCTGTCCCTCATCTGTAGCCATGAGCAAGCCCATGTCTGCCCTGCTGACATATGCCTTCAATCTGTTTACATGGAGCACCCTGTGGGGGCTCCTGGGAGTTCCTAGGTCCACCAAGTAGGTAACCTCTCCCTTCTTCTCCAGAATTGTATGGGGTCCAGACCATTTGTCTTGGAGTGCTGCTGGGGCCACTGGCTCCAACACCCATACCTTCTGTCCAGGCTGAAATTCAACAAGGACAGCCTTTTGGTCATGCCAAGCTTTCTGTAATTCTTGGCTAGCCTCAAGGTTTTTGGATGCCTTTTCCATGTACTCTGCCATCCTGGAGCGGAGACCAAGTACATAGTCCACTATGTCTTGCTTAGGCTTTTTGAGAGGTAACTCCCATCCTTCCTTCACCAGACACAGGGGTCCTCTTACAGGGTGCCCAAACAACAATTCAAAGGGGCTGAAGCCAACCCCCTTTTGAGGGACCTCTCTGTAAGCAAACAAAAGGCAGGGCAGTAGGATGTCCCATCTTCGCCTGAGCTTTTCAGGTAATCTTTTAATCATGCCCTTTAGGGTCTTGTTAAATCTCTCAACAAGCCCATTGCATTGTGGGTGATAAGGAGTGGTGAACTTGTAGTTGACACCACATTCCTTCCACATAGCTGTCAAATATCCTGACATGAAGTTGGCACCTCTATCAGATATTACCTCCTTAGGAAACCCCACTCTGGAGAAAACTCCAAGTAAGGCCCTGGCCACAACAGGAGCTGTTGTGGTCCTAAGTGGAATTGCCTCTGGGTACCTGGTGGCATGATCCACTACCACCAGTAGGAATCTGTGCCCAGATGCTGTAGGGGGATCCATTGGACCAACAATATCAATCCCCACTCTTTCAAAGGGAACCCCCACCACAGGTAGTGGTATCAGGGGGGCCTTTGTTGTTCCACCTGCTTTACCACTGGCTTGGCAGGTTTCACAGGAGCGACAAAACTCCTTGGTGTCTTCAGACATGTGAGGCCAGTGAAAATGAGGGACAAGCCTGTCCCAGGTTTTATTCTGGCCTAAGTGTCCTGCTAAAGGAATATCATGGGCCAAGGTGAGAAGGAAACCCCTAAATTGCAGAGGTATAACCAACCTCCTGGTTGTACCAGGCTTGGGGTCTCTACCCTCTGTGTAAAGGACTCCTTCATCCCAATAAACTTTATGGGCACCTTGAGCATTCCCAGCAGCCTCAGCAGCAGCCTGCTGTCTGAGGGGTTCAAGAGAAGGACAGGTTAACTGAGCCTGCCCCAAGTCTGCCCTAGAAGGTCCCCCTGTCCCCAGAAACTCAACCTGATCAGGTTCAAGTTCTTCAGAGACAGTTCCTTCAGGGGTCACAAGATCAGTTTCCTGTGAAGCCTGATCCTCACTTGTAGGCAGTTGGGAAGGCGCAGCCTTAACCCTCCTGTTCTTCTTCTTGGAAGGTGCTTGGTCCATTGTTCCAGGATCCAAGACCTGAGGTTCAGAGAGGCACTTTTTGGCCTGTGATCTGGTGACAGCAAGGACATGTGATGATATCCCTAACATCTCTGCATGAGTCCTGTACTCAACTTCTGACCATAGAGAGTTCTCCAGGTCATTGCCCAACAAACATTCTACTGGGAGATCAGCACTAACCACAACTCTTTTTAGGCCAGTTACCCCTCCCCAGGAAAAGTTAACAAGTGCCACACTATGTGTAGTAGTGACATTGCTGGCATTGGTCACCAGGTAATTATCACCTGGCATGTATTGTCCAGGGTCCACAAAGTTAGGTGTCACCATAGTGACACTGGCACATGTGTCCCTGTAAGCTTGAGCCACTTTATTGTTGATCAAAGGCGTCTGTCTGTATTTGCCCAGATTACTGGGACTTATGTCAGGGGTCAAATATATGTCCCCTTCACAAATCAGAACAGCCTGTGTAAGGGTTCTGACTAGGTCAGAATCTCCTTCAGTTCCCAAAGTGATACCCACTACCCCCTTGGCTTGTGGTCCAGCACTGCTAGCTGTACTAGTGGGTGCAGGTGCCTTAGGGGCTGCAGTGCTGGGGGCTCCACCCTTTTTACACTCACTTGTCCAGTGAGAGGTGTTTTTACAAGTTTTACACCAGGGTTTCTTCTGACCTTCTTTCTTCTTCTTCTTGGAAGTTTGGGACCCACCCTCTGTCTCAGTTTGCGGCCCTGTTGAAGACTTCTGGTCTTTAGATTTCTGCTCCCCACCCTTCTGGTCTGTTTTCTTCTGGTCACCACCCTGGTTCTGGTTCTTTTGCTTAACTCTGGTTCTTACCCATTTATCTGCCCTCTTTCCCAATTCTTGGGGAGAGGTCAAATCTGAGTCAACCAAATGTTGATGCAACTGCTGGTTCTGACAATTATTTAAAATTTGTTCTCTCATCAGCAAATTATACAATCCTTCATAGTCTGTAACCTTGCTTCCCACCAACCATCCCTCCAGAGCCTTAGTGGCACACTCAACAAATTCAGACCAGTCCTGAGTCTGTGTCTTCTGGGTATCTCTGAACATTAACCTGTACTGTTCAGTGGTTAAGCCTAACCCATCAATCAGAGCACTCTTCAGGACCAGGTAGTTTCTAGAATCCCCATCACTAACTGTGAGGAGTCTGTCTCGGCCTCTACCTTCAAAGGAGAGCCACAAGATTGCTGCCCACTGCTCCTGAGGGATCTGCTGTACTCTGCAGGCTCTCTCCATTGCAGTAATCCATTTATGGATATCATCCCCAGCTTTGTAGGGGGGCACAATCTTACTCAGGTTTCTGTTATCAAAAGACCTGTCTTTATCCTTGTGGATATTGCTGCCACCAGTGGGTTCTTTTACCCCACTCTCTCTAGGCTGTCTTGCTCTAGCAAGTCTCTCTTGGACCAGGGCAACCTCTAGTTCTCGCTTCTGGATCCTAAGCTCAGCCTCTCTCATTTTGGCCTCATGTTCCCTTCTCTGAGGGCTAGCCATCTCCCTTCTGGAGAGACCATGAGAGCCTCTAGAAGCATGGGAGTTGTCAGAGTCACCTGAGTGAGTCCTTCTCCTCCTAGGCTTCTGGTTAAGTCCACCTGGGGGTCTGAATGGGTTGTTACCAGATTCATTCCCAAGTTGGCTTAAGTTAGCCTGGTTCAGTCTGCTGACCAGCACCTGACTATTTCTGTCATCATCTGACTCACTGCTTTCCACCTCTTCCTCTTCTTCCTCTTCCTCTTCCTCCTCATCTACTTGAGGAGCTCCAGTGGTGGAGGCTTCCTCATCTACCAGGATGATAGGACCAGGGGTGTCTACAGTGTCATCCTCTGAAGGATGGCCTCCTTCAGCATTCCCTGTGGGGTCTGCCTTAGAGGTCTTTAGAGTCTCAGACTGATCCAAGATCTCTCTAAGGTGGTCTGTAGTAGGGGAAGGCCCTGTCTTCAGACCCCTTAAGACACAAAGCTGTCTTAGTTCCTTAAAGGAAAAAATAGCAAATTTGGATGGTGCCCTTGGAGGGTCACTCTCAACAGGGATGTTCCCAGTGGAACCCTCTGCTCCAGACATTGCTCTAGTGTGGGTGGATGTGTTGCAATCTACCTACACTGGTGTTTACCTACTAAACCTATCTAGTAGTTGTAGCTAGGGTGTGCTACTCCCTTTGCTCTACAACAACTAAGTTCAGTAGAACTTAAGTATACTAGTCTTGTTTTATATGTACCTAGCAGGTACCTGTATGATCTTTCAAATGATAATCTCAAAGATTGTAATGGTAAAACAACAGCAAGCTCAGATCCCAATCCGCTGCTCACCAATGTGAGAAGTTGGCCTGGTATATAATGCTCACTAATTCTTAGTGATCACTTTGTACAATGCCAAGCAACCCTTATGATGATGGTTGTAATTCAACCTTGTAGACCAGTTATCCTAGTGGTAACGTGGACAAAGCAGTCTTAGGCTAAACTCTGAAAGGCATGTGAAGCCAGCTGTTATACCATACACAACCCCCTTGAATACCAAATGAAAGGGACACCACACAGATATATATTGAAAATATATATTGATTTATTAACTATAAAATCCCCTGGACTCTTTATGAGCACAGAAGCACAAGCGTTAAATCACAAGACAGTTTAAAATACACAAAAGTTGCACAATACGGATGAGCCCTAGGGGCCACCTAAACCATATACTAAGAAAGTGGTATAAGAGATACCAATAGGAAAGGGAACAGGCCTAGGGCCTTGGGAATCGCTGGAGCTATTCGAGACTAGCAATGATTAAGTCGGGAAAGGCCTACGGGACTCGGGTGCAGTGTTCAAAGTGCACGCACTTTCCAATGCAAAGTCTATGGTGCGTAAAAAGTACAAAGTTAGAAAGTTAGGAACCTTCCGAGTGACCTACGGAGCTGAAACTTAAGACACAGGCCCTTGAGATGTGTACCAGTGCAGGAGCACTGGCGGAGCTGAGTTACCTCACCCACAGGAAGCGGGTGCACAGGGTCGAAGTAGTGCCGGGTTTCGTCACGCTGGTCGATGGTGCTTGGAGCTGAAGATGCTGCAGGCGGCTCGATGTGAAGAGTTCCGGTGGATCCAAGGGTGGATCTGAAGATGTGAAGACCTGAAAGCAGAGGGGACAGTGTTCAAAGTCACTAGCCAGTGACTACCGTGGAACCAGATTGGAACCAGGCGATGTCGGGTGCAAACAGGCGTTGTCGGGTAGCTTCTTTCTGCAGCCACGTGGATACCCGGGGTCGAGGACGTCCAGGAGTCAGTCACGAGCTGTCCCACGTAGGCTTCTCGCTGTTGGCAGTGTCGGCGACCTGATCGGAGCAAACAGGCCTTGGCAAATGCAAGCCACGCAGAAGTTGAAAGATGCTTATCACTCGGACCAGCAAGGTCAGAGCGGGTGCTCCTTTTTACAGGAGCTTGGTTAGGTCTGGAGCAACCAGACCTGCTGTGTAAATTGTCGGTTTCGTCGCCAAGATGGCCGCTGACCACGTGGCTAGTGGCCGGGATGGCGCGTCGAGTGGCACAATGCAAAAGGGCCCCACGCAGATCGTGGAGATGCTGGAGGACTGATCTTCGGTGCAAGGGCTGCTCGGTGGTGGGGGTTCTCAGTCCCCAAAGCACAACATCGAGGATGCCTCAGAAGCTGCGCAGTCAGCTTTTCGAGTGTCTTTCAAGAGGTCCGGTCCCACGTCACTCGGTGCCTCCACGGGTCCCTTCTTTGCAGGGACTGTGGATCGGGCTCTGAGAGGTCTGGGAGTCTGGTTCTTGTCGGGCTCTGGGCTCGGGCTCTAGCGGGAGGCGGCGGCAAAGCAGACGTCTAGTTGCTGGTTGGTACCTGTGTTCACAGGGTGGCCACTCCTAGGCCACAAGGGAGATTCTCTTCAGTCTTCTGTGCAGCAGAATGTCGAAGTCCAGTCTTCTTCTTCGTGTAAAGTTGATTCAGGATGATCTGCTGTGCAATGGCACTGCTCCCACTCTTATTCCCAATCTGAGGGGGGGATCACCTACTAGGTCCCTCCTCTGGGAGGAACCAGGAAGGGGGGCGGTTACACCCCCTTTCCTTTGTCCAGCTCCTCGCCAGGCCTGGGTCTGGAAAGTCCCAGGACCGGTTTGGACTGGCTTATGCACGGGGACACCTTGTGTGCCCCGGGCATGTGTGATTCTATTCAGCCCTGTCCTACCCAATACACAAAACCCTGTCTGGGGTGGTGCTCGCACCTCCCAAGGCAGGAAACCCTTTGTCCAAGCCTCCCTCGCTGGAAGGACTCCCAGCAGCAGGAGGTCAGACTCGTGTCTGTGGTGGCAGCATCCATTTTGTGATGCTGAGGCTCTGGTTAACTTTAACCGGGGTTAAGGCTACACACATGTCGTGTCCCTCTAGAAGGGTGGAATGCTATCCCCGTCGACAGAACTGTCGAGGGGATAGTATTCCAATTCGTATGACACCTTACTCGACATGTTTTGATAAAGCCAAACCAAAGATAGCATTTAACCGCGAGGATTATAATGCACTTAAGAGTATATGGTATGGCTTTTTCAAAAACACAATATGGACAGTGGACCACTTTTAGCACCCTATAAGCACCAATCCATCTATCACCAATATATACATTTAGGTTGTCTTTCAAATAGCGTGCAGTTTTCAAAATACTCCCTGTCCGGAGAGTATATCCCAACAACTTTGGGAAAAACAATGTTACACCAAGTTTTGAAAATGCACCGCTTCAACAATCGGATTTACACCATATGTCGGTGATGGAGTCTATGTTCAAAAGAAATGTTCCAAATAAGAGAACGCTGAGTCCGTAATTGTAAACAAGTGTTCAGGATTCCTTTAATATTCCAATTGAAAAACCAGCCAACGCGTTTCGTTCCGTCAGGCGGAACTTCTTCAGGGCGTGATGGTAGTTGACGGATGTAGAAATTTTCTGAGCCGGGAACACGAGCTGCTGTAAATATCTATGTCCTATGTCTGGATATTAGTGACTAAGTTAAGTCACAGGATGCCAAATGCGAAAAAGGTAGTCACCTTATGTCTTCAAAGAGAAATGCTCCTTGAAAAGGCCTTCCTACTATTTTTTCATCCACAATGACGATAGGCTGTGTAATTTATGACTGGCTGTTGACCTTAGAGTATATATAGTATGCGTATTATTCACTGTCACTTATTTAGGTTCGTCGATCCCTAGTCGGCTCTGGCGATACAGTCACATTGAGGTAGTTACCTGTCAGGGTCCCATTCGATGCCCCCAGGGTCCCATTCGATGCCCCCAGTTGGCGTCTCTGCAATCCAGGCGCCAAATCTTCTCCGGTCGGAGAAGATTTGGCGCCTGGATTGCAGAGACGCCAACTGGGGGCATCGAATGGGACCCTGACAGGTAACTACCTCAATGTGACTGTATCGCCAGAGCCGACTAGGGATCGACGAACCTAAATAAGTGACAGTGAATAATACGCATACTATATATACTCTAAGGTCAACAGCCAGTCATAAATTACACAGCCTATCGTCATTGTGGATGAAAAAATAGTAGGAAGGCCTTTTCAAGGAGCATTTCTCTTTGAAGACATAAGGTGACTACCTTTTTCGCATTTGGCATCCTGTGACTTAATTTAGTCACTAATATCCAGACATAGGACATAGATATTTACAGCAGCTCGTGTTCCCGGCTCAGAAAATTTCTACATCCGTCAACTACCATCACGCCCTGAAGAAGTTCCGCCTGACGGAACGAAACGCGTTGGCTGGTTTTTCAATTGGAATATTAAAGGAATCCTGAACACTTGTTTACAATTACGGACTCAGCGTTCTCTTATTTGGAACATTTCTTTTGAACATAGACTCCATCACCGACATATGGTGTAAATCCGATTGTTGAAGCGGTGCATTTTCAAAACTTGGTGTAACAGTATATGGTATGGTAATATCCCGGAACAGCTTAGGGAGTGGTTCCCGACAGCTGCAGACAGGCTCAGCTCATGCTAGAGCACCGTCTCACATATTTCCAAGCACTCTGCCTCCAGGATTGATGAGGCCTTCCATAGGAGTGGCTGATAGGAACATATGTGTCCAGTTTAGGGTTAGGCACAGACATACTGTACCTAAGTAAGAGGTGATTCCACCAACTTACCCCAGCTGAGTGATCAGCCAGTTGTGTCAAATATGGAGGCCAGGCCAGGGGTGGCACAATACATGCTGCAGCCCCTGGTAGGCCTTGGATACACCCATGCCCTGGGTACCTAGGGTACACTACTACAGGGGCTCATAAGGTGAACCAGTTCCAATTCGTAATGCACCTAAAGTGCATTGGCAGTAATTTAGAGAGAGAACAGCAGGCTGTGGGTCTGATTAGCAGGCCCACAGCCACATTAAGTCAGAAACCAGTGAAGCAAAAAGCAGAAATTTGGGGTGACCATAGGATAGCAGACCCTACTCTCCTACACCCTCCACCCCCGCTGCCTAGTAACACTAGTAAATATAGGCAGTGGGTGACCATTAATGGCCATAGAGTGGAAGCTCTCAGAGACACCGGAGCGAGTGTGACAGCTGTCAAGTGTCACTTAGTGTCCCGAGAGCAGGTGGTTCCCCACGCATTCTACCCCGTGATAGCTGCCGACAACTCCCAGAAAGAGTGTGAGGTGGCTCAGGTTTCCTTTGAATGGGGGGGAGTTTCAGGTACTCTTCAGGTTGCTGTGAGGCCCGCCATGCCTGTCGATTGTCTCCTGGGCAATGATTTAGAAGACTCCCCTTGGGCGAAGGTGGAGAGAGAGGCGCACTTGAAAATGTTGGGTGTGCCAGAGTGGGTGTGTGCAACCACTCGATCGATGACAGCGAGTAAGGGTATTGATGGGGTCCCGGAGCCTGAAAGTACGGCCCAGGACCCAGCTGTGAAGAGAAGAGGCAGGAGGCGCGGGAAACCGGCCCCGTAGTTCCCGTGGTCCAGGAGGAGGTAGACCCTGAGGGGGATGCCCTGGAGCCCACAGGGGAACAAATTGCCGAACTGGGAGACCTGCCCGAGCTGACCCATTGGCAGCAGGATGGTGGTCCCTCCAGGGAGGAATTCTGTGCGGAACAGAAGGTGTGCCCTTCTCTTGTGGGCATGAGGCAGCAGGCCTCAGCCCAATCCTCAGGTGATCAGTCAGGGTCACATTTTGTGTACTGGGAGAACGACCTCCTGTATAGCGAGCCTAAGGCTGCTGAGCCTGGGTCAGCCCGTGTGCTGGTGGTACCCCAGCGCTTTAGAGCCTTCCTACTGGGTTTGGCTCATGACGTTCCGTTAGCTGGACATCTGGGGCAGGACAAGACCTATGACAGGCTTGTCACCCATTTTTATTGGCCTCAGATGCGAAGGGATGTAGACATCCATTGCAAGACTTGTCACACTTGCCAGGCAAGTGGGAAAAGCGGAAGGAAGCAGAAGGCTCCCCTCCAACCTTTTCCAGTGGTCAGTACCCCCTTTGACCGGGTGGGTATTGACATTGTTGGGCCCCTGGACCCCAAGACAGCCCTGGGCAACAGGTTCATCCTGGTCTTGGTGGACCATGCCACACGGTACCCGGAAGCCATCCCTCTCCGAACAGTGACGGCCCCCGTGGTGGGACGGGCACTGATGGGTGTTTTCTCCCGGATGGGGTTCCCCAGAGAGGTGGTGTCAGACCGAGGCACCAACTTCATTTCGAACTATATGAAGTCTCTGTGGAAGGAGTGTGGGGTAACCTACAAGTTCACCACTCCTTACCACCCTCAAGGAAATGGGTTGGTTGAGAGATTCAACCGTACCCTTAAAGGCATGATCATGGGTCTTGAAGAACCAATGAGGCGGAAATGGGACGTCCTCTTGCCATGCCTGTTGTTTGCTTACCGAGAGGTGCCGCAAAAGTCTCTAGGGTTCAGCCCCTTTGAGCTCTTATACGGTCACCCGGTAAGAGGGCCTTTGAGTCTGGTCAAGGAAGGCTGGGAGCAATCTCCCAGGAAACCTCCCCAGGATGTATACAGCTACATGCTGGCCTTTCGGAACCAGACTCGGCGCTTCAGAGAACTTGCTCAGGCAAATCTGGAGGCCAGCCAGGAGGAGATGAAGCGTTGGTACGACCGGAATGCCACTCTGGTAGAGCTTCAGCCTGGTCAAGAAGTGTGGGTCATGTCCCCTGTGGAACCTTGTGCGCTCAAGGACAGGTGGACTGGACCGTTTAAGGTTGTGGAGAAGAAGAGCGATGTCACCTACCTGGTGGACTTGAAATCTCCCAGGAACCCCTTGCGGGTCCTGCATGTCAACCGTTTGAAGCCCCACTTAGAAAGGTCCGAAGTGGGCATGCTCCTAGCTACAGATGCTGGAATGGAGGAGGAGAGTGAGCCTCTTCCTGACCTCCTGTGTGCTAAAGAGCAAGGCGGGTCAGTGGATGGTGTGGTCCTCTCCGACACACTGACCCTTGAGCAGAAACAGGATTGTCGCCACCTGTTGGGACAATTCCCGGATCTGTTTTCCTTGGTTCCGGGTGTCACTCATTGGTGTGTCCATGACGTTGACACCGGAGACAGCCCTCCTGTGAAGTACAAGGCTTACAGGGTGACTGACAAGGTTAGAGCATACATTAAGGAGGAGGTCTCCAAAATGTTTGCGTTAGGGGTGATTGAGTCCTCTAGCAGTCCTTGGGCCAGCCCAGTGGTCTTGGTCCCGAAGGCTGCAGCGCCTGGTGCTTCACCAGAACTCCGGTTCTGCGTGGATTACCGAGGACTCAATTCGGTCACGAAGACTGACGCGCACCCCATCCCCAGAGCTGATGAGCTCATCGATCGGTTGGGGGCTGCCCGGTACCTTAGTACGTTTGATCTAACGTCTGGGTACTGGCAGATCACCTTGACTGATGGGGCAAAGGAGAGGTCCGCATTCTCCACACCAGATGGGCTATAGCAGTTCTGGGTGATGCCCTTTGGGATGAAGAATGCCCCTGCCACCTTCCAGAGGTTGGTCAACCAGGTCTTGGCTGGACTGGAGGATTTCAGTGCCGCCTACCTGGACGACATCGCAGTGTTCAGCGCCAGCTGGGAGGAACACTTGCGCCACCTCCAGGAAGTGTTGTTGGCCCTGCGCGGAGCAGGCCTCACAATCAAAGCCAGTAAGTGCCAGATTGGGCAGGGTTCGGTGGTGTACTTGGGGCACCAAGTAGGGAGCGGCAAGGTTGCCCCCCTGCAACCCAAGATTAATACCATCCTGGCTTGGGCGCCGCCCAAAACCCAAACGCAGGTGAGAGCCTTCTTAGGACTCACGGGTTATTACAGGAGGTTTGTCAAGGATTACGGTAACATTGTGCACCCCTTGACTTCGCTGACTTCCAGGAAGCAGCCACGAAACGTGATCTGGACTGATGCCTGTCAAACGGCCTTCGACACCCTGAAAACTGCAATGTGCACAGCACCTATACTCCAGGCACCCGACTTCTTGAAAGAATTTATTGTCCAGACGGACGCTTTAGAGCATGGCGTGGGGGCTGTTCTAGCTCAGGTGAATGAAGAGGGCCGAGACTTGCCTGTAGCCTTCATCAGTAGGAGGTTACTTCCCAGGGAAACGAGGTGGAGTGCGATAGAGAGAGAAGCATTTGCTGTGGTCTGGGCGCTGAAGAAGCTAAGACCCTACCTGTTTGGGACTCACTTCCGGGTTCAGACAGACCACAGGCCCCTCAGATGGTTGATGCAGATGAGGGGTGAGAATCCGAAACTGTTGAGGTGGTCCATTTCCCTGCAGGGGATGGACTTTACGGTGGAACACCGCCCTGGTACAGATCACGCCAATGCTGATGGTCTGTCCAGATTTTTCCGCCTTAGTGATGAGGACTCCCTCGGTCAAGGGTAGTTCTCCCCACATTTCAGCTGGAGGGGACACGTGTTAGACCTGACATCATTGGCTTGAGTCTCTCCTCCATTTTTTCTGTTTGCCTCCACTGTTTTTCGATGTTTTGCAGGTATATGCTTTGGGCGCTGTGTCACTGCTGATCAGTGCCACAGTGCGAGTGCTCCCTATGTTAAATTGATGTATCTATTGTATCCATGTTTGGCTTATTTGGTTTACTGTCAGACCCTAGTCTAGTGCACCAGGAGTGCCAGGGCGTGTAAATACAAATGCCACTCGTGGGCTTGCAGCACGTGTTGTGCCACCCACAGGAGCGGCCTCGTAAAAGGATGTCTACGGGTCGGTCATTGCGAGACCCACGGGCAGCCTAGTGCTGTCACGCAGGCTGCGCGAGTATACCTACTTTCCAGCCCCTCAAACCTTCCCTTGACTTCATGTTAGCCACCCCTATGGTAGGCCCACGGGCAGGGTGCATTGCAAGTATAAGGTAGGACACGCCTGACCAAGTTGGCATGTCCTAATAGTGAATTACAGCCATCTTCGTTCTTCACTATTGCGAGGTAGCCTGCTCTCCATTAGTTAGAATGGGCCGCCGGGATTATTAATGCTATGATCCTAGCTGGCTCGGGGAGCATGGTGCAATGTCGAGTTTGGTATCCCTGAACTCGGGGTTTGATTACGCATCCGTTGGTGTGGATGGTTTTTGGACTCTGGGTTCGAAAACAGCACTTTTAGAAAGTGTCTATTTTCTTGTCTAACCATATCTGGTTTCTGCTGGTCTTGCGTGTGTGTGACAGGAGCTGGGTGGCTCCAGAGGTCTGGATGAGTCAGTGTGGGATGAGTGGGACATTTGCGTTGAGAGTAGGGGGAGAGTAGTTGCTGATAGCCTGCCCTGCCTGATACAATGCTGGCTCTACCTCCTGCCAAGTGACTGATGGCTCTGTGCCTGCCATGGACGATCCTAGCCCCACCTCCTGCCAGGGGGCCGATAGCTCTGCTCCTGCCAGTGACAATGCTGGCTCCACCTCCTGCTGGGCGTCTGAGGACCCAGCCCTGCTCAGTGAATAAGCCAGGTGCTTCTGCCTGGCTCCACCCACAACAGACCCAGGATGTTGGGAAAGTCCCCTGTATGGACAAAGGGATCAAAGCCGAAAAGGGGTATAAGAGAAGGACCCCTGAACTACGAAATCAGATCACTTCTGACAAGGAACCCTGTAACCAAGGACAAGAGGCCTGCTGATCTGAGGACTTGCCTACCCCTTCTGCCAGTGTGCTGTTTGCTGGGGGGAATCCTGCAGTGCTTCTTTATTTTTGCCAAGGAACCAGGAGAGAGGAACTGTGTGTGTACTCTCACGCTTGCTAAGAAAATCTCTAAGGACTGGAAGAGTGCCAGTCTCCTGCTGAAGTCACAGGGCTAAAGGACTTCATCTGCTTAAAGTGCTATTTGCTGGAACCTGTGAATCCAGCACCTCTGAAAGAACCAGCAATCTCGACGCCGACGGACGTCGCCGAATCCAGCTCGACGCAGTGGGTAACGGCCCCAGTGTCCCGCTTCCTCGACGACTGGCCGCCGGGCCCGACCGACGCCAGCAGCAACGCCAGTGAGTGCGAGTACGGCCCCAGCTCCAAGGGACCTCGTGTCCGCACCGCTGCTGATCGCATCAACTGTGTGCCCTTTCGACGCCGTGAGCGCTGCTCACTCTGTGCAACCGCATCAGCGACAACGGCGCCTGCTGAGGCCTGATCGACACCGAAGACGCGACGCCGGATTGCTCGACGCCGCTGATCATCGTGTGCTTCATTTTCCAAAGGTACTGTGTTGTTGGGGGTCCGTGTGACTCCGGGCTCGACGTAGCGCTCCTCGCGGTCGACGCCGATCCTTTGGATTAACTTTGCCTCGGCGTCGTGTAGCCCCCGTGTGGGTTACCCTGTTGTTAAGAACTGTATTGCCAAGAAGAAGATTCGCTTTGATACTAAAGACTTTTGTGCTAAAGAAGAACCTACCTTTGAACTATCCCTTTTCCCTTCCCCGAGTATTTATTAAGATTGTGTACATTTTTGTCGTTATTTGGTCTTGTGCTAAGCCTTATATAAAATACTTATTTTTATAATACTACTGTGTCGTGTCCATTTGTAGTGTATTCACTGTAATACTGTATGTGGTCATAAATGCTTAACACACAGCCTCTGAGATAAGCCTGTTCTGCTCTGCCAAGCTACCAAGGGGGTGAGCAGGGGTTATCGAAGGGTGTGATCCCCTTGCCCTGACTAGAAAAGGTGTGTCCCTATTTGTCAGAAGTGTATTCCTCTGCCAACTAGAGACAGCCGGTTCTAACACATGGCATACACACTTTAGCACTGGTCAGCAGTGAAAAAGTGCCCAGAGTCCTAAAGCCAGCAAAACCAAAGTGAAAAACAGAGGAGGAAGAAGGCAAAATGTTTGGGCTAACCCTGATGTAAGGGCCATTTTCAACAAGCGCATGCAGCGCGATACCATATGAGTTGCAATATGAATGTGTCAACCCACCAGTGAGTAAGAGGCACATGTATAGCCTCCTTAGCACACCGTAAACCTATTGATGGCATCAAAATATCTATATGAAATATTCATGTTGAATTTTTAACAAGGTGGTTCATAGTGTAATTAGAGCTCTTTCTGTGGTCAACTTAAAAGAATATGTTCATTTTTGCCATAAACAGATTGGCATTTACCTTCACCATATGCCCATATTCTAAGGGCGATTAATTCTCTTCTTCATGAATGCAGGCACTCAGATCAACCGTAATGCTCTAAGGTTGGTAATCATTTACATAAATGTTAGACCCCACCACACTAAGTTTTTGACTGATTGAGACCTGACTACACCTGTGAGTTTTGAACTGAAATGTATATTCAATTTTGATTTTAAAAAGATTGTCATTAATATGAGTATGAGGGAGTTGCAAAGAATTAGGAGTTAACCGATTGGATATATTGTCACAAACGTGACAGATATCCCTTCCGAGTTATTGCAATTGCCATCGGATATACTGAGATACAGCCAATTGTACTCCTAGTCAAGTGTTAATGCGTTGCACCTACTGTAAGTAATGCTTCTACTAAGATAGTAATTGGATCCACAATTCTCTTTTTGTCTGTCATTTTTTGTTCGATTTGCCTAAAAGCTACAGGTGTCTCCCTTCTGGTGACCTAATGGCTATTCCAGATTATTTTTAAGCAGGGCCTACTCTTGTACTAAGGCTAAGGAGCGTCGCCTCACTGCTCTGTGAGGGGTTGAAAAAGGAAAACTAAAATGATAATAACGAATGTTATTATCATTTTATGTTTCCGTTGTGGCTCACCTGTTTAGGGGTGGGGTTGGATGTCACAGGAACAGAGAGAGGAGTGGTGGCACTCTCTTAAGTTTGCATAACGGTTTGGACAGCCGTCTTGGGCCGGCCAAACAGTCATGCACACTTTGCATGTTCTCCACAGGATGTATTGCATAGCCTGGGTGGAGAACATGCCCAGACCCCAAGTCTCTGTCTGAGCGCCAAACCACCTCACTCAGACCAATCACAGCGCTGCTGTAACGCAGCATTGTGATTGGCCAGGGGAGCCTGGGTGCTTCCGGGTTCCTGCTTCCATCCTGCTCCTGGAGTGATGAAGAGGAGCTAGAGGCAGCCGCCGGCGTGCAGGTAAGTGGTATTATTTTCCTATTTTTTTTCATCTGACCCCACCTACCCTCCTCTCCATCCCGCCACCCCAGTTAAGTAAAGTAGCAAGACCCTAACTAATGCAGTGTTATACATTGCAGAAGGATTGTACTAAGTTACCATATACGAATAATGAAAAATCAATAAAGAGATATTTGGAACCAAAAAGTGCCATAGGATATAATGTACTTGTAATAATGTGGATGGAATATCTATCATGTTTGTGAGCTACCTTGTGTTACACAGTGTATTGTCCACTTTTGGATGTATATATAACTGACAATAAATCTGACTAGTTTCCAGGAGTGGTTTGTACTAGCATGAATGTGTGAAAGAACAGATTTTGTCTTGCCTCTAAATTTTGAGCCATTTTTTAAATTCTACATTCACACAATTTGATCTTGTTCATGTGACTTGCAATGGGTCTAGTAAGTATGACCATTGTATTTATTATGTAGTGATTTTAGTTTCTAAATCTACTGTTCACTGTATTGCAAAAGTGTGAACTATGAAACACACATTGGTGGTCTATTTTTTCAAATTCAATTATAACTTTATTTCGGCTAATTTGACCTTACAAGCACATATAAAATAACATACAATTCATTTACTTTAAATTCAAGATGGATAAAAAAGAGAAAAAGACCGGGTCCATACAGTATAAGAGGTTAATTAAGACATACCCAGGTATGACCTACAACAATATAAAATACAGTACAATCAATGATGACAGCTCAATGAGTGGGGGAGTCTATTCATGTAGATCGCTATATCAATCAGAGATGGAAGCAGTATTGGCATTTCAAAGTAGAGGTAATCCCTTTAAAATTCCTTTGTTCGACAACTGGTGTACAGGAGTATAGACCTCGTTTATCAGATTGGTTTTAAAAGTACTCTGCAAGAGCACCACATCGAAAATAAGAAGCCTGCTACCGAATATATAATGGGGAGGGTAGTGTTGTGTTTCAATATCCTATAAGCCTCAGAACAGCTCCTTGTACCTAGGTTTCTATATATCTGTACCTGCCACCGTTTTCTCACTTTGTGGTGTCCGGGCAGCAAAAGAACACATGGTAATCTGATTTTGTGGAACAGTCACAGGCCGGAACTCCAAAGTTTGCGAACCCGCCCATTTGTTTGTAAAGGAGTGGAGTGACAATACCCCGTATCTAAACAGTAGGTAAAGCTTTCTGGCAGTTGCCGTCTTGATGTCGTTCAGTGCCAGCTCTAAGCTTTTCCATTCCTTAATTTCTAAGAAAACTGCAGTTAGCTTGACTACTAAAGGATTACTCTGGAGTTAAGCAAATTCAAACTCCCAATAACAGTCCTTTAGCTCTTTCCTGGACACTGTGTCACATACCTCTTCTGGGTCAGCCCAAAGATTGCCCCGTACCTGGTTCTCTGAAGTGTGTTGAATGTGAGAGAGCCAAGGTAGTTTACATTTCTGTGCCATACAATGCCGCTCCCCTGGCTTGGACCTTATATATTTCTTTTGCTGGGCTCAAAGGTTTATGGCTGGATTTTCAAAAGACCTTCGTTAAGCCCCCTGATGTTTGTGCTAATTTCAAGGCTGATTTTTTTAATTTGAGCCCCCCAATCCATTGTTTCTGTGATAGTTATGTTAAGATAATTAAAATCGGATACTCTTTCTTTGGGTTTACCATTTAAACTTGGATTTGTTAGGGTACTTTTGGTTGAGTTAAACACCATGAATTTTGTTTTTTGAAGGTTAATCTCAAGCCCTTTTTCTCTACAAAAGGCATTGAACCTGTTAAGTACCCTCTGTATCCCCATGGGAGATTTTGATAATAATAGAGTGTCATCAGCGAACATCATAGCTGGAATTTTCCATGATGCCAGCTTGGGGACGTCCAGATCTTTCTCACTGAGTAAAAAATCAACTAACCCGTTTATAAACAGGCTGAAAAGAGTCGGGCAAGGTCACATTCCTGGCAGACACCTCTGCCTACAGGAATGGGGGCCGTAAGTGTTCCTTCCTTGCCAAATCTAATGTGGGTGTAGTTTTTCTCTGAACCCTGCCTGCTGAGGGCTGAGTATCTTTTGCTCCTCCATCCAGCTCTACAACCGAAACAGCAACACTCGGCCAAAGATTTTTTGACTAATATCTCTGAGGCTTAGAGGCCCATAATTTGTGGGTAGCAGTGGGGAGCCCTTTTTATATATAGGAATTATTTCGGCTCCGGCCCAGCTAACAGGAATCTTCATGCCTTGTAAAATGGCATTGAATAAGACCCAACTGTATGGTGCCCAAATAGTAGGTTCAATGCGGAATAAATCCCCTGGGATCTTGTCTAATCCTGGCGCTTTACCCAGGGCTATTTTGCAGAATGCACCCGCTATCTCTTTGAGTGTTATTGTCGGGTGTCCTCCATGGTCCTGGGGGTGAACATAGGTGCAATCGGGCAATCAACTGATGGGGAGTTGCCTTTATGAGCTGAGTCGTCCACTATCTCTACCCTCGAGTAGAGGGACTCGAAATGGTCCCTCTATACATCTGCCTCTAGGTTTGGCTCTATCAGCGATTTAGCCTCAGAGTTACCTGTATTGACCACCTTTCAAAAAGTCCTCATGCCACGAGCACACAGGGAGCTTCTCAAAGTGTCCCACTTATCTCTTTCCCACCCTTTTTTTGCCACAAAAACACTGGTCTTATAGGCCGCTCTGTTTATTTTAATTAAAGGACGGTCATTAGCCTTGATAGATGTTTTAGCCTTTCGGCATTGTTCATTATACCAGGGGTGAGGAGGTTTCCTATTGGGCCTGATCTTTTTCATGGGAAAAAAGAAATCAACCATGGTTGATGTTAGCCTAGTAAGGTTCAGGGCAACCATCTGAAGATCGATTCTGGTGCCGTTAGTGGGAACAGATTTGGTTGCAGTCAAGAGGACAGAAATAATGGCTTAAAACAGGGAGCCTTTCTTGTGACTGGTTTATGTCTGCCCATCGTACTCTCTTCCTGTAGTTGGTGAGAGACAGCCTGGCTTCAGTTGGAGCATGTGCCCCTGTGGCACTCCCGGGGTTTAACTCATATCATTCTTGTTAGAACTGGCTATTTCTGGTTGGCTAAGGCTGAAGCCAAAGCTAGGCAGAAACCACCATTCTAGTCAGGGCAAGGGAGTCACACGCCAAGATAACCCCTGCTCACCCCCTTGGTAGCTTGGCACGAGCAGACAGGCTTATCCCGGAGGCAATGTGTAAAGCATTTGCGCACGCACACAACAGCAACAACATCCTAGGCACACCACAAAAGGAACTCCACACAAGGTTATATAAAAATAACTTTTGTATTGTCAAAAACACATCAGCTAGTAATCACACATATACATTGTGCCAACTGGCACGGGCAATATTCACAAGGGATTATTTACAGGACAGGGCCACATGGGCCACTGTCAGGATCAACACTTTTAGAACTAGAAATACTGTTAGAAATAGCACTTTGTAGACCACAGAATAATAATCACTTTAGCACACAACCAATAACTACTGGTACCAGGTAAGTACCACCTACGCAACCCTAAACACCTTAGGAGAATATTACGCAGGGAACCTGGGCTTCACTAGCACCACCTGTACTATGAGAAAAACAACCACCTAAGTATCACAATACCTGAAGGGGTATAACCATGAACATTTTACACATGATGCATCACAACATTCAGAGGTGTAGGGAAGGAAAACACATGATGCATAAACATGCATTCAGCGGTGTAAGAACAAGGCACATGACGCATCAAAACACATTCAGAGGTGCAGCACAGGAAAACACATGATGCATAAAAACATTCAGAGGTGTCACAGGCATAATGGCATAGCACATTACGCATAACTCATATTTGGGCCTAACCGGTAAAAATACAGTAGGCAATCTCTAAACACATTAGACTTTCCCCCTAAGCATAACTCACATTTAGGGGCGTGACTCACAGTGAAGTAAACTCTCACTAACATAAACCTTCACAGGTAAAGTAACCTCACAGTCATATTGCGCAAACATCACCTTAGGCAATTACTATCATAAACATAGCAAAATCACATTGCGCAAACATCACCACCTTAGGCAATAACTATAAAAAAAACATAGTAAAACTACATTGCGCAGAAATCACATACCAGCCCCCTGGCCAACTGGCCATCCAACAAGGGGACTCAAAAAGCCCTGTGTCCAGAATGTCAGGGTGCGCTGCCAAAGCATCGCCAGTCAGGGGTGCGCCACCGGCGCAAAACCTAAATGGTGCAACTGCCCACTAATTGCGGGGCAGCTGGAGATACAATGGTGGGGCCACCTGGGAGCCACGCAGGCTCTGAACAACTGGTTGCCCCTGAGCCTCTCTGGGCTCCAAGTAAAGAAATGGGGCCATGAGCCTCTCTGGGCTCCACAACGAAGCAATGCCCCAGAGCCTTGCTCGGCTCGGAATGAACAAACTGCCCCCAGAGCCTCGTGGCTCCAGACAAGAAGGCCCCAGAGGTCGGCGCCTCTCAGGGGCTCGGCCCAACGCGCTGCACGCACTCACCAGGACACGGACTCCGGTCTCAGTCTCCTTCGGTCCGGGCGGTGCTTTCCTGGCAGCCCGGTGCTCTCTCACTCGTGAGAGCCTCGCTCGGGTGGAGACAGCTTCCTGACCCGCTCCCCGGGTCCCTTCCGGCAGCACAGGCTCTACCAGGCAGACCGGGGCTCTCCCTCGCTCATGGGAGCCCCGGTGATGACGCGGCTCTCTCCTTCCGGTGGGCAGCCAATGGCTGCGCGGCAACTCTTCCTGGGGGCAGCCAATGGCAGCGCGGCCCTACTGATGAGCCTCTCGGCTCCGGTCACGCTGCCGAGGCCAATGCTGCAATTTTCTCCGCCAAAGCACGGGGTGGGCTCCTGCTGCACTTCCGCAATTTAAATAATAAGCGGGATGAGACCGGGTGGGCACCAGCTGCGCCTCACACAAAATGTGGGGTGGAGAAATGCTTCCAAAATAAAGCAGAAAGCGCTCCCAGCGCTATAGGCAATAAAGCGCTCCCCCAGCGCTTCAGGCACAAACCTAAGGTCCATGTAAAAATAAAGCGCTGCCAGGCGCTGAGGGGGCAGAGTCCATCAAGCCCCCAAGGCAAAGACTCCCATAGCACAGGGGTCCCAGCATCCAGCAGGGGACCCCAGGAAAAGGTCTCAAGAGTCCAGGACCTCAGCAGTCCATCAGGAATCCAGAGGCTGGGCAGGGCCCAGGGAGGCAAGCCTTCCCTTGGGCCCAAGCAGCAGCACGCCCCTGGCAGGATTCAAGTCAGAAACAAGAACTTTGTTGCAGCTGGTTTGGGAGCCCCCTTGATGAGCTCAGCCATCCCTCCCATTCACTTGTCAGGCTAGGGTCATCAGTCGCACCACAGGGGGCGGAGCCAGCATTGTGTGGGGAAAACCCAGCCCCATTCAGGACCCAGGTGCACTCCTCCCCTCACATCAGCATGCTAATCTCAACACTCACCACTGGGCAGACCATCCAGACATCCTGGAGCCAGGCTCCAGCCAACCACGTGTCAGCACACTCACTACACACGCACACCCATGTCTAGAAGTGGCACTTCCACACTAGACACATTCATGCCGCATACATCATTACGCAGCATTCAATCTCACGAGTTCGTACATACCAAACTCGACCCTGCACTCCCCACACATCAGGAACTACCTTGGTCACACATATTGCCCATGCATTCCTATGGGAGGGCAGGTCACTCACCACACATACACAGAGAGCTTACGCACTTTACACTGTACCACAGTGAAAAAGTGCGCAGAGGCTTAAATTCACCAACACCAGTTTACAGAAATAGGCTAGGAAAAAGCAAAAAGTTTCGGGGTGAACTTGCCAAAAAGGGCCAGGTCCAACAATTCTAGAACAAGGGCATTATGGTCACTATCGTGCTGTGTCATGACCTTAAAAAGACGGATACCCTGTGCCAGGATTTTAAGTCAATTAAAATGTAATCTAGTAAAGAGCCTCGCCCTTCTAATAAAGGTAAATTTACTGGATGTGTCAGACGCTGTTCTTCCATTACATGCCCTTAGCGAGTATTTTAGAGCAAGGGAATTCATCTGGATCACTAGAGGGGACCAGACTTTTACTGGTGGGCAAATAATCTCTTGGATGGCTCAATACTCATCTTCTACGCAGGGGCTGTCCTTGGTCATGTCTTCTAATGGCTCAAACTGGCAGTTAAAGTCCCCTCCTATAATCACCATATGATTGTCTGAAATGGTGGCTAGGAAGGACATTAGTTCCTCAAGTGTTTTTGACTCCTAGCCACGACTGACTGGTCTTGAGTACACGTTTATTAGGGCAATAATAATCTTAGACGGGAAGTGAAGAAAGAAACACAGAATGTTGTTTTTTTTAATAACTTTTTATTGAAAGATTTGGCATGTTAACAGCAGGAATCCAACGTTCCAAAGGCCTATAATAGCATAAAGTGCAATAAAACATTAAAGTCTCCTCTATCATAATACAGCGTAAAAGCATTTGGGAATGGCCCACTATACAACATCATCCTTCCCCTCTCCCTGACCCCCAGCGGCTCACATATCGCCCCCGGAACATATTCGAAGGGCCCCCAAATTTGAGACCACTTCCTCGGGCATCCCCTGGAAACATAAATAGGTATTTCCGTCAACGTACTCCAGTCCATGTCTTTGGCCCATTCCGCAATGTTTGGTGGCGTCGGAGCTTTCCACAGTCTTGCGATATTTTAATTTGCCACCATGAAACCCAATGAAACAGAATATTATTTGAAGATGTTTCTATCTGTTTGGCTTTACAGCCTAAGTGGACTCCCACCCATGTGCTTAATCCACACGAGGGCCTCCCTTTTTCAACTGATACTGCGGGAATGTTATAGGTGGCAAAACCTAATTTTAATATATCCCTTCTTGCCCACGTCTCCTGGAACATACAGATCTCATATTGGTCAATAGAATAGCCCCATTCGGGGTTATCTATCTTGGTATTTAAACCGGCTGCATTCCAGGATAAGACTCGCAGCCTTGGAGGATCCGGGGCGTTGGTTTTGGCGACAACTGGAGGAGTAGGTGGGGATGCGGTCCAGCAAAACCCAGCATCAACTTTCGTGACAGACCCACTATTTAATGAAGGGAATTGGTTGCTGGTCAAGACCATGTTACGTCCCTCTTTATTGTCTCCTGAGGAGCCGCTCCCACAGGATTCTCCTTCCCCTAGTGTCGAGCAATGCCCTACATCCTCCTTAGGTTTAACGATTTCCACCTGAGACTTGCCCAGCTGTACATCTGGTCCTATGACCTGGATCTATCTACTCCTAGACTGTTAAATTTATTTGCCGTGAGAATGTTGTAGATTGATTGTCTAGGCCAATGGTGATCTAAAGCAGCTATTTTGTGGCTTTGATTTTCGGGTCTCCATTGTAGGAAGGTGGCTACCTGACTATGGTTACCCCAGATTTTTTGCCTTGTGCTTAGCTGGTTTTTGACTTAGTTGGCCTGGTTCCCTGCTAATCAGGGCCCCAGGCTATCTGCTCTCTCTGTAAAATGGATTCCATGTACCCTAGGTGCATAACTAGATTGGCTTGGGTCACCTTATCAACTCCTGTACAGAGCACTATAGGTGCCCAGGGCTTAGGTTCATCCAAGGCCTACCAGGGGCTGCAGCATATCTTTTGCCACCCCTGGCTGGCTATCTAAAATTGACACAACTGGCTGATCACTCAGCTGGGACAAGGTGGTGTAATCACCCCTTGCTTAGATATAGTATGCCTATATCTAAACCTATCTGGACACATATATACCTATCAGTCACTCCTATGGCAGGCCTTAACAATCCTGGAGGCAGAGTGCTTGGTTTTATGTGAGATGGTGCTCTAGCATGAGCTGAGCCTGTCTGCAGCTGTCGGGACCAATTCTCTAAGCTGTTCCGGGATAATGCCATACCATATACTCTTAAGTGCATTATAATCCTCGCGGTTATATGTTAACTTTAGTTTGGATTTATCAAAACATATCGTGTAAGGTGTCATACGATTTGGATTACTACCACCTCGCCAGTCCTGGTGACGGGGGTAGCATTCCACCCCTCTAGAGGGAGACGACATGTTACTTTGCTAAAACGTGGTTGATTTTTAAAAGAGCCTCAGATCCACAAAATGGATGCTTCTGCCACAGACACGAGTCTGACCTCCTGCAGCTGACCGAAACTCAGCCAAGGAGGCCTGGACAAAGGGTTTCCTGTCACAGGGAGGTGTCACACCACCCCAGACAGGAGATAGTGGATTGTAGCAGGGAGGTTTGAAAGAAACCAGACACTGCCTGGGGAGCACAAGGCTGCCCCCTGCATAATCCGGCCAAACCGGTTCTGGGGCACACCAGCCCCAGTCCCAGCGCGGCCTGGATCAAAGGGAAAGGGGTGTAACCACCCCCTTCCTAGGTCCCAACCATAGGAGTGGACCTAGCAGGTAATCCAGCCCCCTAGATTGGTATAAGAATGGGAGCAGTGCCAACGCACTCAGATTATCCTGATGAAACATTCGAAACAAAACTCTGGACCCTTCGACATCCTACTCAACGTAGAAGACTGAAGAATCTCCCTTGTGGTCAAGGAGTGACCACCCTGTGCAAACAGGCACCATCCAGCACCTCGATGTCTGCTTTGTTGCAGTTCCCGCCGGAACTCGAGCGACAGAGATCAACGAGATCAAGCTTGCCTGCCTTCTTACAGCCTGATACACAGTTCCTGCAGAGCTGAGACCCGTGGAGGCGACCGTAAGCGTGGGGCACCCCATCTTGAAAGGACCACGAGATGCTGACCGTGCAGCCCCCGAGTGACCCTCGAAGCTGTACACTGGGGTTTGAGAAGCCCCAACCCTGAGCCACTCTTGCACCAAAGCTCACCCCTCTACACTCGACGAGTGCTGCGTGGGGCCCTTCTGCTTGCTTTGGCTCGACGCGTTGGCCCGGTCACTTGCCAGCTGGCTTGTGGCCCCTGTGCCGACAAAAAACCTAAAACCGACTTGCGATTCTGGTTGCTCCAGACTTGCACCAGCTCCTCTGAAAAGGAGCACCCGCTCTGACCCTCCTGGTCCGAGTGAGAAGCAATCTTCTGGTCCTGCGTGGATTGCTCTTGCCAAGTGTTGTTTGCTCCAATCTTGAAGCCGACTGCGCCGACGGTGAGAGCCTGCATGGGACAGATCGTGACCTGCTCCTGGACGTCGCAGATGCCCAAGAGCTCACGTGACAGCGGAGAGAAGCTCCTCGACAACCACCTGATTGCGCCCGACATTGCCTGGTTCCGTCCTGGTTCCACCCTGGTCACTGCTGAGTGACCCAGACTCTGTCCCCTCTGCTTTCAGGTACTTTTCTACTCTGATCCACCCTTGGATCACACCGGACACTTCTCCTTCACATCGCCTGCAGCATCTTCAGCTTCAAGCACCAAGAGCCTGCGTGTCAAAGCCCGACGCCACTTTGACCCTATGCACCCGCTTCCTGTGGGTGAGGTAACATTGCAACGCTGGTGTTCCCACACTGGTACACACCTCTAGGGTCTGTGTCTAAAGTTTGGTCCTTATAGGTTCAGCGGAAGTGTCCTTAAACTCTATTTGTGTAACTTTTACGCACCATTGACTTTGCATTGGTGCAAGCCGCGCTTTAAGCGCTGCACCCGAATCCTGCGGGCTTTTCCCGACTTCAGCATTACTAGTCCTGACTGCTCCCAGCGTTTCCCTAGGCCCTAGGCCTAACCACTGTTCGATTGGTATCTCTTATACCACTTTTTTAATATATGGTTTGAGTGGCCACCCGCCCTCATCCATAATTGTGCAACTTTGTATGTTACACTGTGCTTTTGATTTAACGCGTGTGCCCCTTTGCTCATAAAGAGTACTGGGGATTATTTTAGAAATAAATACATATATTTTTATAATATATACTTGTGTTGTGTCCTTTCATTTGATATTACAGGACTGTCATTGGTAAAACAGCTCGCTTAACACGACCTCTTGAGTTAAGCCTTTAAGGCTGCTTAGTCTATGCTACCATTAAGCTAGCTTGTCTAATAAGGTTGACTTACAATCAGACACCATAAGGGTTGCTTGGACTGATACAAGGTGGTACCAGAATTGGAAACATCATATATCAGGCCAACTTCTCACATTGGTGCGCAGCGGTGCGGATTTGAGCTTGCTGTTGTTTTACCATTGCAATCTTTTTATCAAATTGAAAGATCACATCAAGTACCTGTAAATCAAAAGCTTAGCATATTAAGTTCTATTGAACTTAGTAGTTGTAGATTAAAGGGATTAGCACACCCTGACTACAACTCACTAGCAAGGTAAAGTAGGAAAACACTTAGTGTAGGTAAGTGCACCACTTGCACCTCACTAGCAGTCCTGTCTGACCCAGGTGGAGCTTCAGGCTCTGTCCCTGTGCCAGTTGACCCTACCAAGGCAACTTCCAGCTATGACAAACTTAGCCACAAAGACTTGAGTGCCTTGTGCATTGCAAGGGGGCTAAAAAGGGGCAGACACCCCACCAGAGGCTCAGAGGTAGATTAGCCTGAGAATCAGGATCAGAGGGTGAACCAGGTCCCAGTGGGGAGGCTTAGCCAAGCCAACTTGGACCTACATGGGAATGGAGAGGGCCCGCATCTCCCCAGATCCTATAACATAGTTCCCACAGGCAATAGAAGGGTGAGATCTCCCTCAGTGGATTCTCACATTTCTAGTGTCCCCAGAAACTCTCACAGGGGAATGACTTCCCCCCAGAGAAGAGAGCATAAGGCCAGGATGAAAGCTGTAGAACTCCAGATAGAGAGGGAAGAGTTAGCCCTGGCCCAAGCTAAACTTGCTTTAGCAAGGGAACAGAAAATGTGTGGCTTAGATGCCACTGGTGGCAGCAATAATCCTAGAGAGAAAGACAGGTCCTATAATACTAGAAACCTGACAAAGATTGTGCCCCCCTACACAGAAGGGGATGACATCCACAAGTGGATAACTGCTCTTGAGAGAGCCTGCATGGTACAGCAGGTTCCTGAGGAACAGTGGGCAGCAATCTTATGGTACTCCTTTTCAGAGAAAGGGAGAGATAAGCTCCTCACTGTCAGACATGAGGATGCTAACAATTACAAAGTCCTGAAGAGTGCTCTAATAGATGGGTTTGGCTTAACCACTGAACAGTACAGGTTGAAGTTCAGAGACACCCAGAAGACACAGACACAGGACTGGACTGATTTTGTAGATTGTGCTACTAAGGGTCTGGAGGGTTGGCTACATGGCAGCAAAGTACATGACTTCATAGGATTGTATAATTTGATTATGAGGGAGCAGATCCTCTGTAATTGTCAGAACCAGCTCTTACATCAGCACCTGGTGGACTCAGATTTGACCTCTCCCCAAGAATTGGGAAAGAGGGCAGATAAATGGGTCAGAACCAGGATTAGGCCTAAGAATCAGAACAGTAACCAGAAGAAGGAGCCTACCAAGCCTCAAGAAAAGGGTGGGGATAAAAGTAAAGAAAAGACTTCCCCAGGGCCCCAAAACTCCAAAAATGGGGGTGGGCCCCAAGACACTTCATCAACTCAGAAGAAACCTTATTGTCATACCTGTAAACAGGTTGGGCATTAAAAAAAATACAGCTGTTGTCCCAAGAATGGCAATAAAGAGAATATACCTCCAAAGCCAGCTCCAACACCTCCTGTTACTGTCAGCAGTAATCCCCCAGGAAGTGGGAGCCCACCCAGGAATCTGGGTGGGTTTACCTTTGGAGCCCAGGTGGACCCTGGCCTATCCAGGTCCCCATCCCCAAATGATCTTGTTTATGAGACTGGCATGGGGTTTGCCAACTTCTCTGATTGCCCAAATACCTTGAGCAAATATAGGCAAGAACCCATCATCAATGGTTTGAAAGTTGAAGCCTTTAGAGACACAGGGGCTAGCATCACCATGGTGGCTGACTGTATAGTCCCCTCTAAGTAACTTTTACCTGGTGCCACATACCAGGTAACAAACATTGTTGGCATCCAAACAAATCATCTCATGGCAGTAGTAAGTCTCAGCTGGGGAGGTGTCACTGGCCCAAAGAGAGTGGCAGTGTCACCAAACTTGCCAGTAGACTGTCTACTGGGTAATGATTTAGAAATCTCAGCCTGGGCTGAGGTTGAACAGGAAATCCATTCTAGAATGGTAAATTCCAATGGAAAGGTTAGTGGGGCTGTAATGGCTACAGCCCCAACCCAAGATGTCCTTCCTGAAAAGGTTGGTAGGGCTGAGCAACTCTCTGCCCCATCTTTAACAAACACTCTTCCAAAACAGAATAGCAAAGCTGTTATGATAACAGCAGAAACCCAAACTGAGTCTCCTCCTGAAAAGGTTGGTGGGGCTGTGATGGCCACAGCCCAAACTCAAACAGATATGTGTGTTGTGAAGCCTGAAATGATGGAACACTCCACCCAAACTGAGAGCATGGAGGAGGAAGAGAAATCTCCCCTTCACCAGACATTAGGACAGGATCAGCCTCCTCAGGGAAGTGTTCTTACCCCTGATGAAGGAACTGCCCCAGAGGTTGTTAGGCCTGGCCTGACAAAGCCTCTGATGGCAGTGGACCCTTCTCAGGTGGGATCCAGTCTGGAGCAGGTAACCTGCCCCTCTCTACCTTGCCTTAGCCAGCCCAGGGCTGCAGAGGACAAGAAGGACAGTGAGACCCCCCAGGGCCCCTGTCAAATAAAGCACCCCCATCAACAGATTAGGGGCACCAAAACTAGTAGCCCTAGTGAGATGAAAACTTTAAAAACTCCTGAGGGAGCCCCCTTAAAAGTAGTTAGGGACCTCCCACAGATGGATTTTGTTGGGCACAGCCAAACCTGGGACCAAAAGGGCCCAAACCTGAACTGTCCCTCCAGCAAGCCAAACAGAGGGACCCAGCCTCCAGCTTTAGGTAGCCAGAGGGGATGTATGACGTTACAACGCGTTATTTTACAACGCAGACCGTTACATCGCAATTTTTACAACGCAGGATCCATTACAATGCATGCCATTACAACGCATGTCATTACATAGCAGATACTATTACAACGCATGCCATTACAACGTAAGTATAGGTAAGTACATCTTTTTTTAAAAATGTAATTGTTAATTTAATTAATTTAATTTAATTAATTTAGAAATAGTAATTAATATAATTAAATACATTTAATTCTATTAATATAATATAATTAATTTTAAAATTTAATTAATTTAAGTTAATTAATTTAATTTAAATAATTTAATTTAATTAATTTTAAAATTGTAATTAAATTAAATTATTTAAATTCATTTAATTAATATAATTTAATTAAATTAAAAAATGGAATTAATATAATTACATTATTTAATGTAATTTAATTAATTTAATTTAATTAATATTAAAATTGTAATTAATTTAATTTAATTAATTTAATTTAATTAATGTAATTTAAAAAATTTATAAATTGTAAATGATATAATTTAATTAATTTAATTTAATTGTATTAATTTAATTTAATTAATTTATTTAAAGTCGTTCTTTTAAAAAAACTGAACACTAAAAATACCCCTGTACCCCAAAACCCAAACCCAACCCTAAAACCTAAAAATACCCCTGTACCCCAAAACCCAAACCCAGCCCTAAAACCTAAAAATACCCCTGTACCCCAAAACCCAGACCCAGCCCTAAAACCTAAAAATACCCCTATACCCCAAAACCCAAACCCAGCCCTAAAACCTAAAAATAGCCCTATACCCCAAAACCCAAACCCAGCCCTAAAACCTAAAAATACCCCTATACCCCAAAACCCAAACCCAGCCCTAAAACCTAAAAATACCCCTGTACCCCAAAACCCAAACCCAGCCCAAAAACCTAAAAATACCCCTATACCCCAAAACCCAAACCCAGCCCTAAAACCTAAAAATACCCCTATACCCCAAAACCCAAACCCAGCCCTAAAACCTAAAAATACCCCTATACCCCAAAACCCAAACCCAGCCCTAAAACCTGAAAATACCCCTGTACCCCAAAACCCAAACCCAACCCTAAAACCTAAAAATACCCCTATACCCCAAAACCCAAACCCAGCCCTAAAACCTAAAAATACCTCTATACCCCAAAACCCAAACCCAGCCCTAAAACCGAAAAATACCCCTGTACCCCAAAACCCAAACCCAGCCCTAAAACCTAAAAATACCCCAAAACATATACCTCAGTACACCAAAACATATACTCCTATACTCATACTTATTTTTAAAATGACTTAAATTAATATATTTAATTTATATTATAAAAAAACATAAATAAATAAATATATTTATTTAAAATTAATAATAATTAAATTAATTAAAAAATATTAAATAAAATAAAAAAATATATATACTTACCTATACTTACGTTGTAATGGCATGCGTTGTAATAGCATCTGCTATGTAATGTCATGCGTTGTAAAGGCATGCGATGTAATGGAACCGGCGTTGTAAAAGTTGCGTTGTAACAGAAGTCCGTTGTAAAAGTTGCGATGTAACGGTGCAATACCAGCCAGAGGTTCACCCTGAGAGCACAGTGCAACTCAGTTGAAGAAAGAAAGGCACACATGGTGGAAGACAATTGGAGGAAGATGAGCCCTAAATTACTGGAGCCTCACTTCAATACTCCCTATCCAAACCAGCCTTTAACTTTGCATAAACACACCCAAGGTAGTGATTCCCTAAGGTAGAGACCCTCTAATACCCCTAGGGTGAGGGACTGCTTAGTGGACCATGAGACAGGGGGTACCCATGCTAGTGCAGTTACTTCCTTATATGGCCACTCAGGCCATATAGGCTTACCTGGCCAAGGATAGCCTTATCTCCTTTCGTTTGGGGGGGGGGGGGGGTTATGTAGGAAGGTGGCTACCTGACTATGGTTACCCCAGATTTTTTGCCTTGTGTTTAGCTGGTTTTCGACTTAGTTGGCCTGGTTCCCTGCTAATCAGGGCCCCAGGCTATCTGCTCTCTCTGTAAAATGGATTCCATGTACCCTAGGTGCATAACTAGATTGGCTTGGGTCACCTTATCAGCCCCTGTACAGAGCACTATAGGTGCCCAGGGCATAGGTGCATCCAAGGCCTACCAGGGGCTGCAGCATATCTTTTGCCACCCCTGGCTGGCTATCTAAAATTGACACAACTGGCTGATCACTCAGCTGGGGCAAGGTGGTGTAATCACCCCTTGCTTAGATATAGTATGCCTATATCTAAACCTATCTGGACACATATATACCTATCAGTCACTCCTATGGCAGGCCTTAACAATCCTGGAGGCAGAGTGCTTGGTTTTATGTGAGATGGTGCTCTAGCATGAGCTGAGCCTGTCTGCAGCTGTCGGGACCAATTCCCTAAGCTGTTCCGGGATAATGCCATACCATATACTCTTAAGTGCATTATAATCCTCGTGGTTATATGTTAATTTTGGTTTGGCTTTATCAAAACATGTCGTGTAAGGTGTCATACGATTTGGCATACTACTCCCTCGCCAGTCATGGAGACGGGGGTGGAATTCCACCCCTCTAGAGGGAGACGACATGTTACTTTGCTAAAACGCGGTTGATTTTTAAAGAGCCTCAGATCCACAAAATGGATGCTTCTGCCACAGACACGAGTCTGACCTCCTGCAGCTGACCTAAACTCAGTCAAGGAGGCCTGGACAAAGGGTTTCCTGCCACAGGGAGATGTCACACCACCCCAGACAGGAGATAGTGGATTGTAGCAGGGAGGTTTGAAAGAAAGCAGACACTGCCTGGGGAGCACAAGGCTGCCCCTTGCATAATCCGGCCAAACCGGTTCTGGGGCACACCAGCCCCAGTCCCAGCGCAGCCTGGATCAAAGGGAAAGGGGTGTAACCACCCCCTTCCTAGGTCCCACCCATAGGTGGGGACCTAGCAGGTAATCCAGCCCCCTAGATTGGTATGTATTTGAGCTTATTTGAGCTTATATAGCGCACAGCTACCCACAAAGGGTTTCCCGGCACTTGCTTAGGGAACCCGTCCTGGTATTCCCCTGTGAGATAACCCCAGCAGGGTATCCACAAGGTGAAAGCCAGACATCCCGCCGCGAGGGGCCGTTGTGGAGATTAAGCAAGCTATTGCCCAGAGTCGCAGAGTGTGAACCCGTGAGTTGAGAAGGCACCGGAGCGAGAATTATCGAGTCCGTGGAATTTTTTGAGCTCAAGACCCGCCGAGGCGGGGAATTGAACCCTGGTCCAGGGCCGATCTCAGCTTCCGGGTCTGCCGCCTCTAACCCCTGAGCCACACTTCTCCATATAAGAATGGGAGCAGTGCCAACGCACTCAGATTATCCTGATGAAACATTTGAAACAAAACTCTGGACCCTTCGACATCCTACTCAACGTAGAAGACTGAAGAATCTCCCTTGTGGTCAAGGAGTGACCACCCTGTGCAAACAGGCACCATCCAGCACCTCAACGCTTGCTTTGTTGCAGTTCCCGCCGGAACTCGAGCGACAGAAATCGACGAGATCAAGCTTGCCTGCCTTCTTACAGCCCATCCACAGTCCCTGCAGAGCTGAGACCCGTGGAGGCGACCGGAAGCGTGGGGCACACCATCTTGAAAAGACCATGAGACGCTGACCGTGCAGCCCCCGAGTGACCCTCAAAGCTTTACACCGGGGTTTGAGAAGCCTCAACCCTGAGCCACTCTTGCACCAAAGCTCATTGCTCTACACTCGACGAGTGCTGCGTGGGGCCCTTCTGCTTGCTTTGGCTCGACGCGTTGGCCCAGTCACTTGCCAGCTGGCTTGTGGCCCCTGTGCCGACAAAAACCTAAAACCGACTTGCGATTCTGGTTGCTCCAGACTTGCACCAGCTCCTCTGAAAAGGAGCACCCGCTCTGACCCTCCTGGTCCGAGTGAGAAGCAATCTTCAGGTCCTGCGTGGATTGCTCTTGCCAAGTGTTGTTTGCTCCAATCTTGAAGCCGACTGCGCCGACGGTGAGAGCCTGCGTGGGACAGATCATGACCTGCTCCTGGATGTCGCGGATGCCCCAGAGCCCATGTGACAGCGGAGAGAAGCTCCTCGACAACCACCTGATTGTGCCCGACATTGCCTGGTTCCGTCCTGGTTCCACCCTGGTCACTGCTGAGTGACCCAGACTCTGTCCCCTCTGCTTTCAGGTACCTTTCTACTCTGATCCACCCTTGGATCACACCGGACACTTCTCCTTCACATCGCCTGCAGCATCTTCAGCTTCAAGCACCAAGGGCCTGCGTGTCAAAGCCCGACGCCACTTCGACCCTATGCACCTGCTTCCTGTGGGTGAGGTAACATTGCACTGGTACACACCTCTAGGGTCTGTGTCTAAAGTTTGCTCCTTCTAGGTTCAGCGGAAGTGTCCTTAAACTCTATTTGTGTAACTTTTACGCACCATTGACATTGCATTGGTGCAAGCCGCGCTTTAAGCGCTGCACCCGAATCCCGCGGGCTTTTCCCGACTTCAGCATTGCTAGTCTCGACTGCTCCCAGTGATTCCCTAGGCCCTAGGCCTAACCACTGTTCAATTGGTATCTCTTATACCACTTTTTTAATATATGGTTTGAGTGGGCACCCGCCCTCATCCATAATTGTGCAACTTTGTATGTTACACTGTGCTTTTGATTTAACGCTTGTGCCCCTTTGCTCATAAAGAGTACTGGGGATTATTTTAGAAATAAATACATATATTTTTATAATATATACTTGTGTGGTGTCCTTTCATTTGATATTACAGGACTGTGATTGGTAAAACAGCTCGCTTTACACTTCCTCTTGAGTTAAGCCTTTAAGGCTGCTTAGTCTATGCTACCATTAAGATAGCTTGTCTAATAAGGTTGACTTACAACCAGACACCATAAGGTTTGCTTGGACTGATGAAAGGTGGTTCCAGAATTGGAAACATCATATATCAGGCCAACTTCTCACATCCATCCCCACCCAATTTTCCTTCTAACTTGATGGGTTCTCTCTGGGGAAAGAAAGTAACCCAACGGAAGGGCTCTAATAGTGCCCTTTTGTCTCCCATCATCTCTATTTAATATTTCTTGGGCAATGCATGGGTTTCTGAAGTTTATCACTGTACAGTCTCCTTTCTTGTCCTTGGGTCTCCATCTGTAGAACCAGCTTTTTGGAGACCCCCCCCCCTCCCCCCCCACTAGGAGAGTCAAAGCCAGTGGCGCAGGGAAACGCCTTGAATCTACGGGTCATTCTTGCATCAATCATACATTACCAAAGAGACCAGGACAACCAGCCATGGAGGGTAGAAAGTTATTTATTAGCTCGAGCTAAGGATAGAGGTCCCAGAATGGTACAAAGACAATTCTACGGAGACTGCTGCTTACTTCACAGCATGACGCATATTTATAGCTCTATCCACGCCCATTTGCACAGTACAACTTCCCTATTCAGACAAGTTCCTCATCTGACAAGTTCTTTGTCAGTCTTGTGTGATGCAATCGTGGCCGGGGGACATCTGTCTCTGATTGCACAATGTACGCAGCCCCCTGCTTCCTTGCTCAAGTGGTGTGGTCATGGGGACACAGCCTCTGCTTCCTCTATCAGTTTGTGTGGTCACAGTGTATAGCCTTGTTCTTCCTCTATCAGTTGGTGTGGTTTCAGGGCATAACCTCATGCTTCCTCTTTCAGTTGGGGTGATCACAGGGCAGCTGGCGTGACAGGCTGAGTTACCAACAATGGACAGGATGTGGCAGAGTCTCTGGCACAACTGGGGGTTGGGGGGGCACACAGGCAGGCTTCTTGGAATTGGCTCGACCACGAGGAGCAGGGGGTTGTGCAAGATTCAATGGGGATTTGGAGGACAGTTTTCAGACAAGTTGACGAGAGCATGGCAACACAAACATGGCAACACAAAATGGAATCATAAAGGTTATTTTAAAAATGCAGTTCAACAGATGCTCCTTTTGCCATGCCAAGGCAACAATCAGTCATCTCCTAGGTCAATGTCCATTGAAAATGACTATCTTCCATCCCCAATGAGATACCAGGCTCCATAACCAGCTTGCCAGGGACCATGAACCCTCATTCTGATGGATGTCGGAAGCAATCTTTTGCAGCTTCTGGATTGCTTGATAGACTGTTGGTGCATTGTCAGGGATGAAAATGCAGCAACTTGTTCTGATCAAGGTGCAGACCCCTCCACGATCCGCCAGCACTATGTCAAGTGCCATTCTGTTTTGCAAAGTCATGAGGCGGTCTGCTTGAAGTTCAGCCGTGATGTTACCAAGATCGCCGGCAGTTGCATTCATGGTGGCTTCTACCACCCTGGTGAGATGTCGGATGTTGCGACTATTGACCATAGGGCCCCAGAAGGGGAGGAACCCTTTAGCAAAGTCACCAAATTCTTGGCCAGCTGTATCTTCCGGATTAACCACACCTCTTTTCTGAATGTGGTGTTTTGCATCGGCTGTGTAGGTGGGGGGTAGCAACCAAGCAATGTAGCAGGTACCTGACCAAGACTTGGGTAGCCAGGTGTAAGCCTTGTTTCCACATACAAAGTATCTGGTCAGTGAGGACACCAGAGCTGGGAGAGACGAACCAATGAGCTGGAGCTTGTAGGCACAGTCACTTTTACCCACCCATACTGTTCCACTGCTTTTGATGCAGTATTTGCTGGGATGGGGGTAGACGGGGAGGTCTTTGATAGGTGGCAGCCTCTTGTTACCCCCACCATTGTAGAAGCTCGATGGATGGAAAGACCCATGATTGTCTTCATACTCGCTCTTTTCTGCTGAATCTTTGTCCATGCTTGGCCATTCCGCAGCCATGATGTGGCGGAATGCTTGTCGGCTACTGATCTTCCCCGGGGATCGTGTGGATGTGTCACCTGAGTAGAAGGCATCAAAGAACACAGTGTACCAGCCGTAGGCCGAACCGGCTCGATAGAAAGGAGCTGGAATTAGGGACATTCGAGTGCTTGCAGTATGGGGCAGCAACCCACATACCCAACAGTTTGTTGTGTTCACCACAAGCTGGTGCTGGTGTAGCATTTGAATGAAGGTGTTGTTAAATAAGCCTGTCCTGTTCTTTTCATGGGTGGATATTAACACATGTTGGTGCAGTGATTCTGTGGATGCAGGAGGTTCAGGTGCTGCAAGGGCAGCGTGTAGTACCCACCCGAGGCAGGCCAATCCCAGTGAAACAGTCATTAGTACTATTAGACAGATTGAGTATTGGCCACGCATTATCTTTATGTACTCTTGTTTCTTTAGTTCTTTGTTCTTCAATTTTTCGGTATTCATTTTCTTTGTCACCGTCTGCTCCACTTGGTCCTCTAGGGTGCTGCCTTTGATTGGTGGTTGCTTCATCGGTCAGTGATTCCAGCGGCCCTATTAGCCTGACCTGGTCCGCTGTACCGGCTCCGGCCGAAAAACAAAATGCTGGTGTATCACAGCCCTGCAGCTATTTTTGGTCCAAGTCAAGCAGAGGGTAGAGACTTTTGTCTCTTCAGTCCTTATTTCTGGGTCGGAGGTTGTACCCTGTGGACCTGGCGGTCGTCTGATCGGGAAACAAAGTCTCTGGCTGTGGGGTGCCTTGTGAGGAATGGCAGATTGCAGGATGTCGTCATCCTCGATTTTGATGAAGCCCAGGCAATGTTTTCGGCACTGAAAGGTACAAAGCGGGGGGCTCTCTCGCACTCGTCTCCCAGGCCCTCCTTGACTCACTGGTCGTATGGTAAGGGTAGGTGCACTTTTTGCAGTGTACCCTGTGTACCCAGTTCTTTCTTCCTGCCACCTTCACTGCAGATCTGGTAGTCAGCAACACCTGCTGGGGTGCTTTCCACCTCAGTTCCAAATTCTTTGTTCTCTGGAAGTTTCGGATGCAGACCCAATCACCGGGTTGGATGGTGTGACCTGGGCCCTCTGGTTTGGGTGGCAGGATGCCTTGTACCTGATGATGAATGAGACGCAAATTAGTGGTCAGTTCATGCAAATAATCAATCAACAATGGGTATTCAATGTCAGAGTATTTCTTGGGACGGGGCACTACTCAAATATTTGCTGGCCAACCGAACACTATTTCGTACGGAGATAGTCCAGTACGGGAATGTGCCGTGGCTCTAGTTGATAAGAGGGCAAGTGGCAGAGCGTCCGGCCAGGACAATCCTGTGTCAGCTTGGATCTTTGCCATTTTTAGTTTTAGCGTTCCATTGTGGCGCTCGACCAAACCTGCTGACTGGGGGTGGTTGGCGGCGTGGATTTTGTTTCTGATCCCCATTCCTGTACACACTTTTTTCATTATTTCCCCTGTGAAGTGACCTCCGTTGTCGCTCCAGATGATTCTGGGAAAGAATTCTTTCAACAGTATTTTGGCTGTGCTTATGGCAGTGTTGTCCTTAAGGGGATAGGCTTTAATCCACTTACTGAAGGCACACACAACTACCAGGACATACCAGAGATTGTTTCATCTCTCCATTTGTATGTAATCTATTTGGAGTACCTCGAAGGGGTAGGATGGGGGTGCAAAATTCCCAGCAGGGGTTGGTGTACCATTCCCTGGGTTATGCATCAAACAGACCATGCAGTTCTTGACTAGTCTCTCGGCATATTTTGGGATGTGCTTGTTTTGCCATACTGGAGCAGGCAATTTGCAAATCCCTTTCGCACTAATGTGAGCTGGGCCATGAGCCATAGTGACAACTGGCAAAACATAGGCATCGGGTAACAACCATCGTTGGTGCTCGGAAAGATCCGTCCAACAGCCATCATCATTTAACAGGCCTGTTTGCTCCTCCCAAAGAGCCTTTTCCTCTCTGGTTGCCTCTGCCTGTATTTCCTTCACATTTTCGATGGTGTACTTGTGCATTCCTTCCTCTGGTACCCAGTTGGAGGGGCCAGCTACATGCATACGGGCAGAGGTGTCTTTCGCTGTGGCCTTTGCAGTCTGGTCAGCAAATGCATTACCTTTTCCTATGTCATCAGTTACTTTCTAGTGGGCGCTACATTTGATTACTGCTATCTTTGAAGGGAGAGTCAATGCTTCTAGTAATCTGCTGACTAGATGGCCATGCTGTATTTTAGTGCCGTGAGAAGTAAGGTATCCTCTCTCTTCCCATAGCCGCCCAAAATTATGGGCCACGCCGAAAGCTTACTGGCTATCAGTGTAGATGTTGACGACCATCCCTGTACCGAGTTCACAGGCTCTGATTAGTGCTACTAATTCCGCAGCCTAGGCTGATTGATAAGGTATCCTCTCACTTTCTACTATCGTTTGTAACGTGGTGATGGCTTAGGCAGCGGTTGTGCTACCGTCAGGGAGTTTGAAGCAGGAACCATCCACATACAGGGTACCGTTAGGGTAAGTTAGGGGTGTTTCCGTCAAATCCACACGGCCTTTAGTCTCTTCCTCCGTCCGGAGGATGCAATCATGTGGGTCGGAATTAGTGTCACTATCAACAAAGGGTAGTAACGTGGCTGGATTGAGCGTAGTGCAGTGGCAGATGGTGATATGACTGGCTAAGAGAGTCAACTCATATTCAGATTGGCGTGCACTGGTAAGGTGTTGGGTTTTAGTCCTATTTAGTAGAGTGTCAACTGCATGGGGAACCATAACTGTAAGTGCAGTATGAAGGATCAGGCCAGCCGATTGGCGAATGGATATGGCAGCGGCAGCTGCTGCCCTCAAGCAACTGGGTAGTGCGCGGGCCACAGGATCCAGGACTGCAGAGAAATACGCGCAGGGGCGTTGTCTGTCACAAAAACGCTGTGTTAGTACTGACAATGCGCAGCCATCATGCTCATGTACAAAAAGAATAAAAGGCTTCTGATAATTTGGGGGGCCTAGCACCGGGGCCGAACACAAAGCTGTTTTTAATTCTTCAAAAGCCTGCTTACACTCGTTTGTCCAAGGGAGTGGATGAGGGACATCTTTAAGGGTGAGGGCCAATAAAGGTTTGATAAGAAAAGAAAAATTGTGTATCCACTTGCGGCAGTAGAAGGTGATACCAATGAAGGCACGGACCCCCTTTTGTGTCTTTGGTGGTGGCATTTTACTGATCGTTTGGATTCGTTCAGGGGTGAGGCGGTGTCCCTCCTTCGACAGGAGATGACCTAAGTAGGTCACCTCATGTCGACAATATTGGTGTTTGGACAGGGAAACTTTATGATTAAACTGGGCCAGATGTAGGAGTAATTTTATTGTAGCTTCCTTACACAACGCCTCTGTGTCTGCAGCTATGAGCAAATCATCAACGTACTGGAGTAGTGCTGTGCCTTGGGGTAGGGTCAGGGAATCAAGTTGGCCCTTGATGGCTTGACTATAGATTGAAAGGCTCTCTGTGTATCCTTGTGGAGCTCTATAGAACCGAAAACTGTGTCCTGCCAATGAGAATTCAAAAAGATCCCTACTCTGTTCATCAACGGGAATACTGAAGAAAGCATTCTTTAAGTCGATGACGGAGAAGAAACATGCAGACGGGGGAACCATAGTGAGTAGGGTGATGATATCTGGGACCACAGGAAACTTGGGTACTACTATTTTGTTTATCTCGCGGAAGTCAATGACAAAACGATAAACAGGGGGTTTGGAAGGGTCATTGCATTTCAGTACGGGCAAAATTGGACTATTGCACATGTTTCCTCTTGTCTCTTCGACCACACCTTTGTCAATAAGTTCAGAAATAATCTTAAGTAGTGCCCTTTCCCCTTCCTTAGGTATTCTGTATTGGGAAAGTCGGGGAGGGCAAGCATTTTCCCTCAAGGCAACTGAAAAGGGGGAGGGACATTTTGAAGTTCCTGGGGGATGGAGTCTGGGGAATCTAAATATACTGGGTGCGTGGTAGGGGGGCCATGGTGATGTAAACTCCATCAGGTGAGCAATATATTGTGGCATGTAATCTTTTCAAAAGGTCTAAACCCAATAAATTCTCGCCACAGGTGGATGTCAAAACCAAAGGGGTATCAACCGTGTAAGGTCCTATCGTTAGTTCTAGGGGTTGTGAGATGGGACTAGATACTGGGGTGCCAGAAAACCCAACAGAAATTTTATTTGCGCCAGACAAGGGGGCCCCAGGTACTTTGGACCTAGCAATAGAACTTTTGGTTGCACCAGTGTCGACCAAGAATTTTTCCGTAGAGCCCAGTGTTGTAACATGAACATACCTTTTGGTCGGCAGGAATAGGCACAGGTCCCTTTTCTTGTCCTTGGCAATCCTAGTAGGACAAAAACCCTGTCCCTTCCTCAGGCTTGTAGTCATCAGTAAAGTAGTTGCGGTCCTCGTAATTAGCGGTGTCAAACCTATTCCCCAGCGTAAAAGAGCGTCTGTCTTGTGGCTGTGGTCTAGGTCCGCCTCGGCCACGTCCCCTCCTGCGAAACGGTCAGCAGGGGCAGAGTTGTTCTAAGTTAATAAGGGACATTTGTCACGCCAATGGCCCTCTTGGCGATAATAAGCGCACTGGTGGGGTCCCAGCGGCAGGCGAGGGGTACCAGGGGTAGGCCTCTGAAGTATTCGTTGAAACTTAGGGGCACCTCTGTTTTGGGTCTGTGTTGGGTATGCTTGTTGAAGTAAAACCTTTGGTTTTAAATCTTTAGTCTTTTTATACGTTCTATCTCGCTCTTCATTTTCCCTGTTCTCATAGTACTGGGTAATAGTGAGAATACCAGACGAGGTGGAGATGGGCCATGCACTCTCTGACATTTTTAGTTTAGCCCCAAGCTCGGGTAACAGATTTGATACAAATTTGTCTACAAACAGTCGTTGTCCCCCTTCTAAAGTCATGTCCTGTCCACTATAGTCGGTGAAAGTGCTTTCGAATCGGGTGAAAACATCAGAGACACTCTCATCTTTCTTCTGCTTGCAGGCAGCTAGTCTGTCCCAATTAATACGGTGAGGTGTCAACATCTTTTTCATGGCAGTTAGTATCTGGGCCGGAAGGGCTAAGATCATGGGGTCGGGTTTCTCTCCGCCAGTACGGGCTCTGTCAGCTTCCTCAAATTGCTTCCACGTATGGCCCAATTCTGGCTGATCAGTATGGCGTATTTTGGACCATACCTCAGTCCGTACTACCTGTCCCATTAACATATCTATGTCTGCTAGAGTCATTACACACGATTGGAGTGTCTGGGTCAGTTCCTTATAATAACCTGCTGGATTTTTGCGTGCGTCAGGTAATTGATTTTTAAACCCGAGGACGTCAGATCTTTTCCAAGGGACATGGACCCACATTTGCCTAACACCTGCTGGTATTTCAGGGTTGCCATCTGTGCCAGCAATGCGGTCCCTCCCAACAGGTTGAACCTCCCTTATTGGAAAGCCCTTATTTAATGTAACACCAGATAAGGAGTCTCTGTAGGCTACTAATGTTATTAGATCGCATAATAGTGCTGGTCCCTGAACATCCCCTTTTCCAACCTTATGGCGAAGATCAGACAGACCCGAGGGTGGGTCTGATTCTACAAAATCCTCCCACATTAGGATAAGTATGTCACACATTTCACAAAAATATCAATTCACTGAATGTGTGTCAACTGGTCCATTGTCATCCATATATCCTGAGCAGTGTACATAGCGTTATTTTCCATCCAGACATGGGCTTGTTTATTCATAGCTAGTTGTTCCTGGGTACTGCCCATCAGTCTGCGCAAAGTGCGTCGTCTGGGAGTGGGTGGCCTATGCGGAGTTACATAAGGGATATAGTCATGGACCGCTGACCAGGCATTCGCTAATAGCCCAGCACTGGGAGATGGTGTTGGACGGTTGTCAACAAGGAATGGGTTGGTGGTAATGGGAGTCGAGGGCATATTAGGTTGAGCAGGTATGGGATCAGTGGAAGATGCAACGAGAGGGAAAGAAGGGTGGACTTGCATGGGTACAGTGACCTGAATAGTCGGGGTGTTGGGGCCAAGTGGCTGAGGATTCGGAAAAACCAAGGCTGGGACAGGGGCAGCGGCTGGAGCAGTAGCGGGGGTCATTCGGGCGGGATACATGGCAGGAGTATAAGGCGGGGGGTGTTCAACATGGAGGACATGAGGGGGTCATCCTCCTGGTCCTGGGTCTTTTCGGGGACTTTCTTTGTGATGTAACATCCATCTATCTGCATTCTATTCAATCTATCCTGTATTTCTATACTCTCTTCTATTTTCTGATTATCATGATTCAGGGCTTTCTGAATTACACTTATACGCATTACTTTAGCTTCGCTCTTTTTGAGTTTGATTTCCTTCTGTTTGGACTCCTTGCGCCAAACCCGAAAGGAATCAAGCATTGCAGGCCTAACTTTTTTTTTAAACCGTTTCTCTTTTAAATGATCTAGTACAGGAGGCTCAAAACTACCATATATTGGCCATTGTAATTCAGCGCTACCTTTCGTATACTTGTTCCAAAGTAAAGAGAACATAATCGGGCCAACGCCATGTTTAGCATAGACTTCATGATTAGGGGTCCCCAAAGGAGGAATCGGACAAGATTCCTCTAATGCGGAGTCCTGCGAACAAAACCGACAACAAATTTTCCGGAACTTACTAAATCCAGGCATCTCTAGACGTGTATCCTGGTTCCAAACAACAAAGGGTAAAATCTAAAATCTACAGTATATAAACTGTGCTTACCCCTTGGCTTCGACTTTTGCAAAAGTAGAATCAAAATACCAAGAACCAAAGTACAATGCACCAAAGAAGTGGGCCACTCCTACTCTTACCTGACCATTAATCTTCAGTCGCACGGCGGGTGTAACAAAGGTCTTGATCTCCCAAAGACTAGGAACCAAAACCGGGCCGTCAGTCGGGGCCGCAGTCGGGTAGCCCGCTGGAGGGAGTAATCACACAATCGGAGACCTTGGGACCACAATGACAATTTTCAGCCAATGCAGTGGCGCGCCTCCCTTAGCGTTCGATCACGGATTCCTCATGACCACCAGGCTCGATGACGACCACCGAAGATGCCCCACCTGGGGCGCCAATTGTAGAACCGACTTTTTGGAGACCCCCCCACTAGGAGAGTCAAAGCCAGTGGTGCAGGGAAACGCCTTGAATCTACGGGTCCTTCTTGCATCAATCATACATTACCAAAGAGACCAGGACGACCAGCCTTGGAGGGAAGAAAGTTATTTATTAGCTCGAGCTAAGGACAGAGGTCCCAGAATGGTACAAAGACAATTCTACGGAGACTGCTGCTTACTTCACAGCATGACGCATATTTATAGCGCTATCCACGCCCATTTGCACAGTATAACTTCCCTATTCAGACAAGTTCCTCATCTGACAAGTTCTTTGTCAGTCTTGTGTGGTGCAATCGTGGCCGGGGGACATCTGTCTCTGATTGCACAATGTACGCAGCCCCCTGCTTCCTTGCTCAAGTGGTGTGGTCATGGGACACAGCCTCTGCTTCCTCTATCAATTTGTGTGGTCACAGTGTACAGCCTTGTTCTTCCTCTATCAGTTGGTGTGGTTTCAGGGCATAACCTCATGCTTCCTCTTTCAGTTGGGGTGGTGACAGGGCAGCTGGCGTGACAGGCTGAGTTCCCAACAATAGACAGGATGTGGCCGAGTATCTGGCACAACTTGGGGGGGGGCACACAGGCAGGCTTCTTGGAATTGGCTCGACCACGAGGAGCAGGGGGTTGTGCAATATTCAATGGGGACTTGGAGAACAGTTTTCAGACAAATTGCCGAAAGCATGGCAACACAAAATGGAATCATAAAGGTTATTTTAAAAATGCAGTTCAACACATCCACGCCAACCAACTCTGCTTCTTATTAGGATTTCTCCTGCATCATCATACCGTAATTGTCTATAGTTAGCTAGCCAGTACATGCATTTATTTCTCAATTCCTGGTGTGATTTGTTTTGGCCCACTCCAAGCTCAGGGATGCCTGCAAGAACTAGAACATATGGTAGGTTTATAACTGGGAGGGGAGGGTTTTCTTTAATGGCTTCTGTGAGCTTATCAGAGTCTACCCCTACCCGTTGTTTGTTTGGCTGCCAATGCCTGATGGAATGTTAGTGTGGAGGCGTTGGATTTGCTCTGCTGGGGGTTGAGGATGGTTGTTTCTCTAAATTGACTCGTTTGAGGGCTGTAGATTGCTGTCTCTCGGAATCCGGTACATTAGTCGCCGGGGGATCGTTCTGTATAAGGGACGGGGTGACCCTAATGATGTTAGTAGCGGCCTGGACTTTAGGTCCAACATTAGGCCCAGAGTTCCCATCTACTACCCCATGTCACCTGTCCGGTCATTGAGCAGCGTGGTCTACTTGTCAATCCTTTCCAAAATTAATTTAAGCTTGTGCTTGACTACTTACCTGGATTTGCAGATCCACCACTAACTTGGTGACCAAAACTGGCTGTTCGATGACCGTTTCAATACTGTTTGCTGTTCCTCCCATCCCAGTATTTCTATCATCTATCTTCTCTCCCGTAACCTTCTTCCTACTTACCACTTTTTTCACTTGTGTTTTGGATCTCCCTTTTGTAACGGGCTGTATGGGTGATTCCCCCTGCATTGTTCAGTATTGGTTACTTCAACTGTAGATGTTTGGACCCTGGGAGTATCATTTGGCAGGGCTCCTGAAGCTTGCCAGGTGTCTTAATCTACCAGAGAGAATTCCAGATTTGGAGTTATTGATAATCGTCTCTCTGTCTGCTCAATTTCAGTTGTCACTGCTCCTATTGCCTTTTCTAGCATCGTATCTATAGAGGTCGGTTGGGCTTTAGTTTTTGACTTAGGAGGTGCCTGTTGTTTTTTTTCTTTGTGTAGTTAAGGAGATAGGTCCCGGGACGTAGGGTCGGCTGGACCATACACAACTTTTTGGAAAAAACAGATGCCAACCCCACCACTTTTCAAGTGCTCTCCACTGCGAGCAAACAAATCAAAATTAAATTCCAGATTTGTTCGGTATATTTATTTTTACCTTTTACTTTAGAAATTTTTAACATATAAGATCAGACAGATTGTCTGAGAAAGACACTCAACATATAGCGACTAATATAAAACAATACAGCAAGGGAATACAAATCACAAGATGAGTTACAAACAAACAATTATATAATACACCTTTCGTATATTGAGTGATAGCAAACGATAAATCTCTGCACATATTGGAACAACACTCAATAAACCATAATCAGTATTTCAACTCAATGCATGAAGTCTCAATTGAATGTGGTTTGTTGATGTGTCCCTATTTCTAATATGCTTCTCTTTTTATAAAATAGAAAAACTTTGTAAAAATTGTTAATTTTCAAAAATAAAAATTGCGAGTAATGAGCAAATACCCCATTTTGAATTAGTTTTCTTGGTGTGGATGTTAAGAGTGATAATTGAATAAATATCATCAGCACTGGCACTTCTTTAGATTCTCATCAGGGCTCTGTCATGTTGGGTTGGGAGTATTGTTTCGTTAACATTAACAGAAGTGGACCTGCGGGACCGCCCGTCGAAGATAAAAGGTATCCTTAGCCGTGATGTGACATCTAGAGATAAAGGGTTTTCGTAGAAATAGAGAATCCCAGTTACTAAATCCCCTTCTTCTACATTTCTCAGATAGACAACCCAAAACGACAGAGCCCTGATGAGAATCTGGCAATTGTAAACACCGGATTCGAAACGCGTCGGCATAAAGAAATACATAAGGATTGCATTGATTGTGACTTTGATTTAATTCTTTAAAGTCTTATTTGATCTTTCTTTTAGCAAGACTTTGCTCACTTTTTGTGGTTATTATGCTTGCCAATTTTCTTACAAAGATTAATTATTTGTGGATAAAAAGTAGTGTCCTACAGAAGAAGTTTGTATATATTGTGTATATATGTATAATGTGAAATTGTTTTGTATATATGTGTAAATGTGTATTTAATGTATAGTGGTCTTTCTCATTCAAGAGAAATGGAAAGTAGTACTGTGAAAATAAATTCAGAGGGGTAAAAATAAATATACCCAACAAGCATAAGACTAGGATTTGTTTGTTTCTCTTAGTGTTAGCGATAAAAGTCAAAGTGTGGGGCCAGCAACTTGTTTTTGTTTACAGAGTGAAAAACCAGCAGCATCAGTCCAATAAAATGTGGGTGATCCTATACAAATAGGATTTCATTTTCTTACACCCTTTCAAACCTAACCTACAAAGCAACCATTTGAATCAGTAAGAAAAAATCTCCATATCCCCAGCAAACCTTTCAGAAATATATGTTTGAGCCAAACTATTGAGATGCCAAAACTAACCGCTTCCGTGTGGCGCCGATTCCCCCCTGGTGCTGAACATTCCAGAACAGGGTGCGGTCGTGACGGAACCATTCTGTCATCAGCCCAGCTCAACCATGACTGATGACGGAATGGTTCCGTCACAAGCATCGAAGGGGTTAATCAACCCGCAATAACTGACCTTGACACATTACCAGATAACCTCTACGAAGGACCTGAAACCTTGAAGAAACTGACACCTCAATACATCTAAGCCAAAGTCCTTCACTCGATGCCTGACCTTCTGTATAACCATCACTCTTCCACAAGATGAAACGTGGAATCAGATATGGTGTACAAGGGAACACCCTTGGCCACAACCTGAGAACACGAGGTTCAAGAAACTCCTGAATATTGCCAAATGCACCTTCCACTGAATTCATTACCTAAAAGAGGATGGAAATTTCTTTTACAAAACTCCTTAATAAGTGTAATAATAGGATTTATTTCTGAAGACTAAAAGATTCAGTTAATAAAAGGGAGTAGGTAGGCTTCTTGAATATTGGTACTTTGTGCCCCACTTGCTCTCTCTCATACCCACACTTATCCACTTTTAGTCTCACTCTGTTGTTTCTTTCTTTCTTTGTTTTTCTCCTTTCTCTTATTCTTACTTACTCTATTTTTTCACACTCTTGTCCTTTACTTTTCACTATCTTTTGTTATCTTTGTTTCATGTTTTCTCAATCTGTTCACCTGTCTTCCCTTTATCCTTTTTACTATATCTTTGTTGCTTTTACTTTCACTGTTCCGTTCTATACATTTCTTTATTTCCTGGGATGGTCTCTGTTCCTATCTACCTTTCTCCTACTTTTTCTCACTTACTTTATTTCTCGTTCTCATGGGCTGCATGTTATTCTCTCTGTAACCCTCTCTTAAGGTATCTCTTGTGGGGGCAGGTGAGTAATATAAAATTTTAGTTCACCTGCCCATGCAATTTTTTGTATTTATCTTTTTATTGAGAGTTCATAGATATTACAACATACAATATTAATGTATATAAATACATATTCCAAAATATTGAGGAAGGAAAAGATTGGCTTAAGTCTAAAGTGCAAAATGTTAAATATTATAAATGCTCATTTCAAAATACTCACTAGTGCAATCATAATATTCCTGCGATACAGAAAAAGATCATATTAAGTTAAAGTGCAAAGTACTGAATCGGGATACAAACATACATATGTATTCTATCTGTTTATACCAAAGACTACAAAAGTACAGAGAAAGATCACATTAAAGTAAAATACAAAGTGCTATATCAGAATAAGTACCTACATATATGTTCTATCCTTTTATAGCAACTACAAGATGTTAGCCTATATTTCAAACACACTCCAATATTTCTCATACTTTCTTTCTGCTCCTGATCTTATTGCATATTTCTTTTCCAGTTCTTGTATTTTAGACAATTTTGCTCTTCATGCATTGAAGGTAGGTACCTTCTCTGTTCTGCAAAGCTGCAGGATTAAATATCTTGCTATTAATGTTACAACAAACAAGCATTCCTTGTGTGCAGAGATAGCAGGTGAGCAGCCCAAAACTGCAATGGATTAATCAAGTGAGATGAGGGGATCTATTGTTAAGCTAATATATTTCACGATCTTCTCACACAGAGTCTAGATTTTCGGGCACTCCCAAGTGATGTGTGTCCTGGTGCCTTTCTCTGCCCAGCGAAAGCATTTATCTTCTATTTGTGGTTATATTTTATGAAGAAAGGAGGGTGTTCTATATATCAACCATTTCGAATAGTATTGCATACGGTTAAAATTCGCCCCTCTGAATATAGCTGCATTAAACTTACTAAGCCTATTCCAGGTTGGTTTAAGAATCTGTATATCTTTCCTTTTCTTCCATCTATCTCTAGCTTTTTCATATAATGAAAGAGATTTATTCTCATCAAAGATTTTTAATCCAGTTACTAATCGTCCGTTGTCCATGCAATTTCTTGGTTGCACCTTCTCGTCCGCCATACGGTTAACACCGTCCATGCATAAGGAGGTGTGTACTATTTAGGGTGATCCTCCCCATGCATACAGTTAAAACTCACAAAGGCCGCACAAGCATTGTGCCAGTATCACCGAGGTTTCCTTTCTGAACAACAGTTTTCAAGAATGCAAAATAAATGGTTAGCAGCCCAAAATACCATTGCATTCTACACAGCATTAACAGTTACGAAAGTGTATCCAGAGGCGTAACAACCGCTCCTGCAGCTACTGCAGCCTAATGGGCTCCAGCCCTTCAGGAGGCCCCATTCAGCCCACATCCAGCGAATATCTATGAGATATGGGGGACTCGAGGGGCACCTCATTACATTCTGCAGGGGCCCAATCAGTAGCATCAAGTGACGGAGTATCCGTCCCACCCCTGCATACATTTCGGTTACAGAGATCAGCACCATGTGGGGGGAGACATATAATAGAGAGAGTGTAGGGGAGGACCTGGTACTCTGGCAGGCCACTGTCAAAAGGCCCATGCGAGGTCTTTGTCTCTGCTTACATTTCTTATTCCCACTGCCTGTCTCACTCACTCTCCCCTGTTGATCGCTCTTTCTCACTCTGCATCTCTGTCTCGCTCCTTCCCTCTTACTTCTCCTCACATTTTCTGTTTTCAAATCAGAATGAGGTAGTGGGTTGGGACACGGACATCACATAAAGTGGTCTAGCTCTAACACTGGTGCAAATGCTGCCTATTTGTGCGCACAATCATACATCATGCATTCCCCATAGTCCGCGCACTGGCCATCACATAAAGTAGGGACATACCCAAGCCATTTAGTACAAGTTTCCCCTAGAGGGCCTCATCAGGTTGCCACATTTGCCCCAATGAAAATCTTTCGTACCTTGTTACCTTGTGATCAGAGTCTAGACATGACACCTTGTTACAGGTACATCGTCATCACGTCTGCACGCAAAACCTTTCACAAATGAGTCTTAATTCCATTGCTGCCTCAATTATGATCATGTATGCTACGTGGAAATATAACAACCCACATGGGGCAGTGGAGGCCCCCCTGACAATGCAAACCCGAGGCCTGAATACTAGGACGAAATCACGGAATCGTCATCAAGCTGGGCTCTTGGGAGGTTCTGGCCCAGGTCCTTGTTCTGCTGCCATTCGCCCACAGTGGGCCATGAGCATGCAGCCAATGTCTGCCAGGTGATTGCTGAAGAGCTTAAAAAATATTATTCGGAAGGGCTGTTTCACTCTTGATATATAGAAAGCCGAGCTCCCTCTGGAACCTTGCGCACTCTATCGCAAATGGCAATCGCTACATCTTAGTTTTAGCCTCTTGGTGCCTAATGCCATACAAATATAGTTCAGGAGAGACTGAGGCCATTAACCACATTTTGATTAATGAATTCAGAGATGTGTCGTCTGCAATCATGTTCTACCAACCTGTAGGAACTTATCGATAAGAACTGATACTGGCAAGTGTCTACGGTAAATGCCAGCGGACGCATCATTCACTTTATTGCTCTTTTTGTGAATCACCCTATGTGGCGTGGAGTGGACAAGTCCAGAATCATGGCCCCAGGTGAATCTGTCCTAGTAAAACAAGTTGTATCTCACGAATGCGGCACAAGGCCAAGTAGTTCCCATTAGTCACCCTGCTTCTTTTTGTACATTTCCAAAGCTGATCTGCATATAGTTGCTTACTTAAGGTAAAGAGGTAAACAGGCTAAAAAACAATGGAATGTAGTGTACTCTAACCAATTGCCAGTGGTTAAAAAATGCAAGAGTAAGTCATAAGCAACAAATGTCTTTCAAGTGCAACCAAACCGATTAAGTTCGAAACATTCAGTACACTTATTTTACCGACATCATTGTATCAATTTCTTCATGGTACATGTTTGAAGTTAAAAAATAGACCGCAAATGCGTGTTTCATAGTCCATACTTTTGCAATACAGTGAACAGTAGATTTAGAGACTAAAATCACTACATAATAAACACAATGGTCATTCTTACTCAATCCATCCTGCTCTGTACAGACTTGGGGACATCGCCAACATTACCTCTGAGCCCTGGTGGGAAGGGAATCCCAGGGCACATACACGCCAGCACATCTTGAACCTCAGAGGCATTCACCTTCCAGGAGGGGACTACCTGTCCCAGCGTGCCGTCCTGCCTCCACAGGTGCCACCAGTCAGGGGGAGGCGCCAGCACACCATCATGCGTAAAGCGCTGCCTCTCCCCCCACGGCGTGGGACACGCCCGGGCCGTGCTCGGGCCAAGGGCGGGCCCGTCAGTGCCCATCAGTGACTGGAAGAGGCTGGGCTGGGCCAGCCCCTGGCTGTCTTATCGGGTATCACCACTAATGGACCACAGCTTTGGAACAGGTTCTGTAAATATCTAGAGTGCAAGGCAGTGAGACTCAACCCTTAATTCTCCATTTTCTGTTCTCACAGTCATTTGCTCTTGTGACTATTCCCTCTCTACCATCGTCAAAAACCCCGCAGACAGTCCAATCAGAGGGAGTAATCTTTTGCAGGGTGGACTAAAAGAAACTGTGAAATGATGTTTTATTATTAACTATTGTTTTAGAATTAACGACCAAGTATGTGACTGCACACCTATATTTTAGTTTTTCGTGTGTCTTAGCCATATAGGTCTTTTAAAGGATTTTAGGGTCTAAAGTCACCTGGTAGTGTTCAGAGCTTTGGTGTACTCTCTCTGATAAGTTCCCTAACATTATAAGATTTAAGATTTGATTTGAAACAATTAGACTATTGTATTGTATGATTGGCATGTAGGCGGACCTCCTTACCATAGATACTGTTATTTGGCACCTCTGCCAATCCTGTGTAGATCCATACTGTAGCCTGTATTTTCCTGCACTCTCGCACTTGCACTTTGCTTTCTGCGCTTTTGCACTTGCGCCTTTTGCACTCTGCATCTTGCATATTTGCACCTGCGCTCTGCACCTTGCGTCTGAGCACTTGCGCACTTTGCATCTTGCGCTTGCTCTGTTAGTCTGTTCCCCCTATACCCTGTGTCCTGAGACTACCAGTAGTGTCCCAACAAAATATCCTCCCAACATAAGATAAGTTGTAAAATCGGAAGATAATGGGCATACCTTTGTGTGCCGAAAAACAACAACATTTTTTTTGGAAAAAACAGATGCCAACCCCACCACTTTTCAAGTGCTCTCCACTGCGAGCAAACACATCAAAATTAAATTCCAGATTTGTTCGGTATATTTATTTTTACCTTTTACTTTAGAAATTTTTAACATATAAGATCAGACAGATTGTCTGAGAAAGACACTCAACATATAGCGACTATTGCATGAGTCTCAATGAAAGAGACACGTTCAAGGTGAAAATTGAAGAATATAAACTAATTAATCAGTGAGACTCAGAAATGAATTCTGTATCCTTCGTATATTCTTTCAATGATTGAAAGAATATACGAAGGATACAGAAATACAGTATATTGTTTGTTTTACTATATTAGTAGTATGTGGTATGACTGATTGAGATATGAATGTGATGAATGCTGTGTTGATTGAGTTATGATTGAAGGTTTAGAATGCATGAAGTCTCCATTGAATGTGGTTTGTTGATGTGTCCCTATTTCTAATATGCTTCTCTTTTTATAAAATAGAAAAACTTTGTAAAAATTGTTAATTTTCAAAAATAAAAATTGCGAGTAATGAGCAAATACCCCATTTTGAATTAGTTTTCTTGGTGTGGATGTTAGGAGTGATAATTTAATAAATATCATCAGCACTGGCACTTCTTTTGTTACTTGTTGTATAGGCTCAGCCTTGCTGATCAGAGACAACCCCACTTTTGTTTTCACACTGATGAGAATCTGGCAATTGTAAACACCAGATTTGAAACGCGTCGGCATAAAGAAAGACATAAGGATTGCATTGATTGTGACTTTGATTTAATTCTTTAAAGTCTTATTTGATCTTTCTTTTAGAAAGACTTTGCTCACTTTTTGTGGTTATTATACTTGCCAATTTTCTTACAAAGATTAATTATTTGTGGATAAAAAGTAGTGTCCTACAGAAGAAGTTTGTATATATTGTGTATATATGTATAATGTGAAATTGTTTTGTATATATGTTTAAATGTGTATTTAATGTATAGTGGTCTTTCTCATTCATGAGAAATGGAAAGTAGTACTGTGAAAATAAATTTAGAGGGGTAAAAATAAATATACCCAACACACATAAGACTAGGATTTGTTTGTTTCTCTTAGTGTTGGAGATAAAAGTCAACGTGTGGGACCAGCAACTTGTTTTTTGTTTATTGTATTATTTGGTCTAGCTGCCCCTACCACCCAGGACCTCACTCCGTAGTGTTTCAAGGTTTTTCACTCTGTGCACAGGGGCTCTGCTAACCAGGCCCCAGCACATGAGCTTTTACCCCGTAAACTTGTTGAAATAGTCTGTACTCCTAATTGGCATGTTTAGACGATCTGTTGTGTCTAGCATTTGGTTTAAAGTGTCCTCTGGGGATGTAAGGTAAATGTCACTAGTGAACTGCAGCACACATGAGGCCATCACTAGAGTGGCAGTGCAAAACTTGACTGCAGACTTGCAAACAGTAACCTGACTGCGAAAGATTAAACTGCAAATTCAACCTTTGAAAATACATCCTTTTGACCAGAATAAACCCTCCTTTCAAATATTAAAAGTCACCCCTAAGAAGACCTTAATACCATAAAATGCAGGGTGCATTGTATTTAAATGAGGATATGTAAAGGTGTAATGTAAAACGTGTCCTTACAATGACAAAGCCCCAAAAGCTATTTTCACTGTATCAGGATTAGCTGTTCCATTGGAAAGCATTGGGAGTTGATATTACAATTAAATAATGTTATCTCTGCCTAGGAACCAAGCAGAAAAATTAATTCTTGGATTTTTAAAACCATTTATTACAAATTTAATTCATTAGTAAAATCGGATGCATACTAATTATGTTACAAAAAGTACTAGTAAAAGTCACCTTTATCCTGCTTACAGCCTCTAGAAGCCCATTTGATGGAGCTTCCAACTTTCACCCAGGTGCTAAATAGCTTCTTGATGAGATGTGAAAGGGCTCCCAAAGAGGAGGCAAAGACTTTGGTTGTGGGGAGGTGTTCTGTTCCTCTGACAGGATGGCCAACTGGTATGTGCCCAGGAGTGTCCCTAACTTCAAAGAGACCAGCCCTGTCCCGGGCGAACATAGCCAACATCTGGGTCTGCCAGTTTTCTTTGTTGCCCTTGCCAGTCAGACACCAGACCTAGCTGACCCCAGAACCATTCAAAGGCCACATCTCTAGGGTGGGCACAGAAAGTCTGCTCAGCAAAAGAAAGAATGTCATGTTGGAGTTAGGTAGAGTGGGGCACTGTGGGAATTTTGCAATATGACACAAAGCAACTGCTGCAAAAGTGGGTAGGGTCACACCTGGGAACTATTACATTTACTGGTTAGGGAGGGGCCTGGATTTACCCCCAACCAAAGGCGATGTCAGGCATAAATCCGAGGACCGGTTTCTGGCATTTTCTCAGACGTGAGTCCCATGCTCTCCACACCACTGGATTCAAGCAAGCCGGGCTGAAGGCGGCTGAAATGCCAGAAACAGGTCCTCGGAAGCTTGTTTCCGGTCCATGGATGGCATGGCTTGGCAGTTCGGGCTGGACTGTTCTCATGAGGCACAGGATCATACTGATTTGCATATGGCCATGTCTGAACTGGGGTGGTGTGGAGTGCAAAAGAACGATGGATTTAGGCCCAGATCTCTGTACTGGGGCGAATGTATGACATTGTTCTGCATTCTGTCCATCAACTGTGGTTTTTGCATTTGTCACCCCGAGTGCGATGGGTATGCTCAGACGTGAGTCCCATGCTCTCCACACCACTGGATTCAAGCAAGCCGGGCTGAAGACGGCTGAAATGACAGAAACCGGTCCTCGGAAGCTTGTTTCCGGTCCAGGGAATGCATGGCTTGACAGTTCAGGCTGGACTGTTCCCATGAGGCACAGGGTCAGACTGATTTGCATATGGCCATGTCTGAACTGGGGTGGTGTGGAGTGCAAAAAACAATGGATTTAGGCCCAGATCTTTGTACTGGGGTGAACGTGTGACATTGTTCTGTATTCTGTCCATCAACTGTGCTTTTTGCATTGTCACCCCGAGTTGGATGGGTATGCTCAGACGTGAGTCCCATGCTCTCCACACCACTGGATTCAAGCAAGCCGGGCTGAAGACGGCTGAAATGCCAGAAACCGGTCCTCGGAAGCTTGTTTCCGGTCCAAGCAAGGCATAGCTTGGCAGTTCGGGCTGGACTGTTCCCATGAGGCACATGGACAGACTGATTTGCATATGGCCATGTCTGAACTGGGCTGGTGTGGAGTGCAAAAAAAACAATGGATTTAGGCCCAGATCTCTGTACTGGGGTGAATGTATGACATTGTTCTGCATTCTGTCCATCAACTGTGGTTTTTGCATATGTCACCCCGAGTGGGATGGGTATGCTCAGACGTGAGTCCCATGCTCTCCACACCACTGGATTCAAGCAAGCCGGGCTGAAGACGGCTGAAATGCCAGAAACAGGTCCTCGGAAGCTTGTTTCCGGTCCATGGAAGGCATGGCTTGGCAGTTCGGGCTGGACTGTTCTCATGAGGCACAGGGTCAGACTGATTTGCATATGGCCATGTCTTAACTGGGCTTGTGTGGAGTGCAAAAAAACGATGGATTTAGGCCCAGATCTCTGTACTGGGGTGAATGTATGACATTGTTCTGCATTCTGTCCATCAACTGTGGTTTTTGCATTCGTCACCCCGAGTGGGATGGGTATGCAAAGACGTGAGTCCCATGCTCTCCACACCACTGGATTCAAGCAAGCCGGGCTGAAGACGGCTGAAATGCCAGAAACCAGTCCTCGGAAGCTTGTTTCCGGTCCAAGAAAGGCATGGCTTGGCAGTTCGGGCTGGACTGTTCCCATGAGGCACATGGACAGACTGATTTGCATATGGCCATGTCTGAACTGGGCTGGTGTGGAGTGCAAAAAAAACAATGGATTTAGCCCCAGATCTCTGTACTGGGGTGAATGTATGACATTGTTCTGCATTCTGTCCATCAACTGTGGTTTTTGCATATGTCACCCCGAGTGGGATGGGTATGCTCAGACGTGAGTCCCATGCTCTCCACACCACTGGATTCAAGCAAGCCGGGCTGAAGACGGCTGAAATGCCAGAAACAGGTCCTCGGAAGCTTGTTTCCGGTCCATGGAAGGCATGGCTTGGCAGTTCGGGCTGGACTGTTCTCATGAGGCACAGGGTCAGACTGATTTGCATATGGCCATGTCTGAACTGGGCTTGTGTGGAGTGCAAAAAAACGATGGATTTAGGCCCAGATCTCTGTACTGGGGTGAATGTATGACATTGTTCTGCATTCTGTCCATCAACTGTGGTTTTTGCATTTGTCAACAAATAGTGAAACGCCTTGCTGAGTATTTCTTGTCTTTCTCTCTTTGGGTATGCATACGTAACCAAACAAAAAGGTTCTAGATCTGTTACCACGATAATTCCTCGGAGAGTCAGGGATTTCATGTTTTGAGGTAGCATTATACATGTGTTACCTTGTCAGGGTACAGATGCTGCGCTTTGATCTGGCAGGACTACAGGCCAACATATCCTGAGTGTGTGCATGTTTATGTTGTCCAACAAATGCACAGTTTTGATTGGGAAAGTATCAGCTGTAAAACAGTAGGCTTTGTCACCCACAAGTCAGGAAGCATGGTATTTAAAAGTAGAGCTTCTAGAAATCTAACTTTAACATGTACTTACAGTGACTAGCACCCAAAAACAATTTTTCAGTGTGACAGACATAGCTGTCCTATGTTGAAAACCAGATGACATATTACAAATCCTAATCCTGTATCTCAGGAATGGGACTTGGTAGAAAAATATTTAAGCAACTATGTTTATTAGTTGTTAAAAATCCATTTTAATGTGGACGTCATATTTTTAATTAATAATAAGGAAAAGTGACTTTTAGAACGTAAACGTTTCCCTGCCGGAAGTTCCAAGACAGTAAATTTGCATTTGCTCTCCCACTTCTGCTAGCCAGTAATTTGCATTTGAATGCATGTGAAATAAACTGCAGAGTGCTTCTCAGGAGAAAAACATAAGTTGACCTGAATGGGCAGAGATGAGCCCTTTGAACCTGATATAATATGTAGGGTGAGGCTTGAGTATCCTTTTTGACATTACAGTGTCAAATCCTGCTTGACAATTCTGCTGGGTTTCCATAAAACACTAGAGGCGCACTTGAAAGGATGACAAACAGTATGTCCAAACAATTCTTTTGTATCCACTGTCTGGTAGCTAAAGGACCGAATTTGACCCATCAGACTTCTGTTTCTGGTCTTTTACAGATAGTACTGGAGGCGCACTTTGAATGAAGGTAAACAGGATTCCAAAACAATTCTTTTTTATCCACTGTCTGGTTGCTGGATAACCCAGTTTAGTTCTACAAGATGTCTATCTCTGGGTTAATTGGGGATACAGTGACTGCCTCAAACTGAAATGTAGTGTTCGTTATAAGAGGACAAATGGATTATCATAGTACACTCCCTACACAAAACCCTCAGCCCTCAGAGCACATGTTTAGTGCAGCCAAAGATTTCCACCATCTTGAAAATGCCCAGAGGGGGTAGTTTTGTCCCAGGAAGTTTTACCCCATTGGTCTAGGTTTGGCTAGGAGTCATTCTCATTCACTAGATTGTGAAAGGCATAACTGTGGTATTTATAGGCACTCTTCTTTTCAGGACACTTCTGGACCTGAGGAAGCACAGAAGACTGGATCTGCTACCTGTGACCTGAGAAGAGCTCTAAAAAGATTGCCTCTGCTTTCTCTTGTACTCAGGCCAAGGAGTGGACTCTAAGGGACATAAGGCTGACCTTCTGTTAAAGCTACAGGGAAACGAGACAAGAGGCCTTTTACTGCAGGTTCTCAGCTGACCAGTGGAAACTAGATTTGGACTGGACCTTACTGTGTGGCCTCTTCCTGGCACCATGTGAGTCTCTAAGTGCCTCCACTGAGGTCCAGATGGGCTTTAGAAGGGTACTACTTTGATGAATAGGGATTTAAAGGACTAAAGTCAGAAGGTAAAATCTGTGACCAGGATGGACCTGGTTGGTGTATCCTATCTGTGCTCCATCGCAGTCAGACTCAAATTGCACCAGGTCGTGGTCTACCACGACCATTGACTGTCACTGGCACTTTATGCTTCTTGTCGCCATTCCTACTTAAAACTTTAAAATTCATATTTTTGGTGTCTCTTTTTGGATATTTGTTATTTTGGTGTCATTTTGTTTAGTACATTATGTTCTGTTTTTCTAACTTAGTTTGGAATTTGTATGGTATTGCATTTCAACGTTATTACTATTTTGATACTGCATAAATACATTACACATTGCCCTATGTGAAGTCTATCAGCTCGTTGCTATAGCTACCAGGGGGTTGAACTTGGGTTCATTTAGTAACTTTGAGGCTTCAGAAATAGAAGCGTTGTGTTTGTTTCTTGAGGTGGATTGTCAACCACCCTAAATAATAATTCAGATTCTTATAGCTATCCTCTGTGTCACCAAGAAAACATTTCTGTCGAACACCATACTGCATGCACACTGTTCAGGGCATCTTCTTCCAATAATCAACCAATATTCTTAGAGTCTGATTGCACCTTGATGGTCTTAGTGGTAGAGACAGATGTGTCTCTTCTGGTGGAATGGATGTGATGTACAGTGCTCTAAACTGGACATATTGCCTTCTATTGGTGCAGAAGGCAGATGTGCCCTAGCACCCTCACATAAATCAGAGCTTTAGTCATATGCTATATTAGTAGATCCTGAAAAGAAATTTCAAGTTAGAGATATTATACAACTCTGTCAATCATTTGCATTGATTATACATGGGAAACTCTACCTCCAGTAGTTCCATTGATCTGCAGCTTTTCTAAACTGGACACCGGAAACTCCTGGGGACTCCTAACCAGTGACGTTAGGTAAGTTTCAATGCTGGGAATCGTGCTGCCCAAACTCGCCGCCAGTCTCAGGACAAATGCCTGTTTAGAGCTTCTTTTTATTGGCTCTTTCACGCTTACTTTGCAAATCCCAGTTTTTTGTATGAGTTGGAGGATCGTTTGTTGAATTGGTGAAAACACCTGGCTGTTGCCAGCTTTTGTTTTCATTATGGCTGAGCAATCCTGAGCTAAACTGCTCAGCCAGGATGTCAGGGGTGCTTGGAAATCTTGACTGGAGCCCATCTGCTGCTGTAAGTAGGAAAAAGCTGTGCGAAAGTGATAATGCAGCTCAGATCCTTCAGCATCTGAAGTCTTATAAGCTACTGCCTTGCTCAGACTACCCAGTATACTTATTCCAAAATGGTTGATGATTTTGTTACCAGGATATTCAGCAATTACATCGCCATAAGGATTCTGTCTGGCCCACCACCATGCCTGACCTCCGATGAGAAGGCCACCACCTTCAGCGACAAACTCCTGGATCTTTTGAGCCTCTGTGCTGATGGAGGCTGTGCAGCAGTAGACAGTGAAGTCTTGCTTCAGATCTGAGAGTTCACATGCAATGCTTTCTTGGTTCAGAAGAGCCAGAAGGTGTTTCAGGCCTCTCTCTACCCCCACTTTCCCTTTCCTTCCAGCATCAAGCCATGCAATTGCATTGAGGAGAAACCTTTTCAGTTTCAGAGCGCCAATTTGCCGTTCATGTGTTAACACCAACACTCGCCCACTTCCATAATGTGCAGCAGCCAGAGGCCCAACAGGAAAGGCAGTCGCCCCATGCAGCAGAAGAAGAGAAGGTATTCCGCTGTCCTTAGGGTTGAGTTCAGACACATCTTTCAGTAACACCTCTTGGTCTTTAAGGAGATCCATCCCATGCCTGCAAATATAGAAAATGCTTTGGAAAAGTGCTGCACTGACAAAGTAAATATCGCATTTCTTTAACTACCTTAATGAATTAACAAAATATGCTCTGCATGGCTTACCATGTATAAACAATTTACAATTACAGTGAAGAAAGCTCCGGTACAAAGCAATCACACTTCTTTCAGTGTTCCCAACCAAAAGCAGAGAACCCTAATATGCCCGGACCCTACATCATAGAGATTATAACAAGGTCTGAAGATGTTCAATTAAACGGGAATATTCAATTAAACGGGCTGTGGATTCTTTTCCTGAATATCAGTCCCTCCAATATGCTGTTTGAATTAAGGAAATGGAACATGTTCTCTATTGAAGGAAATTGTTTAACGTTGCCTTCAGGGCCCATCAAGTCACAGCCTCAACACGTCAAATGAAGCATAAAAAATAGGAAATACCTTAAGACCACTCAATTTAAAAATGCTTTTAGAGCACAATAGTCAGAGGAGGGAGTGGGAGGCACTTTCCATCTAAGAAAGCAGAAACTATTCTGCATTAAACTCTCCCAAGTCAAAATGTCTTGGATGTCACCCATGTTGACTCTAATCTGTTACTTCTGTTTGTCTACTATCATGACTTATCCTTTAGTACTTATTTCCACATGAACTATCACAACTATCTGCAGTTTTTGGACTCCATTGCATCTAAGTTTATAATTAGCACAAAATCTTGAGTAAAAAATATTGTGTGGATAAAATATAGTGTCAAGTATATCGAGGACATAAACATCGTGAAGGTGGGTTTCTATGGGTAAATAAAGTTTTACTATATATACTGACATATATATCTTCAAGGTACATAGATGTGTAGTTAAGAATAGTAAATCTATACTCACCTATTTGCACTTACCTTCTGTATACTTCGGACTTAATATTTTTGTCACAATAGTCTGTCCACACAATATTTTTGTCATCGATATTCTATCAGACAACCCACCTGGCATCATGCCAATACTATACAAAACTTCACAAATAAAATAGTAAACCAATAAAGTTACTGCACATGCTGCCAGACTCATACAATGATGCACTTTAAGATGTCATTGAGTGCACTATAACTCAATGTTTTTTTGGCACTATAGAGTAGAATCATGAAGACAGTTGTATGTATTCATCCGACTGCACATACACTATGGGCAGGATTCACGAAGATATGTTTGTGAGGTAAAGTTACGAATGTGGATTCTCTGCACCCGTGGCGGAATCTCCGCACTCAGGGCAGAATCTCAGCATGGAGCACTGTAGAGAGTGCGCTGTGCGGAGACTCCTCCCTGAGTGCAGAGACTCCGCACTCGTAAGTTTACTACACGTAAGTATCTTCATGAATGGGGCCCTCTTTGTCAAGGAAGTAGCAGTCATAACTGCAAAGGATGAGGGGCACCAGGACCCATGGATGTGAGGAGCCCACTAAAGCTCAAAGGCAGCTGCTTCTTGGTACCCACCTACAAACACAAATATACTTCTGTCAGTTAAATCTACAAAATTACATAGTGCAAAATAGACATGATCCTAATTGGCAATGCACTTTATCTTTATTCATTAACCTCAAATAGGCCGTCTACAGAGATCTCGCCATATAGATGGTTTATTGCAGCCTGTAGGTCCACTCATAAACAGCTGAAGGCAATTCTTAAAATCCACCCATGTTCATTAGAAGATGCCAAAGCTGCGAGAAGGTTATATAAAATGACTACAAAGATGAGGAAAATGAGATCCAGACTAAATCATGGGAACACCTTCAGTGACGGCCAGAACAAGGGATAATAAAATTTTCTGGGAAATAGTTAATCATCCTTTTTACTCAACTCAAGCTGCCCGAAGAGCTAATCTTTGATCTAGGCAGATCTGTGGGTGTCTCATTTTTCAAAAACCTTCCAAACTAGAGATATACTGTTGCGATCCCCCAATTTAGGAAATGGTTGCATAGGATTGCAAAAATGTGCACGCCCTCCATATTCCAATAGAAATTATTGAAGTGGCCAAATCCATTGAAAAATGTGTATTTCTGAAAGCACCAGTCTAGACTCTAGTGTTAAGATCCTTGGACGAGTGCTTCTGTTACGTTGGACCCCTGAAGAAAATAAACTCCTCACCAATTTACAATTTCGGTTTCAGACCAGGACTTTGCACTGTGAACCAATGCTTACATTTCTATCTGATAGCCAGGAAATAAGTTATGGCCAAAAAGGGAGCTTTTCATCTGGCCTTTATCGACCTATCAAGCACTTTCGAATTGGTAAATCAATCAAAGTAATGGAATATTACGGAAAAAATGGGGGTTGAAATTGAAGTCATTAACCTTTTAAAACATTTGCATCAGGACTCAACAGTACATACATAGGAGGATGGTGGTCGGCACGAGTCAGCAGTGCACAAGAATATGAGGAAAAGATCTAAGATCCTCAGCTCTGCCTTCATTTATCTTTACATACTTTAGCTGGCGGAGCCAAGCATTCTCTAGGTAAGCCGGAAAGCCGGATACAAAATGGAGGTTAATCATGCCTTAATCTTTCTCCAAAAATAATTAACATTCCCTCTTGCAGTAATGTATAATGCCTTAACATCCTGCACTCTTCTGAAGAAGATTAAGCACATTTTCTCCTAAAATGTTCACCTAAATAAATATTGGAGGGATGGCTCACACAAGGAAGTCTATATATAAACAAGTTGTGCGCTATAGGGATGAATACTTATCAATATATTAATCAATAGCCAGTTAGTCACTATTGATGGCCAATGTATGGGCCACTAATAGTTCACATATCTCATCTCAGCATTGCCTTTGGGCCCCTGTCACACAAAAGGACCATGAAGTTTACTCATTATATCAATTTGTTCATAATGTTCCTTCAAATTTTTTGTAAAGCATAGTTCATTACAGAAATTGTACAATCCTTGCATGGGCATACAGTTTCTGCATTCTTATTGCAGTAGGGGTGTCCCAAAGCTATTAAATGTCCATGTTACACCTATAGAGCTTTCCAAACAGTCAATTGTTTTGACCTTTATAAGTAGAATGGCACCTCTTTGAGCTGTCCGATTCAATACATTCCATGATTTTATATTTAATGGAACGTCTCGGTCAGAGACTGTCGCTGCATTTATGCCTATCATTCTGGCTTCCTCATGATAAAGGTAAAAGGAACTGATGGTTTTAGACAATGTAGTCATTATGTGATTGTGTTATATTGGTCAATCTTTTCCAGGCCTGGGGGTCCTGGGAGCTTAAAAGGGAATACATTGTAGTTCCTGCCCTCAGGTCAGGGCTTGTTCCTCAGATGCAGGAGAGAGACATCTGTCAGGGGTGGTATTTTGATTCATATCGTTTGGGTAGACTAGTATTAATGAAAAAAATTGAACAATCACGCAGATGTCAGTTTTTGCCGATTCAGCCTATTTAGACACAAGGAATTTGTAGCACACATCCCATATAACATCCAATATTAATCAGTAAATGTTGCAAACACTGTGGTTTGGTGCACTTCATTTTATATTATGGTATGTGATGTGTATTGTTATAGCACACAATCACCTGTGAGGGTATCCTGGTGCTTTGCAGGTGAGTAAAGCAATCCATGTGGGGACTTACTTGAAGAGCCAAGTCTTAAACTTCTTGCGGAATTCAAGAACAGAGGAGGAGAATCTGATGTAATATGGGAGGTTGTTACATGCGTTGGGAGCAATGGAAGAGAAGGCTCAACCTCCTGATATGTTTTGGAGGTGCATGGAGGTTTGGTGGAAGTGTTTGCAGCTGTTCAGATATGCTGGACCTGCGTTGTGTAGTGTTTCAGATGTATGTGTGAGGAGCTTGAACTGTGTGTGCTTGTACATTGGGAGCCTTTGGAATTTGCTCAGGTTAGGTGTTGTTGGACTTGGCCCTTCTGGCAGGTTCACCCCTGAACTTTTTGCATTTGAACTCTGAAATAATTATAATGATTTCTGGTCTTTGCGCACTTTAGCCCTGTGGCGCAGTGTAAAGTGCTTGCGCTCTCTGAGTACGTGTGTGAGATTGGCCTGCCCTCCCATAGGAATGCATGGGGAATGTATGTGTCCATGTTAGTTCCTGATGCGTGGGGAGTGCAGGTGCGAGTTTGGTATGTGCGGACTCGTGTGATTAAATGCTGCGCAATGATGTGTGCGGCGTGAATGTGTCTAGTGTGGAAGTGCCACTTCTAGAAGTTCAAACAAAAAAGTATTTACCTATGCCTCAAAAATATGAGTTAAACACAACTTGATTAAGGATAAACAATGGTTTATTAGTTTATCCTGACAATTACTTATGTCTTTGAATATATCTCAGTTAGCAACAATTCTCTACATTGTTTTTGAACAGCAGACATAAGATCACCATCAACCTCATATCTAGCCATATACACTTCAAGACAGTGATTGGTACGTGTAAACAGTGCATGAAAAAACAATCAAACACAATTAAGGAAAAAATACATACTCTTAACATGGACAAAAATTATCATGTGCAGAATCAGAAAAAAACAGTTCATAGAAACAAATCACATTGCGGAAACGAGCGAGAGATTACAGTTTTTTGTCAAAATTCACCCTCAGCTCGTCAAACATAATCAATATGCACTTTTTGAAAGGAAAAAGCCCATTTTATGCATCAGTCCTAATGACCCATAGTGACATGGAAAATGCCGACGCGTTTCAAATCCTGGAATTTATTTACAGGATTCTCATCAGGGCGCTGTGATTGGGGTCCATGGAAACTGTTTGTAAAATAAAGAAAAAGGGGATTTTGTTCAAGTTTTAGACCTCTAGCCATTTATACCGATAACAAACACACGCATAGAAATGCGGGTTACCTTGTGAAATGATGCCACGGGGGGCTCCTACTTGAAAGAAGAATCGTCTATGCCATGTGAGGTTTGGGCTGCAACAGAGCACACCATGTAAGTATAATGTGGTGGACAAGAGAGTAGACTGGCCGCGAGCTGCGTAAATGATAGAATTGAAAGTTTACCTTAAATGCAAGCCGTCCTGCGGCGGGTGTGCCGGTAACGGAGTTTTAAATCTCCAAGCTACGTTGGTTTATCTGGAAATGGAGAATTTAAGGCAAAGTTGAAATAAACGTGGCAGAGGCCAGATGGACTGGAATTGGCAAGGCGCCGGGGAACTTACTTGATTGCTGTAACGCATGAGCTGGTTCGCCGGTATTAGAAACTTTTGTGTTTTCAATCTACGGGGCAAAGAGGAAGACGGATGTAACTTATCCGCTTTACTTAAAAAGAACATTACATCCCGGGGCAGGTAACGGGAGTTAGATCTTACCGTCAAGCGACGCGAGGAGTTCCGCTGGAGAAACTTGCTTGGGACCGGCGCACTCTGAAAGTGCTTGTGGCTGTCCGATGCTGAGCCAAGCCGGCTTCCTGAAACAGACATCATGTGATGTGCACTTCGTCCAATCGGGGACAAGGCTATGTTTGATGCATTGTGGGACTTGGAGTCAGGGTTCGGGCTTATGCCCGATTTATTTCACTAAGGGAGTTTAGGCCCGTGTTGACGCTGTCAAATTTTAAAATCAAGTATGCCTCTTTGCGGAGTAGCATCGTTTCCACATCTGGATAGCGTTTGGGGTCTATCCAGACCAGTGCTGTCCATTTAAAATCATTTTCAGTGTGGTTATTGTTTAAAAAGTGTTCCACCATTGGCGCAGATAAGACTTTTTTCTTAATGCGAGAACGGTGTTGGGTGATTCTCGCATTAATCGGTTGGTTTGTTTTCCCGATGTAGACTCTGTTGCATGGACAAACCACTGCATAGACGATGTTTCGGGTCTTGCAGTTTGTGAAGACCTCGTGTTTCCACTTGGTGCCGTGATTGATAAAAGTGTCACCCTCTAATGTGGTGGAGCATGATATACAATTGCCACATTTGTGGTGCCCACGAAGAGGTTTCAAGTGCCACTGAGCTATGAGGTCACTTTTGGGTGGAGGAATATAGCTGTCAGCTTTGGTAAGTTGTTGACCAATGCTCGTATTTTTTCGCATTGCAAAGATGGGTTTGGAAAGGGGGTACTCAAGGGATTCAAATAAATGCCAATTTTTACGGATTATGTTTTTGAATTGGGCTAAGTACACCCCTAGAGAGACACTTCTACAGACAAAACAAAAGAAGGAAACTGACAAACTGGTGTGTGTCACCACTTTTGGCCAACACACAAACCAATTCAAAAACATAATCCGTAAAAATTGGCATTTATTGGAATGCCTTGAGTACCCCCTTTCCAAACCCATCTTTGCAATGCGAAAAAATACGAGCATTGGTCAACAACTTACCAAAGCTGACAGCTATATTCCTCCACCCAAAAGTGACCTCATAGCTCAGTGGCACTTGAAACCTCTTCGTGGGCACCACAAATGTGGCAATTGTATATCATGCTCCACCACATTAGAGGGTGACACTTTTATCAATCACGGCACCAAGTGGAAACACGAGGTCTTCACAAACTGCAAGACCCGAAACATCGTCTATGCAGTGGTTTGTCCATGCAACAGAGTCTACATCGGGAAAACAAACCAACCGATTAATGCGAGAATCACCCAACACCGTTCTCGCATTAAGAAAAAAGTCTTATCTGCGCCAATGGTGGAACACTTTTCAAACAATAACCACACTGAAAATGATTTTAAATGGACAGCACTGGTCTGGATAGACCCCAAACGCTATCCAGATGTGGAAACGATGCTACTCCGCAAAGAGGTATACTTGATTTTAAAATTTGACAGCGTCAACACGGGCCTAAACTCCCTTAGTGAAATAAATCGGGCATAAGCCCGAACCCTGACTCCAAGTCCCACAATGCATCAAACATAGCCTTGTCCTGTATTGGACGAAGTGCACATCACATGATGTCTGTTTCAGGAAGCCGGCTTGGCTCAGCATAGGACAGCCACAAGCACTTTCAGAGTGCGCCGGTCCCAAGCAAGTTTCACCAGCGGAACTCCTCGCGTCGCTTGGCGGTAAGATCTAACTCCCGTTACCTGCCCCGGGATGTAATGTTCTTTTTAAGTAAAGCGCATAAGTTACATCCGTCTTCCTCTTTGCCCCGTAGATTGAAAACACAAAAGTTTCTAATACCGGCGAACCAGCTCATGCGTTACAGCAATCAAGTAAGTTCCCCGGCGCCTTGCCAATTCCAGTCCATCTGGCCTCTGCCACGTTTATTTAAACTTTGCCTTAAATTCTCCATTTCCAGATAAACCAACGTAGCTTGGAGATTTAAAACTCCGTTACCGGCACACCCGCCGCAGGACGGCTTGCATTTAAGGTAAACTTTCAATTCTATCATTTACGCAGCTCGCGGCCAGTCTACTCTCTTGTCCACCACATTATACTTACATGGTGTGCTCTGTTGCAGCCCAAACCTCACATGGCATAGACGATTCTTCTTTCAAGTAGGAGCCCCCGTGGCATCATTTCACAAGGTAACCCGCATTTCTATGCGTGTGTTTGTTATCGGTATAAATGGCTAGAGGTCTAAAACTTGAACAAAATCCCCTTTTTCTTTATTTTACAAACAGTTTCCATGGACCCCAATCACAGCGCCCTGATGAGAATCCTGTAAATAAATTCCAGGATTTGAAACGCGTCGGCATTTTCCATGTCACTATGGGTCATTAGGACTGATGCATAAAATGGGCTTTTTCCTTTCAAAAAGTGCATATTGATTATGTTTGACGAGCTGAGGGTGAATTTTGACAAAAAACTGTAATCTCTCGCTCGTTTCCGCAATGTGATTTGTTTCTATGAACTGTTTTTTTCTGATTCTGCACATGATAATTTTTGTCCATGTTAAGAGTATGTATTTTTTCCTTAATTGTGTTTGATTGTTTTTTCATGCACTGTTTACACGTACCAATCACTGTCTTGAAGTGTATATGGCTAGATATGAGGTTGATGGTGATCTTATGTCTGCTGTTCAAAAACAATGAAGAGAATTGTTGCTAACTGAGATATATTCAAAGACATAAGTAATTGTCAGGATAAACTAATAAACCATTGTTTATCCTTAATCAAGTTGTGTTTAACTCATATTTTGGAGGCATAGGTAAATACTTTTTTGTTTGGATTTAGTGTGGCCCTACCTACCCTCCCTCCCATCGGGCCCAGCCACCCTTTTGTCTTTATACTTCTAGAAGTTGGCATGTTTGTGTAATTTGTGTCTGGTGTGTGATTGGCTGGAGCTGGCTGGTGAGCCTGGCTCCAGGATTCAGGATGGGCCTGGTGAGTGTTGAGATTAGCATGCTGATGTCAGGGAGGGGCTGCACCTGGGACCTGAATAGGGCTGGGCTTTCCCCACACAATGCTGGCTCCACCCCCTGTGCTGCGTCTATTGACCCTAGCATGGCCAGTGAATAATAAGAGGGGCTGAGCCCATCAGAGTGCTCCCAAACCAGCTGCGTCTGGTTTTGCCCCCACCCTTCACCTTTAGACAAAGGGATTTTCTGTATAAAATGAGGCTGAGACCTCATGTTCAATGTTCTTGTTCCTGACTTGAATCTACCAGGGGCGTGCTGCTGCTGGGGCCCAGGGGAAGGCTTGCCTCCCTGGGCCCTGCCCAGCCCCTTGATGCCTGGAGGACCCCTCTACTTCCTGAACCCTGACAGAGTGACAGAGGGGGGTTTGCTGATGGTGGGGCCCAGGAGGGACCGCCATGGGGGCTGTCTCCTTTCTGGACTGCCCTGTGTGCTGGCCCCTGGCCCCTGCTTTGCCTCCCTGACCTCCAGAACCTGTTTCTTGGCTGTTGCCCTTGCCACAGGACTTGATGCTGCCTGTGGGTGCCCTGGGAGCGCGGGGCTCCTCTCTCCTGTGGCCGTGTGCGAGGGAATCCCGAGCGTAGGGATTCCCCCTGTGGCCCCTTCATCGCAGGTGCCCACCCTGCATTATGATCATTATGGTATTTTATATTTACGGGTGCCCACCCTGTTTATGTGCTCTTTAGTGGGTGCCCACCCCGCTTCTATGTTTATTTTGGACTTCGAGGGTGCCCACCCCTCATTTATGCCCCGAGTTTTCACCGCTGCGGCCCTCGTGCCGCAAAACAGGAAGCCAGGCACTACGGTGCCTGACGCGAGGCGGGACTTCCGGTTTTGGAGGGAAGTCCCGTCTGCCACAGCGCCACGATTGGCTGCCCGCTGCCGCCAGGAAAAAGGAAGCAAAGCCGGCCGAGTCATCGTGGCCCAGGGCTCCCAGGAGTGAGAGAGAGCCCCGGGGCCGCCAGCAACCCAGCGCCAGTGTTGCGGGGCTCCCATGTAGAGGAGGGAGCCCCGGAGATAGAGAGCCCCACCGGCCATCCTGGAAGAGGAGCAGAGAAGTGGAGTCCCCAGAGAGAGCAGCCCAGTGAGTGTCACGGGGTGGGGGGAGCTCTGAGCTGATTGAGAGTGCCTAAAAGAGGCACAGTTGTATCTTGAGTCCCCCGAGCAGGACTCCCATGTCGAGGGGCCATTATCTGTCTGAGTCCCCAGAGGGGGGACTCCAACGACGGCCGCATCTTCGTCGAGCCTACGAGGCTCTTGGGGGCATTTGTTTTTCAAGCACGAGAGGCTCCTGGGCATTCTGTTCTTTTGAGTCCCCCGAGCGGGGCTCCGACGAGTAGGGCATTTGTTTTGAGCCTGAAAAGCTCCACCTGCACGGGGGCAGATTTGTCTTTCAGAGCCCACGAGGCTCCCACGGTCCCGGGCATTTCTGGTGGTAGAGCGGCCCCAGCTGGCAGCGGGCCGCTCCTCCAGTAGTGGCATATTTCTTCAGAGCCCGAGGGGCTCCCCCATTTTTGGCCCCATTACCGCCAGAGCCGAAGTGGCTCCTAGGGGGCCACGTATGTTAAAGCACCAGTGTTTGGGGGCATGGTTATTTTAGGAACAAGAGTGCTCCAATAGGCACAGTGTGTATGTATGTATTGCACATTTGTATAGCGCAAGCTGTCACCCAAAGGGTATCCTGGCGCTTTGACTCTACTGAATCAGATAAACAATCACACCGTTACACTGTCCTAGGGAGGAGGTAGGTCTTTAAGCCCTTTTTAAAAGATGGAAATACCCTTAGACTCCTCAAAGAGTTCCAGAGTTTGGCGGCTGCGTATCCAAAGGAGCGGCCACCCATCCGTAGCCTCTGGATTCTCGGGACCACCACCAAACATGCCGAGGAGGAGCGTAATGGTCTCGCTGAATGGTACCACGAAAAAGGTTTCTGCAGCATGACTGGTCCTTGATCTTGCAAAGCCTTAAAGACCAGGCAGGATGCTTTAAAGCAAATTCGCTGCTGAACTGGTAACCAGTGAAGGTCTTTTAGCGCAAGGGAGGAGGAAGCTGCGCACGGCCTAGAAAGAGCGAGCTTCGCTGCCATATTTTGAATGCGCTGCAGCTTGCTAATCAAAGTGCTGGGTGCCCCCAGAAGCAGTGCGTTGCAGTAATCAATCCTGCTAAGGATAATACCACGCACCACCTCTGGCCAGGCCTGAGCCGGGAGCAGGTGAAGAATTTTACGCAGAGTGCGGAGCAGCATCATGCAAGTGGAAATGGTTTTGTTAACAAAACCATCGAGATATAAATTAGGGCCGAACATAACTCCAAGGTTGCGAACAGAGTCCGCCGCCACCACTGTGCCTAAGGAGGATGAAGGCCAAAAATCTGCCGGTAAAGGACGCGGAGTACAGTCAGATGAACAATACAGTACCTCGGTCTTTGAACCATTAAACTGGAGAGAATTGTTTCTCAACCAGTCTGCAGAGGCAGTCATGCATCGATGGAAAGTCTCCTTGGACACAGCGTCTTCTCCTTCAAGGGAGAGATAAGCTGGGTGTCGTCAGCGTAGTTAATCACAGAGATGCCGAAGGACTTAATCAAACTAACCAGGGGACGGAGGTACAAATTAAATAAAATGGGACTAATCGCTGACCCTTGGGGCACACCCTGCCCTACTCTCCTGATACCTTACCTGGTGTCTATTCTGAAGATATGAGATTAGCCAATCCCGTGCCAGTCCCGCTACCCCAATCTCCTACAGCCTGCTGATGAGAGTGGAGTGGCTGACCGTGTCGAACGCGGCCGACATGTCGAGCAGCACTAAAAAGGCTGCCCGACCAGTGTCGACCCGCGAACGAAGAGCATCCAGCACGACCACCAGCGCCGACTCCGTACCATGAGCTGGTCGGAAGCCAAACTGGGCCACATCCAAACAGGTGTTACTTTCCAGAAACTGGACAGAGACTGGGTCACGAGTTTCTTCATGATCTTGACCGGGAAGGGAAGCAACGAGATTGGCCGATAATTTGCCAGACAGGTGGGGTCCAGTGTGGATTTCTTCAGGAGGGGAGAGACCACTGCCAGCTTCCAACACTCCGGAACCGTGGCAGTACTAAAAGACTGATGACAGATGGAATAGAGGGGCCGAAAGAGTTCCTCCTGAAAAAGCTTCCAGAATTTATGGGGTAGTGGGTCAAGGGGAGAGCCAGAGGACACACCATTTACTAGAGAACAGAAATCATCGAACGGGGGAAGAGTAAAACTCTCCAGCCGTGGATGACCTGTCAGTTCTTCTGACTCACCTAAGATGAGAGTAGGTGCAGGGGCAGCTAGTGACTGGGGACAGGGAGTACCTAAATTAGAAAGTCCACTCAGGATAATGGCAATCTTATCCTCAAAGGCGGCCGCCAAAGTATTACATAGGGACTGTGAGGCCGGGATGTTGTTTGTTGCACAAGTCGGCCTGGAAAGGTCATAACTATTTTAAACAAGGTCTGCGATTTGTTGGATGCCTGCAGCAGCATATCCTCTAGATATTTTGCTTTAGCGCACTTGATCTGGGCTTTATAGTCCAGCAGTGCTTGTTTGAAGAGGGATCTAGCAGACTCAGAGTAGTGCTTCCTCCATGCCCTTTCTGCCTGTTTGCACCGCAGTTTCAATTGGAGAAGGTTGTTAGAATACCATGGCATGGCAGGCCTACTTCTAACTCTTGATTTCCGTAGGGGAGCCAGCTTGTCCAGCGAGTTGGTGATTTGCTGACACAGACTGGAATAGCTCGCCTCCACATTCCCCTCCAAAATGAAACCTCCAGGGAGCAGAGTAGGTGGACCAGTATTGTTCAGAAGTTTGGACCATTGCCTACTGACTTTGGTAGGCCCCGAACCGCTCTCTCTCAAGGAGTCGGCAGGGAGGCATAGGGAGAAAAGGACTAGAGCGTGATCCGTCCAGCATTGGGTGACTATATTCCTAATCACAACCTGGGTGGTTGCCGCAAAAACCAGGTCTAAGGCATGGCCCTTCAGGTGAGTCTGAGAGAGTATCAGCTGCTGCAACTGAAGATTGCTGCAGGCCTGACACAATTCTTTATAGGCTGTATCCGAAGGCCCATTTGGCCACAAATTAAAGTCCCCCAAGATAATTAATCTGGCATGAGTATTAGAAATGTCATAAATTAAGTCAATTAGTTCTGGTAGCTTGGACAATGCATTGCCGGGTGGTCTATAACATAACAATACGGAATGCAAAACTCCTTTTTGTCCTTTAAGAGAGAAGCCATAAGTTCAAATCCTTGGACCACCTTTACCTCAAACTGAGAAAAGGCCAACGTGTCTCTAAAGATAAGCCATATACCTCCACCTCTACTCCCCAGACGAGGGATATGCCTGATTTTATAACCCGAAGGGCAGGCCAGCCCAAGTTCTACCTCACTGTCTGCTCGAGTCCATGTCTCTGTAAGAAAGAGCACATCCAGCCCATATGAATCAATTAGGAGTGCGATTTCAACATAACGCTTACAGAGCGACCGAACATTGAGCAGACCACAGGACAGCACCCCAGAGTTATTGATGGTAGAACCCGGCAGATTACTTACCGGGAGATGTTGACCGAGCTGAATGAGCTCTGCTCTGGAGTAGGTTAGACGGGATGGAGCCGGAGAGGCAGCATAACTAGCGCTAGTCGCAATCTGTGCGCGAACGGGCGCAAACGGGCTTACCTCTGGCTTACCTCCGGCGCGCTATTGGCGCGCCCGCTGCGCGCCTGCGCTGCGCGCTTGAGGATCGCACATCTTATATAACCGTTGAGCGCGGGAGTCCTGCGAGGCAAGCCTCTGGCCCCTCACCCAAGATGGCACCTGTTAATCGGCACCTCCTGGCTACCCACACCCAAGATGATGGCCAAAATGCCGCGATGCGGTTCCAACAAGCCCTGATTCGACCTAAGTCCCACACAATGTGGGTGGCAAGACGATTATAGTGCAGGTAAGAGCTAAATAGTAATTATGGCCCCCAAAGATGTCCACAATACTCGAGAAGCGCCTCCGTCCTAAATTCGAGCAGTGCGATGGTGCAAGTGCAAGTGCAAGTGGTTTTAAAATAATAAAATCAGCAAGTAGCAGCAGCTTACGCCAGCGTGCAAAAGCAAGTAGAAGTCTACCTGAGCTGAGGAAGTTCCTGCTTTTATAAACTCCTCTGAGCATGGGAGTCCTGGGAGGCAAACCTCTGGCCCCTCACCCAAGATGGCGCCTGTTAATCGGCACCTCCTGGCTACCCACACCCAAGATGGCGGACAAAACGCCGCGATGCGGTTCCAACAAGCCCTGATTCGACCTAAATCCCACACAATGCGGGTGGCAAGACGATTATAGTGCAGGTAAGAGCTAAATAGTAATTATGGCCCCCAAAGATGTCCACAATAATCGAGAAGCGCCTGCGTCCTAAATTCGAGCAGCGCGATGGTGCAAGTGCAAGTGCAAGCGGTTTTAAAATAATAAAATCAGCAGGTAGCAGCAGCTTACGCGAGTGTGCAAAAGCAAGTAGAAGTCTACCTGAGCTGGGGAAGTTTCTGCTTTTATAAACTCCTCTGAGCGTGGGAGTCCTGCGAGGCAAACCTCTGGCCCCTCACCCAAGATGGCGCCTGTTAATCGGCACCTCCTGGCTACCCACATTCAAGATGGCAGCCAAAACGCCGCGATGAGGTTCCAACAAGCCCTGATTCGACCTAAATCCCACACAATGCGGGTGGCAAGACGATTATTGTGCAGGTAAGAGCTAAATTGTAATTATGGCCCCCAAAGATGTCCACAATACTCGAGAAGCGCCTGCGTCCTAAATTCGAGCAGCACGATGGTGCAAGTGCAAGTGGTTTTAAAATAATAAAATCAGCAGGTAGCAGCAGCTTACGCGAGCGTGCAAAACCAAGTTGAAGTCTACCTGAGCTGAGGAAGTTCCTGCTTTTATAAACTCCTCTGAGCGCGGGAGTCCTGCGAGGCAAACCTCTGGCCCTCACCCAAGATGGCGCCTGTTAATCGGCACCTCCTGGCTACCCACACCCAAGATGGCGGACAAAACGCCACAATGCGGTTCCAACAAGCCCTGATTCGACCTAAGTCCCGCAAAATGCGGGTGGCAAGACGATTATAGTGCAGGTAAGAGCTAAATAGTAATTATGGCCACCAAAGATGTCCACAATACTCGAGAAGCACCTGCGTCCTAAATTTGAGCAGCGCGATGGTGCAAGTGCAAGAGCAAGTGGGTTTAAAATAATAAAATCAGCAGGTAGCAGCAGCTTACGCGAGCGTGCAAAAGCAAGTGTGCAGAGCCTAGAGGGCTCCCAGCTGTGGCACAATTTGTTCAGAGGGCCAGTGAGGGCCCATGCCGCAGTTTTGAGTTCACAGCTGCCCAGCAAGTATTGGGCAGCTGCACCGTTTAGGTTTTTTTCTCCCTAGGGACTTGTACTTTGGACTCAGGAGTGAGTCACACTCCTTCATCCCTACATTGGCCTTCCCCAGCTGCGCAGCACTTAGTGCCAGCTGCAGCGTTTAGGCTCCTTGCTATTGTCCCCAGCTGCCCAGCAAGTAGTGGGCAGCTGCTACGTTTAGGCTTTGGCGCAGTGGCGCAACCTGGACTTGCTTGTGAGTTATGTGCTTCTTAGGGTTCTAGGAAATGTACTGTGTGTTGTATGTTTTGCGCACCCTGTGTTCTGGTACCTCTGAATGTGTTTTTATGCATCATGTACAAAGTTGCTTTTCTACACAGCTGAATGTGTTTTATGCATCATGTGTTTTACCTACAGCGCTGAATGTGTTTTATGCGTCATGTGTCTTACCTACACCGCTGAATGTGTTTTATGCATCATGTGTTTTACCTACACCGCTGAATGTGTTTTATGCGTCATGTGTCTTCCCTACACCGCTGAATGTGTTTTATGCATCATGTATTTTACTTACACCGCTGAATGTGTTTATGCGTCATGTGTCTTCCTTACACCGCTGAATGTGTTTTTATGCATCATGTGTGAAGCTCTGCTTGTTCTATGTTCTATGTTCTAGTTCTACCAAGTGCTTATTCCTGACAGTGGTCCGTGTGGCCCTGTCCTGTGTACATATAATCCCTTGTAAATCTTGCCCGTGCCAGTTGACACAATGTACATCCTGTGATTCTGATTCTGATGTGTTTTGGTGATACAAAGGCTATGTTCATATAAACTTGTGTGGACTGTGGAGTTCCTTTTGTGGGGGGCCTTGGATGTTGTTGCTGGTGGGTGCGTGCGCAGATGCTTTACACATCGCCTCTGAGATAAGCCTGACTGCTCGTGCCAAGCTACCAAGAGGGTGAGCAGGGGTTATCTTGGCAGGTGACTTCCTTGCCCTGACTTAGAATGGTGGTTTCTGCCTGAATTTGGCGCAAGCCTTAGCCAACCAGAAATCCCATTTCTAACAGGTGTGATATAGGACTGGCGTGGGAGGTTGAGGGTGAGTCTGGCTGCTGTGATCTGGATGGTCTGTGGACTTTTTGTGAGTTGCTTGGTGAATCCTGTGTAGAGTGAGTTCCCGTAGTTTAGTCTGCTGGCGATGAGGGATTGGGTGAAAGTCTTTCTAATGTTGATTGGTTGCCACCTGTAGATTGTTCTCAACATCCTCAGAGTGGGTAAGCAGGAAGTGGTGACGTAGTTGACTTGGTTGGACATGTCCAGCTTGTTAATGATGATCCTGATCTTTTGTGCTTTTGAGACAGGAGCAGGAGCATGTCTGTAGGACACCAGGCTAAGTCCCCAGCCAAGGCATATTTTCTGAAAATCACAACTTCTGCCTTATGCGTGTTCTGCTTGAAGTTGTTGGATTTCATCCAGTTGGCCAATCGTGTCATGCAGGTGTTGAAGTTGTTACTTGTGCTGGGTGTTTTGTCCAGGAGGGACAGTATCAGTTGTGTGTCATCGGCGTAAGTGAGTATGTCAAATATCAATGTCTAGTGCTCGGATGATGTCAGCCAGTGGGGTCAAGTAGATGTTGAAGAGGGTTGGGCTGAGGAGCTCTGTAAATGAGGTCCCAGGCTTTGAAAGAGTAAGGCAGCATGTTTTCTGGGTTCTTCTGGTATGGAATATGCAGATCTGTAGGGCATGGGCATGTCCTGAATACTGGATATTGGACACATCCTGAACACTGAACACACCTGCCTCCTTCCCTGAGAAGTGGAAACAAGCTGAAGTTAAGCCCCTCCTGAATAAACCTTCTGCCAATCCAGCAGAACCTAAGAATTCCTGGACCATCTCTCTTTTCCCTCTTCCCTTTTCCAGTGAAGGTTCTAGAGAAGACAATCAAACAACAACTCACTGAACAACTGTAACGCAACTACCTCCTGGACCCCTCCTAATCTGGATTCGGAGCCAACCACAGCACCAAGACAGCCCTAATTGCAGCCACCGATGACATCAGAGCCCTCCTTGATCATGGCGAAACAGCAGCCCTCATCCGCCTGGACCAGTCAGCTGCCTTTGACAGTCTCCCATAACATCTTGATCAACAGACTCCACCACATCAGAGAGCAGTTGGATTGGCTGATCAGACTGCTGATTGTGGATTCTGTGATGTGGAGGTGTCACACGCCACACACCCATTTCTCGGCGGCTGTTGCCACGGTTGCTGTAGCTGAAACTGCCCTGCTGCTGTGGTTCTCCCAGGCATTAAGGTGGGACCCTGTTCATACCTCTATTTTTGCCTTGCCCAGTGTTTTTACACCACTGCCTGCACAATCGGTGCTGTGGGATATCCTAGAGTTCCTGCTGTGACACTTTGCAGGATCCAAGCAGGAAGCTGGCTCAGATTTCAACGGTGTTGAGGTCTGGTCGGACTGTATCAGGAGAGGAGCAGTGAAATAGGAGCTGAGGAGCAGGAGCGCCTCCAGAGGAACAGGAGCAGGGTGTAAGACACTAGAGGCCATGTGGAGTGTCTTTGCTCAGGACATTTAGCCTTGTTGAAAACAGTTGCACCCATGTAAGTGGCCCGGCTGAGCGGCTGGTAAGGCACCCTCATCTTGTTCTCCTGGCACGGAGGTAAGTGCCGCCTCAAACAGTGCCCCCCTCCTGTTTCTTGTGGATCGTGGTGAACACGTTCCGCTCTCATCATGTAGGTGGTAGGAGCTGAGTGGTGTTTCTGTGGAGGGGGCAAGAGGGATTAGCCAGTTGAGCTGGGAGAGTGGGTAGTGAGAGTGCTCGGCCAGGTTAGGCTGTGGGTCGCACTGCCGTGTATGGGGTTGTGAGTGAGGTTGCGCTGGGCCAGCCTGCTGGCGGCCTGGGTGCGGCTTGTGGGCTGCATTTCGGCACTTACAAGGGTGCTCATGGGGTTCTTGGTCACCTGATACAGGTGGAGGTAAGTCTGAGAGAGTTTTGAGACCGTGGAGTGCTGGTTTTCATCCACAGGGATGTGCTAAAAGCATATTGTGATTGAGCCTCTACGTCAGTCATCTTTTGGGTACAGGGCTGAATGGGCCTTTTCTTGCCTTCCAGACAAGCTTGGTTGGTGGACTCAACCTAAGGCCCTGGCTCAGGACTGATGCCTTGTGGCAGTGAAGGCTTAGACTTTTCTTGACCCACATCTTGTTTTGCAGGTCATAAGTTTGGTATAAGATGACTGCCAAAAAATCGTGGGCAGGTCGTTGTCTAACCGCCCGACTATGTCAGTAGACCAAAGCCGACCTGCAGAGGAACTGAGCTCCCCATTGAGCCATACTCATAGGAGGGGGCATATTTCTTGCCTTTTTTCCCAAATTATCGTAGGTCAAATTACAGGCTGGAGAAGTCGTACGTTCATCTCCAGTTGTGGCAGTAATTGAGGAAGTCAGGCTTTTACTCCATGTTCTTGTCAAATACAGAGGGAACCCCCAGTCAGGGCAGTGTGTTGCTCTCCGGGAGAGAAGCCCCCCTTGTGTGTAAAACCAGAGGGGAAAGCCACAGAGGCCTCTCATGCTCCATTGGCCACTCCGCCTCCTCTGAGTCTGATTGTACACTACCTAATATTTCACCATTCAAACCATCGTCCTGGGTGGGGGGGTGGGAGGATAGAAGCCCCGTCTGAAATGCCAAAGCAGCAAAGACAATCGATGGCCCTGTATTTGAGCACTCCCAGTCTTACAACATTGGATCACGCTAATCTGTCTTTTCCCCCGGATTTATTGGTGTATCCCCTAGTGCATATCTCAGCACATTATATTTCTTTTTTCGAGATCTCTGCAGAGTCTGATAACGTATTCTGGAATCTATTCTGTCCCTACTAGGAAAGAATACAGACAGTTCTGACCACATTTTAGATATGTTATCAGTAATACTGAATAATCTGCCAAGCAATGGGCCTGGGGAAGATTATAAGACTGCTGCAAAGAGTCTCCCACTTGTACCACAGATATGTGCACTCAGGCGGGTGATCCCTAGATCAGGCCACATAGACAAGAAAAATGCTGTGATCAGTCCTTAGTCCTAAGTGACTTGGAAGCCCTGTTTTTGGAAAAAGATCTTTCTGCCCATGAGGGCATTAATATTAAGACTGCCCCCACTGGCCCTGCTCTGGCCCCAGGGTAACCCTGGGAAGTTTTCCCGATTTTTAACAAAGCCTCAAGGCTCATCTCCAAAGTCACAACCCAGGAGTCTGGCCTACAGCATCGAAAAGGGTTAAGTAATATTAAACAAAATAGTAATAAAAAGAAGGCAAAACAGAAAATTCTGAAAATATCTAAGAAACGTTCAGTAAAGATTACATTTCCAAAATGCGGGTATATCATCTGATTCAGTGGTGCCACTTGAGTCTGCCACTATTCTCCAGGGACCAAGCATGAGGGGTCAGACATTTGGGTAGTGCTGAGACCCGCTCAGGCTGATCATGAAATGCCCATGGCTTCCCATGCGGAGGGGGTTAACTTTGGCGGAGTTGGGGTGGAGAAAGACAGTCCAGAGGAGGATATTTGGTGGGGGATAAAATCTCCCGCCTATTCTGCTGATGATGCCGTCTGGGTCCTTCACTTTGTTGACATTTTTGCTGACTCAGAGTCAGTAGGTTGGCTCAATAGATCTTGTATTTTATCTCTACTGCATTCAATACCTCAGTTGGTGAAAATTACCATGAAGGATATCTCCTTGGTTGTACCTTGAAACCCTGGGAGTCATCTGTGGCTTGGCCTTATGTATGAGTTCACTTTCATTGCAGGGTGGTGGCGGAAGAACTCTTGAAATTCTCAGATGAGCTCAGGCGGGCAGGCTTGGGTATGAATGCTTCTCCTACCTCGCCTCAGGCCATCCTGCCTTTTAGTTAATGGACTCCAAGAGGCAGGGGGTTGGGTGGGGGCCACCCCCCCTTCTTTCATCAACGGTCCCCGCCCTTGATTGTGGGATGCCACGGGGGAGCTGGCCTTGATGAGATCCTAGCTGTGAAAAACGGAGGAGGGCAGGCAAACCTTCACTAACCAGATGGAGTCATTTGAAAAGCATACGTATGCCTGGCAGTAGATAACAAATGCAAAAAACAACAGGTGATGGACAGAATGCAGAACAATGTCATACATTCACCCCAGTACAGAGATCTGGGCCTAAATCCATCGTTTTTTTGCTCACCATGCCATTCCAGTTTGAACCCAGCCATATGCAAATCAGTCTTGACCCTGTGCCCCATGGGAACAGTCCAGCCCAAACTGCCAAGCCAGGTCCTCCCTGGACTGGAAACAAGCATCCAAGGACCGGTTTCGGGCTTTCAGCCCTCATCAGCCTGGCTAGCTTGATTCCAGTGGCATGGAGAGCACGGGACTCACGTCTGAGCAAACCCGTCTCTCTCAGGGTGACAAATGCAAAAAACAACAGGTGATGGACAGAATGCAGAACAATGTCATACATTCACCCCAGTACAGAGATCTGGGCCTAAATCCATCGTTTTTTTGCTCACCATGCCATTCCAGTTTGAACCCAGCCATATGCAAATCCGTCTTGACCCTGTGCCCCCATGGGAACAGTCCAGCCCAAACTGCCAAGCCAGGTCCTCCCTGGACTGGAAACAAGCATCCAAGGACCGGTTTCGGGCTTTCAGCCCTCATCAGCCTGGATAGCTTGATTCCAGTGGCATGGAGAGCATGGGACTCACGTCTGAGCATACCCGTCTCACTCGGGGTGACAAATGCAAAAAACAACAGGTGATGGACAGAATGCAGAACAATGTCATACATTCACCCCAGTACAGAGATCTGGGCCTAAATCCATCGTTTTTTTGCTCACCATGCCAATCCAGTTTGAACCCAGCCATATGCAAATCAGTCTTGACCCTGTGCCCCATGGTAACAGTCCAGCCCGAACTGCCAAGCCAGGTCCTCCCTGGACTGGAAATAAGCATCCAAGGACCAGTTTCGGGCTTTCAGCCCTCATCAGTCTGGATAGCTTGTTTCCAGAGGCATGGAGAGCACTGGACTCACGTCTGAGCATAACTGTCTCACTCGGGTGACAAATGCAAAAAACAACAGGTGATGGATAGAATGCAGAACAATGTCATACATTCACCCCAGTACAGAGATCTGGGCCTAAATCCATCGTTTATTTGCTCACCATGCCATTCCAGTTTGAACCCAGCCATATGCAAATCAGTCTTGACCCTGTGCTCCATGGGAACAGTCCAGCCCAAACTGCCAAGTCAGGTCCTCCCTGGACTGGAAACAAGCATCCAAGGACTGGTTTCGGGCTTTCAGCCCTCATCAACCTGGATAGCTTGATTCCAGTGGCATGGAGAACACAGGGCTCACGTCTGAGCATACCCGTCCCACTCGGGGTGACAAATGCAAAAAACAACAGGTGATGGACAGAATGCAAGTGAGGGGCAGCATATACTTGGGGGGCAAGATGGCCGACGCTGGATTGCTGTGAGCAGTCGCACCTTTCCCCTCTCCAGCCTTAAAGACTAAGAAGCATGATTTTTAGATGCTGAAATCCACGGATATCCTGAACTTTTTGAATGGCACCTGAATGGGCAGTATACGGCGATCCCGAGCTACCCGGAGTGTTTTATCCAGGATCTGCAGTGAAACACATTCAAAACTACTACCGAGTTATTGCCTGGATTAAAAGAGGCGCTAGAAGCCTGATGAGTGTGTTCGGGCTCGGGCTTAAAAAGAAGCTACTGGTGCAGCAGGCACAAGCACAAGTGATTAAAATGCCAACAAGAACGTCCAAACAAGAAAAGCAAGAAAAGCAAGAAAAAGAGAAAGAAAAGAAGATGTCGGGCGGAGTGGCTGTGAACACGGAGGGTATGAGTAAACCCACACGCAATCCCGGCGCCATCCCAAAAACAGGAGTTACTATCGGTGGGAAAAAGAAAATAGAGCAGAAAACTAAGTCAGCCCCTGACGAACAAACAAGTACAGCAATACAACGATCAGCAATCCCCAGCAAAGCGGGCAGAAACAAAGAGAAACAGAAAAGCAAAGAGACAATGTTGCGGCAACCTACCGTTACGGAGGCCTTTTCACCGAGACTACCCTCTCAGCGTGTGGAGGATACATCAAGAGTTAGAGGCAGACGGAGCAGTGGCAGCAGCAGCGGCATCAGCGGCTCTAATGGACCCGGTAAAGGCGGCGGAAAACCGGGTGTCCAGGAGAGCGTCCTCGAGGACGCTGACGACCCTGAAGGAGAGGTTGTTAGGCAACGCCACAAGCGCGATACAGGCAGCAAACTGGAGCACGAATCAAACGCGGATACTGACACGCTGGATCTGTCAGTGCACCCACAGCAAGCAGAGCGAGGAGATAAGACGCTGCGCCCAGAAGGTAACGCTATCGATTCTGGGGCTGGAGAAAGTACTAAAATTGGTGAGAGTCTAGGGCAGGCTGTATTCGAATTTGGTAACACGGATATGCTGGGTGCTCTGATGTTAGTGGAAAAAGAGATGAATCTAGCAATTGGGGAGTCCTCCAAAACATGGGGAAGCACCCTTAGCCTTGCAAGCAAAGATGGAGTGTGCGAGGGAATAGAAAAAGCTGAAGGCGGCTCTGCTGAGGGTGATTGCTTTTATTCATTGAATGAGGAATCAGAGCTAGAACAGACGAGTGCTGGGAGCTCAGAGGAGCGTTCAGGCTCTGGCTCTGACTCCAGTACAGATAAAGATACCACCCTGAAAAAGAAGTCCTTGAAGCTATCTAGGCAGCTGACAGGGGGATTTGAGGGGACCCAGAAGAAACTACTATGGGACTACTCAGCGACATCACAGTCATACCAGGAAATGGATGATAATAATCCAGAAATCCCCCCTGCAGGCACAACGCAACAGCTTCCCGTACAGCTTCTATTTAATACTCTTAAACAGATGCAAGCAGAGGCCAGAACGGAAAGTCGAAGGGCAAGGCAGGACGCTAAAAAAATTCAGAATACAATGAGGAAAATGAATAAATTGTATGATGAATTAGCTGAAAGAGTAACGGAAGCAGAAGAACGAACAGGCAAGCTGGAAGACGATATGGGAGATTTCAAGTCATTTAAGACAGATCAAGAAAAACTTTTGGAGGACTTCCAATGGAAGCTGGAAGATTTTGAGAATCGCCAGAGAAGAAACAACATTAGACTTTTGGGTGTGGCAGAAGAGATTGAAGGGCAGGACACAAGGCGTTTCGTGGTGAACATGTTGAAAGGGGCTTTTCCAGAGTCAGATTGGCAGTGGGACAAAGAGATTCAACGTGCGCATAGATATCCCTTCACATTGAAGCAGGGAGCAAGAAAAGACGGACAGGGCTCCTTTCCCAGAGCAATTTTAGTAAATGTGGGGAATTTCTTGCTGAGGGAGGAAATTATCGCCAAAGCCAGACCCGATAGTAAGAGGGTATTTGAAGGCACTTCATTCTTTGCTAGGCCTGATTTCTGCCACGTGACGGTAGAGAGAAGGTGGAGGCTTAGACAGCTGATTGCACCATTACAGGCATTAGGGTCAGAAGCGTACCTCCTCTTCCCTGCTAAATTGAAAGTGGTAACAAAAGGGAAAATAAGAATGTTTAACTCAGAAATTAAAGTTCAGCAGTTTATTGAAGAGTTGAAAAACAGGAAGGGGGGTTAAGTTGTTGGAAATGATATAACAGGTGGGTGTGTACAATTGTATTACGAAGACCGTTTGAGTGAGGAAATGCGATAACTATAATTATGTGCACCAACTTATCATGGTTGTAAACTTTACCTCTTTGAGAACACCAGCTTACCTTCGAGTGTTCGTCATTAAGAACCAAATATTAACAGACGTGTACTGACCTATCGTTTATTATATTGCTAGCTGATGAGCTGGGTCGTATCTGATTACTGGAACTGTTGCTACTGACCGGATAACTGTCCTCATTTCGCATTTCTGCTCTACCTCTCTCTCTGCCACATATATTTTGGATATTAAGTCTCATCCCCAAGTCACGGTTCATTCTGTTCAAAACGTGATGCTCAATATACATCTCAGTTCGCCGTGTTCATGCCTTGAAAAAGTCCTTGTGTAGGACGAAACACGTGTTGGTGATATCTATTTTTGCTGGGAACATCTGTTTTATGGAATTGAAAGAATAAAGATTGAAGAAAACAAAATAAGTGGACTATATCGTGAAACCCTTTTGTTTTGATATCTCTTACTGAATGCAACCTTGTCACTTGTTTCCTTTCTAAAATACTCTACGAGTAGTAGAGTTCTGATATATTGAGGGTCCACAACTTATGCCCTAACTGTTAGAATTACTAGCCTACAGGAGTGCTGTTATAAGCTTCTCAAAAAATTTGTTTGAATTTATGTGACACACTTTTAGTGTGTAACTAACGACACCTTCAGGTGGTAGGTGTCTTGAGTTTCTGTAGCACCCTATCGACTATTATTTTTCTTATAAGAAATAGATCATTTGAAGTGTACCAAATATAGAAATAATAAGACTGTTTTGCAGAGTGTGTGCGGACGTTTCCCTTTGGGAACACTACCACCTATCTTTTTGTGACAGTTTATGGCTCTACTGAGGATGATCCAGATGTCCTGCAATATTTAGATATTGAATTAGCTCAATGGCCAGAGCCTATCGTATGCTGCGGGGACTTAAACATTCATGTACCAGATAGCTCCTTTTTGCCGGCTGGAGGGAAGTATGGCGGGAGGAAGAAGAAAGTATATAAGGCTTTGGCAGATCTGGTGTCACACAACTCTCTGATAGATCCTTGGGTTAAGCTACACCCACATGCAGATGGTAGCACATTCTTTTCTGCCCCACATAGGACCTTGGTTAGGTTGGATTACTTCTTAATTTCTAGAACATTACTTCAGGGAATGCAAATGGAGAAGCAGCCCCGGATAGTGTCAGATCATAGTCCACTGATTCTAACCTTGAAAATGGGACAGGTACAGAATACTAGAACACAATGGACTTTTGAAAGAGCTTTACTAACAGATTCCGCATATAGAGGACATATGGAGAAATGGATAAAATTTTATTGGAAAATTAATAGAGAAACTGCTTCACCAGGTGTTGTATGGGATGCTTTTAAGGCTGGGATAAGGGGAGAGACAATCAGTTTTGTTCTAGCAAAACAGAAGAAAGAAAGGGCAAGACTAGAGGAAGTAAGACTGAGACTTATAAAGGAGGAAGAAGACTTAGCCCTGGCTTTAACACAGAATCTTCCAGTAGAAACACACCTATTTAGAATTATAGCTCTAAAAGCAGAAGCATTAGAAGGTATTGCTGAGAAAGAAGCAAAGAATTATCTGACCAAAACGGAGAATGCATATGAATTAAGTGAGAGGGTAGGGCATATTTTGGCTGTGTGCACTATACAAAGATTGGCTACTTCAGATATTAAAGAGATTAAGGATCATCAGGGCAATATGGTATGTGAGGCTGAACAGGTTAGAGAAGTATTTAGGAATTACTACACTACCCTCTACACTCCTGAGAAGGAAGAGAGTATCACTGATATAGCTGGATATCTTAGGGAAATGGATTCACATAAATTGTCTGAAGACAGAAGAGAAGAATTAGAAATGGCACTACATATAGATGAGTTTAATGCTGCACTGAATAGTCTACCATCAGGTAAAGCTGCAGGGCCGGACCAGATTCTGGTGGAGTTTTATAAAGTATTCAAAGGCTCACTGATAAATGACATGTTTAACATCATGGCTATGGCGCAAAAGGGAGAGCCGGTCCCTCAATCATGGGGGGGAACGGACATCATTGTAATTTTAAAAAAGGGGAAGGATCCAAAAATCACAGGGTCCTACAGACCGATAACACTGATGAACGCTGATGTTAAAGTGTACTTTAAAATCTTAGCCACAAGGCTGTCAGGGATCATTGAGAGCTTGGTAAGTCCTGCCCAACATGGATTTATCCCCAGTAAAGGGACAACGCAGCATATCAGGACGGTACTAACTATGTTCGATGCGGCAGGTAACCTGGGAGACCCTATGGCAGCGCTTTTTTTAGATGCCGAAAAGGCATTTGATAGGGTCTCTTGGGAGTACTTATGGCAAACTATGAGGTGGTCTGGGATAGGAGAAGGATTTATCAGGGCTATGCAGGCGTTGTATAAGGACCCTATAGCTAAAATAAGAGTTAACAGAGGGTATTCGGCAGATGTTAAAATTGGCAGGGGGACGAGACAAGGGTGCCCCTCATCCCCACTGTTGTTTGCACTTTATTTAGAACCACTGCTTCATAGACTCGAAGGTAACCCTCTGATCCCTCCGGTCAGGGTGAATGGATGTGTGGTCAAATCACTGGCTTATGCTGATGACGTGGCAATACTTACCCCAGATCCTCATTTGTCAATTAGTGAAGTCGAATGCGAAGCTGAGTTGTTTGGACAAATTTCCGGTTATAGTCTTAACAAAGCAAAGACACAGATTGTAGAGAATGCATACTCTAGTTGCAATGACCCACGTGTGGTTACCTCAGCAGTTTATTTAGGGGTGGCTATCTCATCAGATTTAGATAATGTGGTTGGAAACATTATTTCCCCCCTATTATCAAAGGTTAAAACTGATCTGGAAAGGCTTAATAATTTGCATTTGTCCTTGGTAGGTACTACCAATGTTATTAAAATGCTAATTCTCCCCAAGTTCCTCTATCTATTTAGAGCTATCCCCCTTTTTTTTTAAATAAATGGTTCAACTCATTAGAGATTATTTTGAATAGATTTATTTGGGCACAGGGTAAGACCAGAAGGGCCTACAGATTTATGGCTTTACCGAGAGAGAAAGGGGGTTGGGGAGTACCTGATTTTAGAATGTATTATTTTGCGGCTGCCCTGCAATATATGCAGGGGTTAATAGGGGGGGGGGGTGGTAATGAGCAAAAAGTGACAATCATGTCTACAGAAATTTATGCGGCTGTTCTAGGAGAGGAAGCAGAAAATTGCTTCTTAAAATGCACGGAGTATGGGTTTTACAAAAGGTCCAGATTTAAAACACTTAAAGCAGCAGTCAGAATTTGGAATGCTTTTTTAAAAAAGACAGGCCTTGGAAGATTTAATAGATACACTAGGCTATACAAGAATAGGTCATTTCCTGCGGCAATTTTCGCGGATAGTACAATGGCTAGTTGGGCTGAACGAGGAATTGTACAGATTGGGGATTTGAGGGGTACGGAAGAGATGGTACAGTTTACAGACCTTACAGCGAAATACAATATTGATAGGAGGTCATTTTTTAAATACCTCCAGATTAGGAGCTTTTTGTGTAATAAACAAGGAGGACCCGCAGGGTACCAAAGAAACGAAATTTTGGAGAACATACAAGTCTCTGCAGACTGTACAATTAGGAGTTTGTATGCATGTTTGGTGAAAGGGAAAGCAGATGATATGGAAAAGTTTTGTAACAAATGAGTAGCTAAATTGAGCATTCCAAATGAAATATTTCAAGAGTCACTTGAACTTGCTCGTACGGTATTGTGTTCGGCTCCCCTTCAATCCCAGAATTACAAAACTCTGTACTTTTTATATTTTACCCCAGCGAGAATAGCTAAATGGGGAGGCACTACTGGTATTACATGCCCGAGGTGTAACTTCCTCGAGGCAGATATAGTTCATGTCTTTGTTACCTGTCCACAATTGTATACCTTGATTGGAAATATAGAATGCTTCTTAAATAGATCACTGGATTTACAAATAACCCTCACCCCCTCATTGTTATTGTTGGGGATAGACCATGATTGGGGAACTGCACAGAGAGGATTTATCTTTGTGGCTGCCGCAGTCTACAGATTGACTATAGCTAGAGCATGGCTCGATAAAAATCCACCTATCATGCAAAATTGGTTGGCTAATTTATTAGCGGCTTATAATTTGGAAAAATCTATATATGCTCGGAAAGGGCTAAGAGGTAAAATGAGAGGATTGAGGATCTGGGAACCTATATCTAGATGGAAAGAGAATATGGGTTCGCAGTAAGACTAAGATGTTCATGGTAATGAAGAGTTAAAAGATGTACTGTATATATATATATAATAGAATGTTATTTTCTTTGTTTTTTTTTTACATGTGATTAATATGAAATGTATAAGTGTACAATGTGCAATGTGCAAAGCATGGAAATAATAAAATATATTTAAAAAAAAAAAAGGTGATGGACAGAATGCAGAACAATGTCATACATTCACCCCAGTACAGAGATCTGGGCCTAAATCCATTATTTTTTTGCTCACCATGCCATTCCAGTTTGAACCCAGCCATATGCAAATCAGTCTTGACCCTGAGCCCCATGGGAACAGTCCAGCCCAAACTGCCAAGCCAGGTCCTCCCTGGACTGGAAACAAGCATCCAAGGACCGGTTTCGGGCTTTCAGCCCTCATCAGCAGGGATAGCTTGATTCCAGTGGCATGGAGAGCACGGGACTCACGTCTGAGCATACCCGTCTCACTCGGGGCCTAAATCCATCGTTTTTTTCTCACCATGCCATTCCAGTTTGAACCCAGCCATATGCAAACCAGTCTTGACCCTGTGCCCCATGGGAACAGTCCAGCCCGAACTGCCAAGCCAGGTCCTCCCTGGACTGGAAACAAGCATCCAATGACCGGTTTCCGGCTTTCAGCCCTCATCAGCCTGGATAGATTGATTCCAGTGGCATGGAGAGCACGGGACTCAAGTCTGAGCATACCCGTCTCACTCGGGGTGACAAATGCAAAAAACAACAGGTGATGGACAGAATGCAGAACAATGTCATACATTCACCCCAGTACAGAGATCTGGGCCTAAATCCATTGTTGTTTTGCTCACCATGCCATTCCAGTTTGAACCCAGCCATATGCAAATCAGTCTTGACCCTGTGCCCCATGGGAACAGTCCAGCCCGAACTGCCAAGCCAGGTCCTCCCTGGACTGGAAACAAGCATCCAAGGACCGGTTTCGGGCTTTCAGCCCTCATCAGCGTGGATAGCTTGATTCCAGTGGCATGGAGAGCACGGGACTCACGTCTGAGCATACCCGTCTCACTCGGGGTGACAAATGCAAAAAACAACAGGTGATGGACAGAATGCAGAACAATGTCATACATTCACCCCAGTACAGAGATCTGGGCCTAAATCCATCGTTTTTTTGCTCACCATGCCATTCCAGTTTGAACCCAGCCATATGCAAATCAGTCTAGGCCCTGTGCCCCATGGGAACAGTCCAGCCCGAACTGCCAAGCCAGGTCCTCCCTGGACTGGAAACAAGCATCCAAGGACCGGTTTCGGGCTTTCAGCCCTCATCAGCCTGGATAGCTTGATTCCAGTGGCATGGAGAGCACGGGACTCACGTCTGAGCATACCCTTCTCACTCGGGGTGACAAATGCAAAAAACAACAGGTGATGGACAGAATGCAGAACAATGTCATACATTCACCCCAGTACAGAGATCTGGGCCTAAATCCATCGTTTTTTTGCTTACCATGCCATTCCAGTTTGAACCCAGCCATATGCAAATCAGTCTTGACCCTGTGCACCATGGGAACAGTCCAGCCCGAACTGCCAAGCCAGGTCCTCCCTGGACCGGAAACAAGCATCCAAGGACCGGTTTCGGGCTTTCAGCCCTCATCAGCCTGGATAGCTGATTCCTGTGGCATGGAGAGCACGGGACTCACGTCTGAGCATACCGGTATCACTCGGGGTGACAAATGCAAAAAACAACAGGTGATGGACAGAATGCAGAACAATGTCATACATTCACCCCAGTACAGAGATCTGGGCCTAAATCCATTGTTTTTTTGCTCACCATGCCATTCCAGTTTGAACCCAGCCATATGCAAACAGTCTTGACCCTGTGCCCCATGGGAACAGTCCAGCCCGAACTGCCAAGCCAGGTCCTCCCTGGACTGGAAACAAGCATCCAAGGACCGGTTTCGGGCTTTCAGCCCTCATCAGCCTGGATAGCTTGATTCCAGAGGCATGGAGAGCACGGGACTCACGTCTGAGCATAACCGTCTCACTCGGGGTGACAAATGCAAAAACAACAGGTGATGGATAGAATGGAGAACAATGTCATACATTCACCCCAGTACAGAGATCTGGACCTAAATCCATCATTTTTTTGCTCACCATGCCATTCCAGTTTGAACCCAGCCATATGCAAATCAGTCTTGACCCTGTGCCCCATGGGAACAGTCCAGCCCGAACTGCCAAGCCACGTCCTCCCTGGACTGGAAACAAGCATCCAACGACCGGTTTCAGGCTTTCAGCCCTCATCAGCCTGGATAGCTTGATTCCAGTGGCATGGAAAGCACAGGACTCACGTCTGAGCATACCTGTCTCACTCGGGGTGACAAATGCAAAAAACAACAAGTGATGGACAGAATGCAGAACAATGTCATACATTCACCCCAGTACCGATATCTGGGCCTAAAGAATTGTTTATTTGCTCACCTTGCCATTCTAGTTTGAACCCTGCCATATGCAAATCAGTCTTGACCCTGTGCCTCATGGGAACAGTCCAGCCCGAACTGCCAAGCCAGGTCCTCCCTGGACTGGAAACAAGCATCCTAGGACCGGTTTTGGGGTTTCACCCCATATCAGCCAGGACAGTGTGACTCCAGTGGCATGGAGAGCACGGGACACACGTCTGGACATACCCGTCCCACTCGGGGTGACAAATTAAAAAAAACTGTCCCAGGATGTTTGTTTCCGTTCCATGGGAGGGCCTGGCTTGGCAGTTTGGGCTGGACTGTTCTCATAAGGAACAGCGTCAAGACTGATTTGCATATGGCTGGGTTCAAACTGGGGTGGTGTGGTGAGCAAAAGAATGACTGATTAAACCCAGATCCTTGTGACTGGGGGTGAATGTTTGCATTTTCCAGCATTCCGTCCATCAATTGTTTCTTTTGCATATTTCGCCTTAAGTGGGAAGAGTATGCCCAGACGTGGGTCCTGTGCTCACTTCACCACTGGATTCAAGCTAGCCTGGATGAAGAAGGGTGATGCCCTGAAACCAGTCCCAGGATGCTTGTTTCCGTTCCAGGGAGGGCCTTGCTTTGCAGTTCGGGCTGTATTGCTTCCACAAGGAACAGTGTCAAGACTGATTTGCATATGGCTGGGTTCAAATTGGGGTGGTGTGGTGAGCAAAAGAATGATGGGTTAAACCCAGATCCTTGTGACTGGGGATGAATGTTTGCATTGTCCAGCATTCTGTCCATCAATTGTTTCTTTTGCATATTTTGCCCTAAGTATGAAGGGTATGCCCAGACGTGGGTACCGTGCTCACTACCACTGGATTGAAGCTAGCCTGGCTGAAGAATGGTGATGCTCTGAAAACGGTCCCAGGATGCTTGTTTCCATTCCAGGGAGGGCCTGGCTTGGCAGTTAGGGCTAGACTGTTCCCACAAGGAACAGCATCAAGACTGATTTGCATATGGATGGGTCCAAACTGGGATGGTGTGGCGAGCAAAAGGTTGATGGATTAAAACCAGATCCTTGTGACTGGGGGGGAATGTTTGCATTGTCCAGCATTCCATCCATCAATTGTTTCTTTTGCATATTTCGCCCTAAGTGGGAAGGGTATGCCCAGACGTGGGTTGCGTGCTCACTACACCACTGGATTCAAGCTAGCCTGGCTGAAGAAGGGTGATGCCCTGAAACCGGTTCCATGGTGCTTGTTTCCGTTCCAGGGGGAACGGATGGCTTACCATAACAGCTTGTGTGAGAAGTTGGCCTGTATATGCTGTCCACTAATTAAAGTGGGCACCCTATACCAGTTCAAATAAACCTGATGGGGATTTTAGAGGTCAAAGATAAATGTAGGAACTACACTACTCCAAATGCTTCTCCAGAAGCGTTTATTTCAAGTAGATGTCTCCAGCAGTAACAGCTGTGTACACCATGCTGTCTCAACAGTACTGACGTCTTCCATACAACCCTATGGGTCATGAAACTCTAAGCCCGACCTGGACATTCTAGTCCAGGTTTACACTGCAACATTATGTATTAACACTACACATCTTTTTCCTTATAGAAAAAGAAAAGGAAAAGAATTTGATGCAAAACAATTCAACAAGAATTTCATAAATAACATGAAATGGATACAATTAAAACAACATAGTCGACTTTTATACAGAATGTTAAATAACATGAAACTTTACCCTGAACATTCAGCAACTTTGCAAACACTTTTGACACTCCACATGGTTTCATTCTTCAACACAACCACATTACGCTTAACCTCAACAACCTTCAATAGAGTAGAGAATTTCCTGTCTCCCTTTATCACCACTCCACTCTTTCTTGTGACTACCCAATCGCACACCTCAATGCTTGGTTCCTTCACACATTGTTTTACATTATAATACTCATCTGCACGCTTCTGCTTCATTGTAAGACCCGCTTTTATAGCTTCATGATCTACCCACACACTATCTTTGGCAACCAGCCAAACAGGATTCCCCTTCATCCTAGGTTCCCTACCCTTCAAATAAAAAAGGGAGAGACTCCAGTTACAGCATGAGGGGTAGTCCTGTGTGGCCCACAACAATTTCTTCAATTCTTCCTTTTAGGATAATCCATTAGCCAATGACAATTGTATGCTGTCCGTGATTAATTAATTAATCCTTTCAACTATTCCATTTGCCTGTGGTCTAAATAAGGCCACTCTTTCATGGACAAATCCCCACTTCTCCACAAATTCCTTCATCACATATGAAACAAACTGTACACCATAATCGGACACAATAGATTTTGACACATCTTACTCCAAGAAAACCTCTTCCAGAAAATCCATCACACTCTTAGAATTGATGATACTCATGGGTTTGAACACAAATCACTTGGTATGGTAATCAGCAAGCACCATAATAAACCTATTCTCAGTACCCAATTTATTTATGGGACCAAGGAAGTCCATAGCTAATCTCTCGCAAGGTCTTGCAGGTATCTGGATACATTTCAATGGAGGTTGCCTCAAAGTTTTAACTTTATCACTATTAGCACATGCACAACAATGTTTCACAGCATCCTCCACCATGCTATCCAACTTTGGCCACCAATAAGCTTGTCTTATCCTTCTCTTGGTAATATTCCTCCCAGGGTGCCCCTCATGCGCCAATTGAACAATCCGATCCCGAAGTGTCACAGGGGGAATAACATGACTCCTCCTCATCACCTTATTGCCCAAGATGCTCAATTCTTCCCTGACTCCCCAGTATTCTTCCATCTGATCATCATGACCTACATCACAATGCCAACCTTGCCTATGTTTTCTTTCACTTTTTTTAACACCAAATGGCCCTCCATGGCTATGTCACATTACTCTTTTTTAACGCCATGCATTCATGAATTCTACATCCATCGTTTACTTCGATTTCTATCACAACCACTTCAACTACTACTCTCTTAGTAGGTAAACAAGAAAGTCAATCTTCCACCACATTCTTCAACCCTTTCAAGTATTCCATTTCAAAATTTAATTCTAGGACGGATTATATCTATCTTGAAATCCCAGGTGTAACTCCACCTTCCAGTCCTCTGCCACCCTTAAACAAATGCACCAGTGGCTTATGGTGAGTCCTAACTCTAAAAGGCAGACCCCACAGAAAATACTTGAAGTGATTGATGACCCAGCAACCTGCCAGAACCTCTCTTTCAATCACATAGAAGGACCGTTTAGCACCTTGCAGCCTCCTGGAAGCAAATCCTATAATCTTCTCTTGATCATTCACCACTTGAGTCAATATCGCTCCTAGTCCAACATTACTAGCATCAGTAGTCAAGTAAGTTTTATCAGTCACTTGAAAGTGACCAAGAGAAGGAGCTTGCGCGATACCTTCCTTAATCTGTTGAAATGCCCTCTCACTTACATCACTCCATTCAAATACCATATTCTTTTTCATCAATACTGTTGGAAAACGAGGCAGTATCTGTGAGGCCCGCACAAATAACATGTTACATTTGTCCTTCACTGGGAATCAAACACCCTAGTGTAGTGCCTGACTTCCAGAGCAGTCTAAGGCTTACTCAAGGGAGGTGGTGTGGGCTAGTAATCACCATTTACAGGTACGCAGGAATAACACTCAATAGTTGATTGTCCAGTCTGTACTTTGCTTTATAAAAGTAAGAGTACATTTATTAAACACACACAGTACTCAATACTATGCTCCAATTTACAAATATACATAAGCTGTTGGAATTACTTTGTGACATTGTATAACATTTCCACTCCTCCCGCAGAGGGTTGGGGTCTAGCAAGACCACTTCCATGTATGCACATGAACTTGCCCCTAATGCAGTTAGTTGAACATAACCTGCAGTGAGGGCCCTGCGCACTGGCACCATCCCAGTGGCGACCCACCCCATTATCTCAACAAGCCTTGAAAATGGGTACATCTGCCTTGGTGACAGATATATGATTAAACAACTACTGCCTAAACAACACATTTCTTAACCACGAAGGCTAAACCACGAGCAATGCCAAACCATGACATTTTTTAACAACGAGTACCTAAACCACAAAAAATATTCAATTGGCTCATTACCCATTTCCACCACTATGTTCTTTAAAATCTGCATGTTTTTCACAGATGGAAAGTCTCCAGAGATTTGAGTATATTTAAGGTTCAGTAAATTGCTTTGTTCAGGGTGTGCCTGAAATGAGTGTGTTTTCTGTGTCTGTTGATGTATTCCAAAGTGTAGTAAAGACTAGCATGCGAGTGTTAGGTTGATGTGTTTTTTTACTACCTACTTTAGTTAATAAACAAAGACTGTGATAGAAGCATAGGGAGCCTCACCCTGGTACTGTGTTTTTGGGCGCGTGCTCTGAAGGCTGCTGATATGTGTGTTCAGGGAGGATTGTTTCTGTCTTGCCATGGGTACACATCTCAATGGTTACCTGATTTACAATGAAGTGCCCATCAGTGTGGTATTTCTCTAAGGAAAGCCCATAAATTAATAGAAACAGGCCTCCTGGATTTCCCAATGCTTCCAGTAATGCATCCGTTGTGAAGAAGAAGATTCGAGAACCAGCATTCACTTTTCTCTCAGTGCTTTGTCTCTGTCCCTGAAAGGTGACGTTGTTATTACCAGGTGACAAGTCAAGTAAAGAAGAAATGTATGCAATAAAAGACTTACATTGTAAAAGTTCAAAAAATGTGTTTACATATGATCAAAACAAAAATAGGAGTATCCAGTTGAAAAAAAGTCCCCTTTCCTGACCGGGAATCGAACCCAGGCCCAGATTTTAGTATGAGCATTTCACCCAGCCCAGGGTTTAACACCTTGCGTGCTGCCCCGATTTCCCTCCGGTGCTGGACATTCCATAACTGGGTGTGGTCGTGACGGAACCATTCCGTCATCAGCACAGTTCAACCGTGACTTATGACGGAATGGTTCAGTCACAAGCATCGAAGGGGTTAACTTTGGATGCTGAGTTTCCTCACTCTCAGTTTAGAGTGTTAGAAACAGGACTACGAGTCCTAGAATACACTGTAATAACATGACTAGAATTTGGTACTCATGCTGGACCTAGGGTTTATAAGATCTCTGATGAGGATGGTGGGGAGTGCATGTCCAGGCCAGTCGAACTTTCACTTTCACAATGTGCCTGTAAGTTCTAAACCATTATACTTAAACAAAGATTTAAAAAAAGCTTCACTGTCATATAAAACAATTCCTCATTCACAGCCCGATCCATCATTTTATTTATGTTTCGTGAAAAAAACTAGGCTTAAATGCATTTCATTTATCATGTTGTCCTTTGATTTTGATGTAAATAATAACCCTTCGTGCAAGTTTGTTTTTTCAATAAAGTACCCAGAAGCTTAAAATGAAAAGGCAGTAATCCTTCCCAAAAAGTGCCTGACTTAAAAATTGCCCCTGATTGATTTTAAAAGTTATGTGATTGCTTTAGTAAATCTTTAACTTATAGGAAATGAGGTCCTTGGCAGTCTTGGGACCCAGGCTTTTCATTGTTGTTAAAATAGTGCCATCCTTTGGCCAGTCACAAGATCGTTTTTTTGGTGGTTTAGGAAAGTCGCTGTTCGTGAAAGTCATAGTTAAGGATGCAGTGGTTAACAGATTGATAGTTGTTTAGGATTCGTTGTTCAGGTCAGTCGTTTTTCAAACTTCCTTGTTAAGGATGTTTCCACTTGGTGACACATAACCCTGACTAAACATGTAATTCTGACCATATCGAATACACCTCTACATCTTTAGAGGCTAACAGTCTGGGTTGTTCTTCACCTAAGCGCAGCAGCAAGAATACATGTTTCAGCATCACTTTAGAATGACAGTACTCATCACATTTGTTGATCATTGTAATGCATTGCAATTACAGCCCCTAAAGGCATCACAGATGAATCACAGGATTAAGCATATCTAGCCAGACACCCTAGCAGGAATGTCCGGCAACCTAAGCTCACTTTGCTTATAACATCACCTTACACAGGTACTTCACATTACACATGTGACTTTCAGTCCCTCTAAAGAATAAGATTAGTAAATGCCTTTCTGGTGCACTTACACCTCTTCACCTCCATGGGATGCCCTTTCAGACATCCTAAACTCAGACTTCCATGTCATGGTGCAGTCCTTTAGGCACCCCCAGCTGCAGAACAAAATTTCCAGCCATGGGGATGCTGATAATGCTTGCCTGAGCCCTTGAGGGGTTGTTCTTTATAAGTTTCCCTGAGACTTAGGGATGAACATTCCATTTTCATGCTGGGGGAGACTGCGGTTTTCCTGCAGCTCCCCTTGCACCATGCACTCACTTGGTGGTGACCCCGTATTCCAGGGGCCACCACAAACCGAGCAAATGCTGCTTTCCCTTGCAGGCCGGTCCGGGCCTGCAAGGCATTATGTGGCTTTTCTGCCATTTTCATGAATGTTATAGCAGGGGCTCCCCCGCTGCTATAATATTGTGTGCCTCCGGCCGCGTTCAATCTCCATGGGAGGGTCCGGTCCCATCCGGACCCCCAAGTGAGTGCTTCGGCTCGGGGAGCCCAACCCAGGCTGCTCTTTTTGTTTGTCGATGGTCTGGTCTCACCCAGGTCCCTCCCACCCCCACTTCCTTTCGGGGTCCCAGCATGGTCTTCATGTTGGAGGAGAGCCTGGGGAGCCCACCCCCGCTGCCCCCACCGGCTCCCCATCTGGCCAGCACCCTCGCGTGCTGCCGCAGGACCCTGCACCGCAGTTCTGGTCTGCCCAAAGACTCCCACTGGCCTGGACGGTCCTCGGGGGAGTGCAGCTGCACACCCACGGCCTCCTCCTTCTCCACGGGGCCCGGAGAAGGGGTCCTGGGCACAGGACATCATCGAGGGGGGCACAAAGGCCCTCTGGAGTCTTGGGGGCAGGGTGGGCTCCTGGCACCCCGCCTGGCCATTTTCCCAGGGAGCGCGGTGGTGCTCCCCGACTTGTCTTCTCCCTCTTCAGGGCCCGGAGATGGGGTCCCGGGTCCCACTGAGCAAGTTTCACAGGGAGAATGACAGCGCTCTTCAACTTTGATGGGGCCCCGAGTTGGGATCCCCGGACCCAGAGTCCTCCTCGGAGTTGGGATCCTGGGCCCCTTCCCTCAATCTTCATGGTTAGTGCGACGTTTCATTTTCAGCAGGGGCCAGGGTGGGCTACTGCACCACTCGGGCGCACCCAAACTTCACTTCTTCTGGGGGCAGCCCCCAGGACCTGACCCACCCCGGGGCCACATTCAAGACTGGCGGCGGAGCCCCACATGCTTCGTCGTCGGTCTTCTTAGAGGTCAAAGGTCGACCACCTTCTGGGGACATATCTCAGCCCCCAGCGTACCAATCTGCACCATTTTTGCCTCCTCTTGCTCCTGGTGACGTTCCCCAGCCACTGGGAGCACTCTCCTTTGCCCTCTGAGTCTCACAGAGGGTGGCTTCAGCAGGGAGCTGCCTTCACTGGCTCCCTGCACCAGCCTCTCACCTGGCTCTTCTCTTGGGCCTCTCTTCTCCTTGTGCTGAGGCCCAGGCTTATCTTCACTGGTCCTGGTCTCTTCTTGTGGCGCAAGTCAGGGTCCTGGGTCAGTCTGGATGTTCTTCCTTACAGCTGCCCATGATGCCAGGCTCCAGCACCAGTCGTCCTCCGCGGACCTCATCCCAAAGAGAGCTTCTCTTCCGGTGCAAACCCACTTTCAAGAATGGGGAGGGGGCTGGTAAGAAGTCTCTGTTTGTCCTATCAAACAGCGACACATCACTTCACTGCCCCTGCTCCCTCCTTCCTGCCCAGGCCTCTGGGTTGGTTCAAGATGGCGTCATCCAGGGGTCTCCTGCCACATGGACTTTGAAAGCCCCTTTCCCTCGTGCTGCCTTCTCCCTTGTGCAGCTTGGTGCCTGGCACCAGGTGACAGCTGCTGATGGATTAGCATGTAGCTCCAACCATCTTCTCTTCTTGGAAAGGAGAGCTTCGCCCTTGGAAGAAAGGTCATTAATCCAGCCTGCCAGGGTCAGCCCAGCCAGGCCCTGGTTATGAGCTGAGTCAGAGCAATATGACAGTTCTGGATGACCCAAAAGCAGTACAGATATGGCTTTGGACTCTGCAGAATACTTCTTCTCACACAAGTTACAGTGGACTTTAGTGTGTGTCTGGAATTCGTAGGCCATAGGAAAGTGAAACTAGCCAATGGGCGCCACATCCCCATAGGAGAATAATGAAGTGAAAAACAGTAAAACACACCGACTTTCCCTGGCATGTTTCTTCCAAGTGTCTAAAGCCTATTCCATGTCACCACCTAAGTCTGCATAGGTCCTGCCACACCAGTCTACCTGCACCTGCTCCTTGACTACGCACACCAGGAATCTCCCCTGTGCAGCCCCTACATGTGTGCACACACATGTACACATGTGTCTACATGTAATCAGCCAGGTGCCCCTAACTCCAGCTGCAGCGCAGCGGCCTAGTCAAGCCAGGGGGACACCAGTAAAATCCACATGCAGTCTCTTTCATCATGAGTTCACTGTGGGTAAGTTCAAACTTATGAGGCTCTCCCACAGTAAAAGCTCAACAATTAGGTGCTCAAAAAGTGAAAAATCCGGGTGGTTCCTATGGTCAGAACCACCTTCTAACAAATACTCTTAGTGGCTCTACTATTTCAGTAAAATTCTTAACAAATTTCGAACAGTATTTCGCTAGCCCAAGGAAGGATTTGAGTTGATCCTTACTCTCAGGGCACTGTGCATCCCTTATCAATTGGACAATACTCTGTTTAAGTTGTATCCCCTCACTTGATATCTCATGTTCAAGATATGTAATACTTTTTTTCCTGAATTGACATTTCTCTCACTTGACAGTCAAGCCAAATTCATCTAAATGTCCCATCACTTTTTAAAGGAAGTCATCATGCTGCTATTCATCTTTGCCAGCTATCATGACATAATCTTGGAACGGTGATGGATAAAGCCCTGATCTTTGGACTGGGTAAGAGTGGTCTGCTTAATTCAGACACTCTGTTCATCACCACCCCCTTTTCTGAATCATTTTTGGCCACTATAGGTGTGGCAGGGTATACTCAGACATGAGTCCCTTGCTCACTGCACCATCAGGATTCAAGCAAGCCGGGCCGACGACGGCTGAAAAGCCAGAAACCGGTCCCCGGAAGCTTGTCTCCTTTCTGGTGAAGAATTGGCTTGGTAGTTTGGTCTGCCCTGTTCCCATGATGCACTGGGCCAGGGACAGACTAATTTGCATATAGCCAGGTTCTGAGCTGGGATGGTGCAGTGAGCTAAATAACGGTGATGGATCAAGCCCTGATCTTTGGACTGGGTAAGAGTGGTCTACTTAATTCAGACACTCTGTTCATCACCACCCCCTTTTCTGAATTGTTTTTGGCCACTATAGGTGTGGCAGGGTATACTCAGACATGAGTCCCTTGCTCACTGCACCATCAGGATTCAAGCAAGCCGGGCCGACGACGGCTGAAATGCCAGAAACCGGTCCCCGGAAGCTTGTCTCCTTTCTGGTGAAGAATTGGCTTGGTAGTTTGGTCTGCCCTGTTCCCATGATGCACTGGGCCAGGGACAGACTAATTTGCATATAGCCAGGTTCTGAGCTGGGATGGTGCAGTGAGCTAAATAATGGTGATGGATCAAGCCCTGATCTTTGGACTGGGTAAGAGTGGTCTGCTTAATTCAGACACTCTGTTCATCACCACCCCCTTTTCTGAATCGTTTTTGGCCACTATAGGTGTGGCAGGGTATACTCAGACATGAGTCCCTTGCTCACTGCACCATCAGGATTCAAGCAAGCTGGGCCGACGACGGCTGAAATGCCAGAAACCGGTCCCCGGAAGCTTGTCTCCTTTCTGGTGAAGAATTGGCTTGGTAGTTTGGTCTGCCCTGTTCCCATGATGCACTGGGCCAGGGACAGACTAATTTGCATATAGCCAGGTTCTGAGCTGGGATGGTGCAGTGAGCTAAATAACGGTGATGGATCAAGCCCTGATCTTTGGACTGGGTAGGAGTGGTCTGCTTAATTCAGACACTCTGTTCATCACCACCCCCTTTTCTGAATCGTTTTTGGCCACTATAGGTGTGGCAGGGTATACTCAGACATGAGTCCCTTGCTCACTGCACCATCAGGATTCAAGCAAGCCGGGCCGACGATGGCTGAAATGCCAGAAACCGGTCCCCGGAAGCTTGTCTCCTTTCTGGTGAAGAATTGGCTTGGTAGTTTGGTCTGCCCTGTTCCCATGATGCACTGGGCCAGGGACAGACTAATTTGCATATAGCCAGGTTCTTAGCTGGGATGGAGCAGTGAGCTAAATAACGGTGATGGATCAAGCCCTGATCTTTGGACTGGGTAAGAGTGGTCTGCTTAATTCAGACACTCTGTTCATCACCACCCCCTTTTCTGAATCATAATCTTGGAAATAGCACACATTTTCCAAAACTTCAAGAATTTGCTTTATCACTCTTTGAAACACCCCTGATGCGGATGACAGCCCAAATGGCATCCGTAAATAGCGGAATGTACCTAATGGGGTAACAAAGGATGTTAGATGCTTGGAATCTTTATGCAATTTGACCTGGTGATATGCCGCCGACATATAGACAAAGGTGAATACTTTCCCCCCAGACATAGCTGACATCATTTCGGAAAAATTGGAAAGCGGTTGTCTATAAACCCAAATAGTTCTATTGTGGTCCCTTAAGTCAGTACATTATCTGATTTTACCACCCTCCTTGGGAGCCACAACGATTGGGACAAACCATTCCGATGACTCAATGGGCTCAATTATTCCTTGACTCAACAACTTCTTCTTGCAAAGATTCTTTCATCAGAAGAGGGACATTCCTCACCTTATATACTACTTGAACTGCCCTATTCTTAAGAGTTATCTTGTGGGAAAATTCTTTCAGCAGTCCCAGATCATCCTTGAACACACGAGGAAATCTCTTCACCACCCACTCATCCAATGTATCCACTGGATTCACACATTGCGATTTAAACGTTGATAACATAACTGGATTTTTTGCATTGGGATTTAAAAAGATGCCTCAATGGGCTCAATTATTCCTTGACTCAACAACTTATTTCATTCTTCGTGCAAAGATTCTTTCATCATGAGAGGGACATTCCTCGCCTTATATACTACTTGAACTGCCCTATTCTTAAGAGTTATCTTGTGAGAAAATTCTTTCAGCAGTCCCGGATCATCCTTGAACACACGAGGAAATCTCTTCACCACCCACTCATCAAACGTATCCACTGGATTCACACATTGCGATTTAAACGTTGATAACATAACTGGATGTTTTGCATTGGTATTTAAAAAGATGCCCAAGTCTTGCAGGTGATGCCAAAACTCAAAAGGTTAGAACCAAAATTGGTTAAATACATCGACCATGCACTACTTGTCCCTCAAATGAAATATTCATCCATCTCATACCAGAAATTTCAATTCTTTTTCCACCATATCCTACAGCCCTTATGTCAGGTTCAGACCAATCATCATATAAATCTTTAAATAATGTGTCCTTTGACACTAAGGTATACATACTTCCAGAGTCCACCAACATTTTTACTTGTAACTCATCCAGACACACAATGCAATGTGGTTTTTCCAATTTTAATTTATTTTCTTTTTTTACACCATTGAGTTCCTTCACATGTGCAACATCGCTGGAGGCTAGTACAGTACATTCCTCTTCATAGATAGTCAGAAAAATTTCAGTAAGACTTTCACACACTTTCTAGGCATGGGCGGATTTTGCGGATTCGCAATCCGCGAATTTGCGGATTTGCGGATTTGCGGATTTCGAAAATCCGCAAAATCCGCGAATCCTCGCGGATTTTGCGGATTTTTTTTGGGGGGTGTTCGCACGGGTTTCTGCAAGTTCGCGAGGGTTTTGTGCAATTTCGCAAATTGCGAACTTACTTGTCAGGTCGCCAGTTTTGCGAACTTGTTGTTTCTACGTGCCCAGCCTGTTTGCAAGCCTTTCTTCATCACTGCCACCCTCTGTCACCACTGGCACTCTCTTTGTTCACCCATGCCACCCTCGGGCTCACCCATGTCACCCTCTGTGTCATCACAGCACCCTCTGGTTCACCAGTGTACATTATTGGTTGAACTTTTGCACTTGCTCATAGCTTTTCCTTTTGCAAAACTCGTTTTTCGGTAATTTCGCACTATTCGCGAGGCGCGGCGTCGTGCGAAATCGATCGTGTAAGCCGCGAACTCGTGCGAGTTACCCCAAGGTTTACGGCCGCCGCCATTTTGTTTGCGTGACGTATTTCCGTTTCCGCCCGCTATGTGTAGTCTCGCGCGATGAGCGCCTTGCGAATACAAGTTCGCACGAGTTCGCGAGAGAAATCGCGTGCGAACTTACTTACGCTCACGTGATCGGCCGCCATCTTGTTTTTCATTCATTCCTATGTGTCTGGGCATGGTGTTTCTATCCTCTGTATATCTCTGCCATCCTTTGCTTATTTTATTTTGTTTTTGATCTATTAAACTTTTTTTCTATCCCTCTTGTTTTTTAGGTCTATATTTTTGTGTTTTAGGCTACTTTTGTTTACTTTTCAAGTACTTTTTAAACTTTTATTTCCTTCTTCTCTACTCCTATTCTTTTTCATTTTATCTCCTTACCTGCCCAGAACATGGTGAAGACAGCTGTCAAGCTGCCCAAGCCGGGCACCGCAGCCCGTGCCCGGCTCCCGTGTGGCCGCTTGAGGGCGGAAATGGTGGTGCCCAGGGAGATCTTCAGCCCTGAGGAGGTGGGCACACTCGTTTATTTTGTGCAGCGCCGTCTCCCGAGGACCATCGCAGCAGGCGGCAGGATTGCTGCCGGTTATACCAGCAGCCAGGAGCGTCGGAAGCGGTGGGGGCAGGTGTGCCGGGCCCTTTTTAAGATCACGGGGGTCCAGCGCACCTATAATCAGGTGACCCACCGCTGGACGGATATCCTGGACAGGGAGCGCGACCTGCTCGATCTGCTGGGAGTGGAGGTCCCCGGGCTTGGTGAGTAGTAGTAGCAATTTTTTCATCACTCACTACTCTGTTTTTTCTCCTGCTCTGTGTGTTAATATTGCAAATGTTTGCTTTAACTTTTTTACAAAGAGCAATAATGCTGCTGATTACATTGATAGGAGAGCTAAATTAATATTTCAAAATCTTCTGTGCATTTCAGGTGCACTGCTCTCTTTCTCTGTGGCGGTGCCACTGCTTATTTGTTTTCTATTTTGTGTTCATTTAATTGGGCTGAGTAATGTATGAGTGTACTTTACAGAACTGCGTAATGCTAGACACAAAGGGGCAGATTTACAAGCCCCTTGCGCCACGTTTACGCTGCCTTACCTGACGCACAGCGACGTAAACGTGGCGCATCCCTGCGAGTCATGTACAACGTGATGCTTCTAAGGAGATGCGCCACGTTAAGACCTGGGCCTGCGCCACAATGGGTGCGTTGCCACGCAGGGGGAGGGGGGGATGGCGGTCAGGCAGATGTGCGCCTCGCAAAAGTGCCTGCGTGAAATCTACAAGATTTAACGCAGGCACTTCCGCGACGCTGCTACGTCAATTCTTTATGCCTGCTTGCTTGAAGCAGGCGTAAGGACTGATGCGGTATGTTGAGTATTGGGCATCCCTGAGCATTGCTATAGTTGCATCGTGCCTGCGACGCGACTCTAGAGATGCGCCCCTCTTTCGTCACGAGATGCATCACGCATCTGCCTACCCTTGCGCCAGGGTTTGCCGCATTGTAATTGCGGCGCATCTGCCGTGACGCAAGGTTAGTTTTGAGTTACGCATTTTGTTCTGGTGCACCTCTGGAGGTGTGCAGCCCAGAACTCGTAAGTATGCCCCTAAGTGTCAGATTAGCAATTACCTGTGCATCCCTGCAAAGTGTGAGGCACGCCAGCACCACCCATGGTGCGCCGTATTTTCAATGCGGCACGCCATGGTGCCAAAACGTCGCCGAAGCGTTACGCATCGGTGCCGTAAAGGCGGCTCATTGATGGAGTTGCGTTGCAACGATGGCGCAGCTCCAGCAATGCTGCGTCAAGCCGTAAGCCTGCTTCATGCAGGCGCAGGGTTTCAGTGACGCATCATTGTCCTAAATGACTGAGTAGAGGCTCAGGTGCAGTCCTTCCTTTGTAGCCCTCTTTTTGGCTAAAATAGTTGGTTCTTGTTCTTTCTAAATGTTTGATTTGGTTGACAAGGACATCGACAAGCAGCAATCATCAATTTTTTCTGTTCTTTCTTTCATGTTGTACGTCAGGTCCGCCCAGGGGCAAGCGGACAGAAACAGCGGATGCAGTGGCTCCAAAGGAGGAGGATGATGCAGGCCAGGGCGGCGAGTGCTCCTTTGCTGGCCCCAGTAAGTTTTCATTTAAATATAGAGGACCTATTGTTGTCCAAGCGTTCCTAATTTAAATTTTCGAAACAGTGTTTAGATAGGAGCTAAATCAATAATACTACTGTTGCTGGGACAATTCTCCACAAACCTTACTATGGACACCAAAGACCAGAGTAATAATATTTCAGAGTGGCGTGTTTGGCACACTGTATACTATAGTATAAACTCGGTAGTGTCAGCGGCACGGACTCCTCCTTGCAAAAATTACAAAACCTTTCTCTCAGTCACTCTAGCTTGGAGGACCAAAAACCACAGAGTCTATTCAAGTTTAAAAGCTTTATTAAAAAAAGTAAAAGTAAACACATATATTAAAATAAAGTTAGCTGGAAAAGGAAAAGTGCTTGGTGCTGAGTTGATGAGTAATGGAACACATGTCTTGTGGTCGAGCCGAGCTTTCACCTGGTTTAGTTGGTTGCTCTTGTCCGTAGAAGTCCAGCGTCTGTCTGTTCAGAGAAAAAAGATGTGTGTTAAAATTAAGCAAGCATTCATCAATTGTGACAAAAAAGTGCAGCAAGACAACAGCCTTCCCTGGAAGGAGGGACATTTTTAGTTTAGACTAGAGTAGACAGTCAATTATTTTTTCTGTTTTCAAACTTCTTCATTCCTAGACCAAATACTAGTGAGTGGTGTAATCTAACAGTCTTAAATATATTTTTTAGGTGGAACAGCTGGTGGCGGGGCCAGCTCGGACGTGATCGTCATCGACTCTGAGTCTGAGGGCGACTCTGGGGAGGATGCGGCGCAAGTGGACAACCAGACTGTGAGGAAGCAGGCAGCGGTGGTGTGGAGTACAGGTAAGCTGGATCATGGTACTATCTGACTCTTAGATAGCATATGATGTGTATCCAGTGCTGGACCAGTGACAAATTACAATATGGTAATAACAGCAGGCTGGGACCGACAGACAGATAGAGGCAGGGAGAGAGGAAGACAGAAGGAGAGAGAGAGGGAGGGAGCCAGAGGGAGGGTGAGGGAGGGAGACAGAGAGAGAGACAGCGAGGTAGAGGGAGACAGAGGGAGACAGAGAGAGAGATAGAGACATATCGCCTGGGCCTTGGGCAGATGATACGGTTGCTGGTGTGGTTAACGGCTCAGAGGAAAAGTCACTCACTTCTGCCAGATCTCTTTCATATGAAAGAGCACCAAACCAAGGATACAAGTGAGTTGTGGGAAGGGAAATGGTGATTCAAGCGCCCCCCCTTGCCCCTCCATGCGGACGCCCATGATACTGGCCTCAATAGTTTTGTACTGCGCTGGCTAGTTGCTAGTTGTACTGTGACACAACTTCCTGCTGAATCATTTTGTGTTAATCATATTCTTAAAGAGCATTCGTTACAGATTATGTTTTTCTTTCTTCTTATAGTTGGTAATACCAAAACATCGAAACCGAGCAGGAGTATGCGGGCTGTACTTGCCCGGCAACGGAGGCTGGATGCCACTGTTGCGCAATATCGCCGGCTGGTGGAAATGGAGGGGGACGACACGCACTCCAGTGTAACATCTTCTGCATCCTCCTCCGTGACCCCACGTTCTGCCGGTAAGCGCAGTGCTCCAGCCAACCGGAGCCGTGCTGGAAGACGCCACCGCCGAGCACCTCCTCACAGTACTGTAAAGGCTCGCTTGCGCCTTGCACTCCGCAGAGTGTCCAACCTAGAGGCGGAGGTCCAGAGATGGAAGGAATATCATAATCTGGTGGAGGGCCTCCGGTTAGATCAAGCCATCATCCAGGAGAAGTTTGATGCCCTGGAGGCCAAATTCAACAAACTGCATCCGTAGAGTGTCCCTTGCCCCTTTTTTACAGACTTTTGGGGGGTGGGAATTGGGAGTTGGGGTTTTTGGGGACTTTTGATGGACTATTTATTTGTTGGGGTTAGGGAGGGTCTTGCGGGAGTTTATTTTGTTAGGGATATAAAAATTTACTTTTTCAAACTTTATCTGAGCATAGCTGTTCTTTACTACTTTTGAGCCTGGTGGGTGGTGGTTTTGCAGTAAGTTTGTTTTACGGAACACTGTCATCGTGTTGATTCACCTGTAGTTGGCCAAATGTTTTCCAAAGTTAAATGCCTGTCACATAGTTTCCTAAATCAAGAGTCCTAGGAGTTTACTACTAGTAGTACCACTGTCACTCTCTCGCCTCTCCTCCTAATACTCCATTATACTACCTCCCATCCAAACGCTTATCTTACCTGTAATTAATTTGTGTTTGTTGAGGGTTGTCTCCACCTGGAATTCACAGTGTCCTAAAGCGTTCTGCAGCAGGGCCCCAACTGGAGTTTCCCGGCGTGGATTTTCTGCAAAGCAAAAGCAACCTGTAGTTGGCCAAATGTTTTCCAAAGTTAAATGCCTGTCACAGAGTTTCCTAAATCAAGAGTCCTAGGAGTTTACTACTAGTAGTACCACTGTCACTCTCTCGCCTCTCCTCCTAATACTCCATTATACTACCTCCCATCCAAACGCTTATCTTACCTGTAATTAATTTGTGTTTGTTGAGGGTTGTCTCCACCTGGAATTCACAGTGTCCTAAAGCGTTCTGCAGCAGGGCCCCAACTGGAGTTTCCCGGCGTGGATTTTCTGCAAAGCAAAAGCAACCTGTAGTTGGCCAAATGTTTTCCAAAGTTAAATGCCTGTCACAGAGTTTCCTAAATCAAGAGTCCTAGGAGTTTACTACTAGTAGTACCACTGTCACTCTCTCGCCTCTCCTCCTAATACTCCATTATACTACCTCCCATCCAAACGCTTATCTTACCTGTAATTTGTGTTTGTTGAGGGTTGTCTCCACCTGGAATTCACAGTGTCCTAAAGCGTTCTGCAGCAGGACTCACTACTTCCAGTACCTCTTTAGGGGACTCGTCAACGTAAGTTTCTTCATTGTGCGGAATCCAGGCATCAGCATTACGGGAAATGGATAGAATGAGTCTGGAGGAGGAGGATAGACGACCAGGACTGAGTTCTTGGCAACTAACTTGTGAACCTGATGAATGCTGCGGCAAGACAGTTCTGCTGATGGGCTTGTTCTTTGATTGGATGATTACAGTTTTGTTGTGAATGGGATCAAGCACTTGGTAAACAAAGAAAGACAGACACACAGGAATAAAAGTGAATAAGGAGTCGAACTAAAAATAAAGTTAATGAATCATTGACTCATTTTCAGAACTCGGTGTCAGGGAAAATGAACTCGTCCTCATACTCTGCAAATTCAGTCGGTAGTACTTGTGGTAACTGAGGAGAACTTTCCTCAGGTAGGTCGGTGTCCTCTTCTTCCTGCGTGCATTCTCGTACTTTGTAATCTGGTGGTATGAAGTGCTGGTTCATCTTTATCATGGTGAGCCGCTCCACATTTGCGGGCAAGAGGCGGGACCTTTTGGAAGTCACAATGCCACCAGCAGAACTAAAAACACGTTCTGAAGACACGCTTGCGAGTGGGCAAGACAAGTAATTGATAGCCAGGTTGGTGAGCTCTCGCCATATGTTTCTTTTCCCATGCCAATACGCCAATGGGTCCTCAGTAATATTGACCGCTGTTGAGTCATCCAGGTAGGCCTGCACCATTGAAACAATGTTCTCCCGCATTCCTGTACTTTGCACTTCTGTGTCCTTTCTGGGACAAGCAAACCCTAGCTGACTTAGCCAATCCTCTTCAGACATATCGCCTGTGCCTGGTGCAGATGTGGTTAACGGCTCAGAGGAAAAGACACTCACTTCTGCCACAGGTACAGAAGTGCTTTTATCCGACGCCTGTTGGCCTGCTGATTCACTAGTACTGTCTTCTCCTACAGTTTCCTTCCTCTCTCTTTCAAAACGAATGGCTGACCGAGCTAGCCAACCTTTGTACTCTGTAACATCTGAAGTTTCAAAAGGAATTAATACTTTTCCTAACAATGGCTTTCTGTAACGTGGATCCAGAATAGTAGCACAAATGTAGTGCTGTTGTTTCTTGATATTTACAAGCCGTTTATTGCTAACTAGGCGTTGTAATAATCTCTGCGCCAACTCATATGCTTCATTCTTTCCCGCATCCTTTAATTCTGAAGACACCACCTTGACTTGGTGCTCGAGCTTCAGCAACAATGGGATAGCTTTGCTCAAAGAACAGTCCTCCCTGCTGACTTCACGCGTGAAGACCTCAAAAGGACGAAGCATGTCTGTCAGGCTTTTAACTAGCTGCCATTGCTCCACCGCTAGCATCATTTCTGTCGGATCACCACCCAGGTTGTAGAAATACTCATTGACTACTGGAAACAGCTCATGCAGACGCTCAAGCATGTAGAAGGTTGAGTTCCAACGTGTTGCCACCTCCTGGATAAGTGCTTTCACTGGCATTCTACGTACATTTTGCTGGCGCCTCAGCTCCTTCCGGGCCTTAAAAGAATGGTTGAAATGTGTGCATATTCTTCTGCAGATGGTCAGTATTTTGTCGACTGAAGGTTCTTTTTTCAAGAACTTTTGCACGACAAGGTTCATACAGTGCGCCAAACACGGCACTCTGAAATAGTCACCGTCCGCCATGGCCTTAACTACATTGCTGCCATTATCAGTAGAAACATAACCAACCTTGCAATTTCTTTTGGGCAGCCATTGCAAGACCTTTTTGTTAAAGTCATGCAAAATGTTGTCTGCAGTATGTGTTTTCTCCATGCCAAACATGGCTAATGTTGCATGTTTACGAGCACCCTTAAAAATGTCGACCAAGTCACCACCTGCATTTATCCGTTTTGCAACCCCTGAAAAAGAGACCCAGTGTGCAGTGATGCACATGTAATCAAGGGCTTGGCAACTGGTCCACATGTCTGTTGTCAGGTGTATAGTGTGAACAGCACTCTTCTGCAAAGCTGCCCCAACCAACTCAAGCACCTCTTTATGTAGTGCTGGAACAGCAACCCTGGCAAAATAGAACCGGCTAGGAACCTTCCATTTAGGGGCCAGTGTTGCCACGAGTTCAAGAAAACCCACACCTTCGACAAACGAAAAAGGGAGAAGGTCCACCGCTAGCATTTTAGCCAGCTTAGTGTTATACAGGCGCACAATTGGGTGGTTGCGTTGAAATGGCGCATCTGAGGAGAACATGTCTGTAATGCTGCGCTGGACAAGTTTAATGGATGATGCTGATGCCTTCTTCGACCCACTTCTGCTCAGTGTTGACATTTTCCGCATTGGTGTGTCTCCCAGACTCTCAGTGTGCCTCCTATGTGTTCCGGAGGGTGTGGTGCTGCCAGGGGTACTGGGTGCGCCCGGATAAATGTCTGACGCTTCTTCTACCTCCCCGGCATCTTCAGATGAAACACCTAGTACGGGTTTATTTTGGCCACTTGCCCATTGGGATTCCTTTTCCTTGATGTTTGCAAGGTGCGCAAACCATTCTACAGAGTGCCTTCTTTCAAGATGACCTAGCTGGCCTCCGGTACCATAGTTGGTACCAATCTTACCGCGGCTAACTGTAGTCGTACAAATGGAACAAACGGCTAGGTTATCATGCTTTGCATGGACACTAAAATAGTTCCAAACTGGGGAGTGGAAACTTCTGGTTTTGCCGCACGAGGTGATGATACTGCCAATGCCAGATGAAGCAGTGGTGGATGAGCCTTGCAGACCTCTACTGGGTTGTGCAATTATTGCAGCAACCCTACTTGAGGGAGTCGAGCTGGATGGAGTTCCCCTCTGGGGAGAAAATATGGGAGCTGTAGGTTTTGTGGAACTTGTACTACATGACTGCGTTGGTGGTGCTACCAGTGCCACATCGCCAGGGTCACGCTCAGCATGACGTCGGGATAGGGTATAAATGTCTGTCTGCTGCATGGCCGGTGTGGCTGGAATGACGTGTGTGATGACTAGGTCATTGCTGTCATCCTGTTCATCAACATCAGAATGCACCACTTCATCAAGTCCGACGTTCGGATCCATAAGTATGAGCTTTCCGGGGCCCTTCCTTTTAACATTTGATACCTTTCTCAGCTCATGGTGTGCCTCCCTCTCAGACGTCGGAGATGGTTGCCATTCTAGATCCAGATCATCTGATGGAGCGGGGCTTGAAGAGGAACTTCTACACACCCTCCTTGATCTTTTCCTTGCTGGGGAGCTGGGAGAAAATGAATCATCAGGAGGAGTGGCTTCGTCTTCCTGACTTGATACCCCGGGTCCAAAGTCAATTTCCTCCTGTGCCCCGACTTCGGGAAGAACAACCATTGTGGCCACTTGCACCGCTCCATGCGCCGCTACATGGCCCTCTTCACTGACCTCTACTTGCAACTCTCCACGGACCTCGCCTTCTCGGCCTTCTCCTTCTCGGCCTTCTCCTTCTCGGCCTTCTCCTTCTCGGCCTTCTCCTTCTCGGCCTTCCCCTTCTCTGCCTTCCCCTTCTCGGCCTTCCCCTTCTCTGCCTTCCCCTTCTCGGCCTTCCCCTTCTCGGCCTTCCCCTTCTCGGCCTTCCCCTTCTCGGCCAGCTCCTTCTCGGCCAGCTCCTTCTCGGACAGCTCCTTGCGCATGTACTTGTGCTTGTACTGTTAGCTCATGCAGTTGTTGTTGCGGCTTTGGTTGTTGAATAGTACTTGAGCCAACATCACTGGTCGTTGGTGATTGAACCAATAAACAGGCTACCTGTGCAGCACTCATGGTGGACTTTGGTTCTTTTTTCCACATAAATTTAGTGGTCGAGGCACCAGACTCCTTGGTAAGTGGTGCCACTTGCTTCTTCTTCTCCTTAGTAGAGACATCTTTGTTGCAAGAGGAGCTACGGGCACCTCTTTTCGGACCCATCTTCTGATTCTTCTTCAGATGTCGGAACAGCAGGCCGCAGCAGGACTTCTTCCTGGCACTGATGCTCAACGATGATGCAGAGTTCTTGACTTTGTGCACCTAAAAGCAAACGAAGACAGAGGAACATCAGTTAAATATATGTTGCATATGTGGCGCTTCATTTAATAGTTTGCAAGTAGGCATTTATGAATACACACGTGCACACCACAATATGGAAATATCAAAAATAAGAATTGCTACATTTTTGGGAAACAGGAATTCAACATTGAACCAAGAGAGCCCACAGAGAGGCTTGCAGTTTCATGTACCACTGACTCAACCTGGGCACAAGGGGTGAAAGCAAGGAAAAATGGGTGCAGGCCTATGGCACAAAGCTCACTGCCTGCCTTCAAAATGGCCGCTTGACCCCCATCCACATGGCCAGGAGGACCATGCCTCAAAATGGCCCCACCCAACATAGCCAGCCCCCAACCCCTACTCCAAAAAGTCAAAAAAGAAAACACAAATCACCACATTCCAATGCCATCCATCAAGTTTCAGAAGGTTTATGCTGCCTGCTGGTGGTTTTCTGGTGCAGAATTGCACTTTTTGCAATTTAGCGAGTGCGAGATTGTTGCTTCACGACGCGAACGCGGCAAAACACCCGCTAAATCACCAAAACAACCGCAAAAGTCGGAAAACACACACAAAAATCACCACAAAGAAAATCAACTTACTTGTGAAATCAAATTTCGAATACACACGTGCACACCACAATATGGAAATATCAAAAATAAGAATTGCTACATTTTTGGGAAACAGGAATTCAACATTGAACCAAGAGAGCCCACAGAGAGGCTTGCAGTTTCATGTACCACTGACTCAACCTGGGCACAAGGGGTGAAAGCAAGGAAAAATGGGTGCAGGCCTATGGCACAAAGCTCACTGCCTGCCTTCAAAATGGCCGCTTGACCCCCATCCACATGGCCAGGAGGACCATGCCTCAAAATGGCCCCACCCAACATAGCCAGCCCCCAACCCCTACTCCAAAAAGTCAAAAAAGACAACACAAATCACCACATTCCAATGCCATCCATCAAGTTTCAGAAGGTTTATGCTGCCTGCTGGTGGTTTTCTGGTGCAGAATTGCACTTTTTGCAATTTAGCGAGTGCGAGATTGTTGCTTCACGACGCGAACGCGGCAAAACACCCGCTAAATCACCAAAACAACCGCAAAAGTCGGAAAACACACACAAAAATCACCACAAAGAAAATCAACTTACTTGTGAAATCAAATTTCGAATACACACGTGCACACCACAATATGGAAATATCAAAAATAAGAATTGCTACTTTTTTGGGAAACAGGAATTCAACATTGATCCAAGAGAGCCCACAGAGAGGGTTGTAGTTTCATGTACCACTGACTCAACCTGGGCACAAGGGGTGAAAGCAAGGAAAAATGGGTGCAGGCCTATGGCACAAAGCTCACTGCCTGCCTTCAAAATGGCCGCTTGACCCCCATCCACATGGCCAGGAGGACCATGCCTCAAAATGGCCCCACCCAACATAGCCAGCCCCCAACCCCTACTCCAAAAAGTCAAAAAAGACAACACAAATCACCACATTCCAATGCCATCCATCAAGTTTCAGAAGGTTTATGCTGCCTGCTGGTGGTTTTCTGGTGCAGAATTGCACTTTTTGCAATTTAGCGAGTGCGAGATTGTTGCTTCACGACGCGAACGCGGCAAAACACCCGCTAAATCACCAAAACAACCGCAAAAGTCGGAAAACACACACAAAAATCACCACAAAGAAAATCAACTTACTTGTGAAATCAAATTTCGAATACACACGTGCACACCACAATATGGAAATATCAAAAATAAGAATTGCTACTTTTTTGGGAAACAGGAATTCAACATTGATCCAAGAGAGCCCACAGAGAGGGTTGTAGTTTCATGTACCACTGACTCAACCTGGGCACAAGGGGTGAAAGCAAGGAAAAATGGGTGCAGGCCTATGGCACAAAGCTCACTGCCTGCCTTCAAAATGGCCGCTTGACCCCCATCCACATGGCCAGGAGGACCATGCCTCAAAATGGCCCCACCCAACATAGCCAGCCCCCAACCCCTACTCCAAAAAGTCAAAAAAGACAACACAAATCACCACATTCCAATGCCATCCATCAAGTTTCAGAAGGTTTATGCTGCCTGCCGGTGGTTTTCTGGTGCAGAATTGCACTTTTTGCAATTTAGCGAGTGCGAGATTGTTGCTTCACGACGCGAACGCGGCAAAACACCCGCTAAATCACCAAAACAACCGCAAAAGTCGGAAAACACACACAAAAATCACCACAAACAACATCAACTTATCAACTTACTTGTGAAATCAAATTTTGAATCCAAAAGGCCTCAAATCCAAATATCCAGCAGCAGCCACAAAAAGTAATCCTTCCCAGTCAAGATCGAATCCAAAATGGCCAGGAAAGGAAACAGGAACAGGAAGTTGGAGACTGGGGCACTTCCTTCACCCCTCCCCAATGGGAGGAACTTGCTGGACAGGAACAGGAAGTTGGAGACTGGGCCACTTCCTTCCTTCACTCCTCCGCCATTTTTATTTTTTTTTGTAATTTCCCGAGTGCGAGATTGTTGCTGCCCGCGCCGCGGGCCGCGAGCAGTGCGAACACAAGCAAAAAATCCGCAGCACGCGGATTTGCGGATTTTGCGGGAAATCCGCGAATCTCGCGGATTGCGGATTTACCGAAAATCCGCAAAATCCGCGAGCGGAACGGATTTTACGCCCATGCCTAACACTTTCTCAACCTCCTTAACACTAACACTGATTGGGTTAGGTCTTGTCCTACACATCTTAGCAAAATGTCCTTTTTTCCCACAATAATGGCATACAATGCCTCTTGCTGCACATTTAAAACTGGTAGCAATATGTCCAGGAGCACCGCACCTGAAGCATTTTATTTCTATTGTTACAATTTCCTTCTTGCCTCCAGCACTGGACATGTCCTTTTTCATCTCTCCAGTAGCATTCTTCATTGTGTTTGCACTAGACGGCCTCTGTACTTCAAATATAGGAGCACACTCCCCTTCAACCTTGCGACCAATTTTTGAAAGAAGTGTCCATTTCCTTCAACCACTTGGAAGCTTGTTCCATGCCCTTGACAACTTGAATAGCCTCTTAAAGATTAAGATCCTTTGTCAACAGTTTCACTTTACCCTTCAATTCAATTCAATAGAGACTTTATTTCGGTTTTGATTCAAACCATAAAAGTACATATACAATATGACATTTAAAAGATACATTTGTAAAAACAGTAGTAAAGTGCCGATAGTGCAAGGGTCAAATATATACATACAGAAAAAAAGAAAAATCATGAGAGATATAAATCATCATGGGAGTATCACTGATCCAAACAATTTCGCAGCTTTATACAAAGTTTTAAAAATTCGGTAACTTGAAGGATACTATCCTTATGCAAAAGTTGTAAGTACATAAGGGCTGGTCTGATCTGATTAAAATTAAGTATTTTTAAAAGAGCAACCAGATAGCGTTTGCAAGGGTATTCATAAAAACTACATAAAAATATAAAAGGCAGCAAATCCTGTGGAGACTTTCCGTCACAGCCACAGGGCGCTGCAGATTTATTAAAAATGTCACTTTTTGGTCTAATGAGCAGTTGATGAAACAAATTCAACCTAAATCTGGTTAACAGAAATTTCTCATGAGAGGACAGTGAGCTAGACAAATAAGGCTCCATTGATTCACATGTTTTGAGCATGACCGATTTCCTTACAGTTGGATTTTGGAGCTCCACGCATTTCCTTTGTGAACTCCTGTCCGTAAGAAAAGCCTGTTTAATCGCCTTCACATCCCCTTTAACAATCCTGCTTGGGTGATCGAACAATTCCAAATGACCGAGCCGGGAAAAACTAGATTTCAAATACTTTAACCAGGGAGTGTCCAGTGCCTTATCCTGAGATAAAAAGTCTTTCATAATCAGATGAGTCAGTGGTATTTCCTCATTCAGCCACAGGTTTAGCCAACATGTCAGGGGACGTAGGGAAAAAATGTCACTTAAGTGTTGTTTCCCCAACTCTTCATGTACAGCATAGTTTGAGGTACCAACTGGGACACACAATAAGCGCTTCATAAAAGTATTTTAAGCAGTCTGCAACTGCACCCCTCTGACATTTCCCCACAGTTCGCTGCCATAGACAGCAGTGGCCACTGAGTTTGCGCTATATAATTTAATCATGGCACTAGTAGGTTTTTTCCCTAATTTGGCCGCAAAGTTAAAAATGGAGGCATTAACCCTAGCCAGTTCACCTTTCTTCTTGGCAAGATGAGGACCCCAGCTAAGTTTGTTGTCGAAAGTAACCCCTAGATACGAAAACGATTTCGTTTTAGGGATCCCTACATCATCTAGTTTAAACAGGAAGTTTCTGCTTGGCTTTTGACCAACTTGAATTATAAATGATTTGGAATTATTGATTAGTAAATCTCTTTCAGCCATAAACATTTTAAAAGCATTAAGTAAAGTTTGCAGTCCCCTCTCAGTTTTAGAAATTAGAACCGCATCATCTGCGTATAAAAGAACAGGAATACCCCACCTGCCAACTCTAGGACAGTCAGCATATATATTTTGCAAATCGCTATCTAAGTCATTAATTTAGAAATTAAAAAGAAAGGGGGCAAGGATACAACCTTGACGCACACCCTTTCTAATAGCAAAGTTACTGGTTACGCCCAGATCCTGAGAATACCTTACATTGGCACTAGTATTACTATGTAGATCTTCAAGAAAGTTAGTGATCCCAGTATCAACCGCCTTTTCCCTCATGGACTGCCAAAGCCTTCCCCTGTTAACAAAGTCGAAGGCGGATGACAAATCCATGAAGGCAAGGGGAATTGTACCCCTCCTTGCTACAGTATACTTGCTTAAAATTAAGAAGAGATTGAGGCACTGTGTTATAATCGAACGCCCACCGCAGAAGCCATACTGAGCAATAGACATGATGTTATTTGTAGTTGCCTAGTCTGACAGTCTCTGCAGTATTATTCTTCCTGCTATTGTGACCATGGAATCTATTAATGAAATTGGCCTATAGCAGAGTGGGCTGCCCCTATCCTCTTTCTTAAAGACCTGGACAATTGTGGAAACCCCCCATGAATATGGGCAGCCAGCTGACACAGCCGCATTAAAGACCGCCTCCAGGATGGGTGCAAATAAGCTAGGATCCAAACTGTACAAATCAGGGGGAATCCCATCCGGACCCGGCGCTTTCCCAGCTGTCAATCCTGTTATCCCGTCCAGAATCTCACCTCTTTCAAACTTGATAATACTATCCCTTTCACAGGGTGGGTAATTGGGGATTTCTGCCGGCGTGCAACTATATAAGTTTTTAAAGTGGTTTACCCACTCATCCTCAGTTATGCAGCATTCCAAGCCATCCCCAGGGACCTGTACCAGAAACGTTTTTTTTACCAGTGCCCAAAATCTGGAACTACACTTTAAGGTATCAGGGTCAAGGATCTCAGACCAAGCTTCTTGTCTTAAGGTATCCTTACGTGTGGCAATAACAGATTTATAATGTTTCCTACATTCTTGGACAGTCGATTTCACTCTGGGATTAGCTCCCAGAGCCAGCCTTAAATTGCGCGCTGCTTTAGAGCAGTCCTGGTTAAACCATCTAGGACCCCTGTCATCTATGTTTTTGGCAGGGGCCGTCAGCAACTGAGAAACTTTATGCGACAGGTTATGAAATGCACCCAGGACTCTAGTTGGTTCATTCCCAGCTGTAGTACGATTCAGGATTTCATCTGTGCAAGTTTCTGTTATATTTTTATACAGCCGCTGGGCATCGATCATCGACCATCTAAGGCGACGTCTACCGTCGGTTGTGCTAAGCCTTCCAGGGACACCCTTCCTTGTTACCTTAACAACCCAGGGACCATTCAACCGGATGGTAAGAGGATTATGATCACTAAATTCATTGTTACTAATAGAAAACGAATCCACAAAGGACTGCATTGACAATGTAAGTAGCATATAGTCAATAAAGGTTCCTCGTCCATGCCCTTTAAAAGTAGGGATATCAAAACACTTGGTAGGGTCCCTCAGTTCCATAGCTACTGTTAAATTTAGATCATTCAAAAGGTCATTAATAAATCCCCTTCAGTAGTGTGTTCCATATGTAAGCCCTGTGAACGTATACATTGCACATCCGAAATACATTTTAGCAGAAAATCACCACAAAGGTGAACATTAAAGTCACCCATAATCAGAAGGTTGTGAATACATTCAACCATAGAAGCTGAGATAAAGGCATTTAGTGCCGCTACTTGGCTCAGAGCTGAACATAAGTTTATACCGTTCTGAAAATTAACCAGACCTGCCGAGCAATTGTCTTTGGTTAGCATCAGACCAATAATGCCTGTATTATCCGTTAGAACTCTGCGTATATTACAAGGTAAATCAACAGAAATAAATGTGACTAATCCCCCCTTTGGCCTACCCCTGCTAGATGGAGACGCAGGAACATAGAATGATTTATAGCCTTCAAGGAAGAAGTCACAATTAGTTGACCATGTCTCTTGGAGACAAATGATCTGAAATTGCTTGATAAAACGAATCCAGTTACAGTCTCCCATCTTTGAAGCTAAGCCCGCAATGTTCCAGCAAATTACATTACTGCCATTCCTTATGTCCACAAGGGTCGCTACATGTCCTTCATCTGCCACTTGATCATTTTCCAGCCCCACACACCCCTTACGTCAGTCACACGCCTCCAGGCCAGAAAACAGATCAAATCTGTTTCGGGTGTCCACATTGAAGCCATTCCCACAATGAATGCCAGCATTGTGACTAGTAAATGATTCCACATTAGGGACATTCCTACAATGTGCATTAACATTATACAGATAGGAAGTCTTAGCTGTCGGTATCAGGGACTGAGGCTGTGATCTAATTTTCCTAGCAGCTGAGTGGACTACATTCATATGGGCATAGAAGTGACCAAGAGGACGGACACAAACACTGTCCGTATTATATACTAGAGAGGCCGCCCTTAATAGTACTGTTGCCACATGTTGCGGGTGCCTAAAATTAACCACAATACAGTCCCCGCTAGTGGTCTTACTGGATGGCCCAATCCAGTTCACCCTACGCGTTGAAAGAATTTGATCGGAGAATTTAGATGTAAAGCCACAATTTTGACTCAACCACGCAACTGTTTTATTTTTTAAAGAATCATGGGACTCCCCATATGGCTGGGCAGAGAAGTCATCAATAGGCGGAACATTTGTTAGGATCACCACATAAGGGGCACAATCAGGTGGTAAGTTAATATAACGACTTCTCCTTGTTTGTATAGAGTCGGGCCTACCTTCAGACTACTAAGGGTTGTCTAAGCTGTTCCGTTACTAAAGGTTGGGCAGAAGGAGCAGTTTCCATAGCAGGTGTTTGATGACTGATTTGCTGGACTTTCTCTCTCACAACACTCTAACCCTTATCCGCTGCCTTGGGTGGAACCGCTGTAGCAGTAGCCAGAAATGCTGATCCACCCAATCTATCCACTTCTAACGACACAGTGTCCAGCTTGGTGGTAAGCGGTCTCAGCATCTCTTCTATTTTAGCCTCTATTTTTGCTACTGTTGAGCTCATAAGTAGGGTGAATTGTTCCAAATCTATAAACGTACCCCCCTCTTTATAACCATTCTCAGGGCAGGAACCAGGAATAGGGTCATTACAAGCAGAACGTGGAGGAACAGCTCTCTTTTTACTATTCTTCCCCCCGCGTTTAGATTGCAGTTTTCTGCATAGTCTCACACGTCTAGTAGTTGGTAATGTCTGCTCTAAATCTTCCAAGGAGCTATCAGACGAGACGTCCGGCGTCTCCCTGTGTACCTGTGCTACTATGAATATAGTAGCCCGGTCACTAGCGACATCGCTGTCTCCCAATGAAGAGACCCCGGGCGGAGACAAAACCACGTCTAGTAACCGAGGTGGGCTTACTAGGCCCAGAGAGGCCCTTCTTTCATTGTTGATTTGGTTCACTTTTTTAACCAGAAAGTTATCCATAGAGCCCAGAACAGAGGCTAGCTTATCAGGTTTAGATTTAGACATTACACACCCTAGACCTTGCACAATTAAAAGTATATATAGTAAAAATATAACCAAAGCGTTAAGGCACCTTACACGTTTTTATATAAAAAACAATTAAACACCTAACACCAAAGTCTCACAGTAATCATGGAAATAATAGTCAAGTCCTGACCAGGGTCTATGGCCCAGCCCAGTCTCTTCAGGGCTCTGAGGGCCTAAGAGGGCCCGCCCTTTGCCCGGGCTTAGCCCGCGCGCGTCCCGCGATGCGAGGGCCCCCGCTGGTTATGAGCGCCTTCAGGCGCGGACAGGGCGTCGGCGGCTTCCTGCCGGAAGTGCTGCTGGGACCTGTAGTCCCCCCCACTCAGCGGCCGCGCCAGATGTCAGGAGGCTAACGGCGGCGGGGAGAGACCGGTCCAAATGCAGGGAACTGGCTGCGCGGAGCACCACACGGAGCAAAGCAATCCCCCGCAGTCTGCCAGCAAAACACGAAAATCCTGCAGCAGCGGCCCCCGCGGGTAAGTGGCAGCGTTAGATGATGACCCCCTTTTATCATTAGTACATCTTCCTATCTGGTCCTTAATGAGGGAATCACTTAAGTTTTCAAATTTGCAAGTTAAGGATAATCCACGTAATGCTGCTACATATGTGTCAATATCTTCCTCCAGAAATTGTGTCCTCGATAAGAACTTGAGCCGTTCTATTACTACATTAATCTTAGTAATAAACTGTGTGTGTAACATGTGTATGGACAATTCATAAACGTTATTAGGCTGACTATCTCTCATTCCCAAGGAACCTCTGGTAGATTTTCATACAACCTTCTACCTTCTACCCCCAAATGATGTAATAAAATAGCTTGGTGTCTAACAGGACCATACCTATCACCACCTATAGCCAACATGTAAGTAAAAAATAGTTTCTTCCACTGTTCCCACGGAATATGTGGTGAACCAGGCGTGGCCAAAAAGGTTGGAGGTGATGACATAGCTTGATCAGACAAGTTTGAAACTTGTAATGAAAATATAAACAATACATTAAAATGATTAATTAAAACAATGAAGTAAAACAATAAATTAGTAAAATAGACTAACACAATGAGCTAAAATGAAAAATCACTTCAAATCTCATATGCAAGTCTTTTCTTTTTCAGTGTCTTTCCCTAAAGTCCTTCTTCTTTGTTTGTGGCTATATGTGGCAATATTTTCTCCTTTTGTCCTATCTCTATTTTGCTTTCTGTGTGATTTCCTTTTTATCTGTCTTTATCGTTTCTCCACAGGTGCAGAAGCGGGAGCAGAAAACAAGCTTGGTAAGTAGAGATCTTGTTTCCTTTTAGTTTAGTATTTATTAATTTCCCCTTTATCACAGCGGCACTCAATGTTGTGCCCGACGCGCACGCACTATTCATTACATCGGCACTCAATGTTGTGCCCGACACGTGCATACTTATGACCGCGGCTTGACAGCGTGATAAGCTATCATTTTTAAAGCCTGGATTGTGCTTGACATATTCTTGAAATGAATAATCTTAAAAGGCATTAGGCAAAAGGAATTCCTTCTCGCATTAGCGCTCCCTTTATTAATTCAGATGGCGCGCTCAATCTACACACACGCAATAAGGGAACAAGTGCAGAAGACTCTTCAGGTGCTCGTGGCGTGTCTCGAGGGCCACCTTTTCAAATGGTCACCTCTTTAAACAGTACCAACGGGTGACATGTCTAAGCAGGTCAACGCCGTCTCCTCCTCCTGCTACAACACCCTCCGCATGCTCCGCAGGATCTACAAGTGGATCACGACCGAAAGAAGAAGAACGGTGACATAGGCCCTCATCAGCAGCAGACTGGACTACAGCAACGCACTCTACGCAGAAATCCCAGCCAAACACCTACGACGACTACAACGCATCCAAAACGCCTCCGCCCGACTGATTGTCAAAGCGTCCCGCCGCAGCCACATCACCCCCCACCTGAGAGACCTACACTGGCTCCCCGTCGACAAGAGGATCACCTTTAAGCTCCTCACACACGCACACAAAGCACTCCACAATGCCGGACCAGCCTACCTGAACAGCAGACTCAGCTTCCACACCCCCACCCGCCAGCTCCGCTTCGCCAGCCTCGCCCTCACCACTGTCCCCCGCATCCAACAAACGACCTCCGGCGGCAGATCCTTCTCCTACCTTGCCGCCAAGACCTGGAACACCCTCCCTACACACATACGGCAGACCCAAGACCTACTCGCCTTCAGAAGACTCCTCAAGACCTGGCTCTTCAAGCAGTAGCAGCACCCCCCTCCTCCCCTCAGCGCCTTAAGACCCTGACGGGTAAGTAGCGCGCTCTACAAGTACTCTGATTGGTTGATTGATTGAACAGGGATACAGCCGTGGGATTTTAAGGAAATCCCATATCACACAGACATATTCTGTAGAGGAAAATCCATAAACATCCAATATCCATTAAACTGTCATAGTTTCCGTGAGTTTAAAACGATCCTACTGGTTGCATAGATCACTCATTATACAAATTTGTTTAGACCAGGGGTGAGGACATCATTCAGTCTGCCCCCTGCGGAGACACAGCTCGTCGCCAGAAAATGTAGTAACCACACTACTCCAGATGCTTGTCCAGTGGCGTTTATTTCATGTAGATGTCCCCCGTAACAGCTGTGTGCACCACTATGTCTCAACAGTACTAAAGCCTTCCATAGAACCCTATGGGTCATGACACTCTAAGCCCTACCTGGACATTCTAGTCCAGGTTTACACTGCAGCATTATTTAATAACACTACAATAACTTTAGAAAGCTATCCAAGTGGTAGCTGTGGAGAGCTCCAAGTGGTAGCTGTGGAGAGCAGCCTTCAGGCTTAGTCTTGAAGGAATGTTAAGCAGCTTGTTTTACCAGAATGCAACCTTATAGTATTGATTAAATGAAAGGAGAACCACAAAGTAGTTATAAAAATGTGTTTATTAGTATAACACACTAAAAGTAAGACACAGTATCCTTTCCACGAAGATGCTCATAAAGCCCACAATACTGTAGCACAGAAACAATCGCAAGTAGCTTTAATACACAGTGGGCTCCAGGGGGAGACCAAACCATATACTAAAATAGTGGTATAAGAACCATGACTCTAGTCAAGACAGTGTCTAGAGGATGTAGAATCACTGGGACTCTAAGGAACCACCCAAGGTGAGTAAGTAGGGACCCCACAGAGGACGGGTGCAGTGTGGTGTTAAAACCCCTTAATATCCTTACACTCCACCCATCCTCAAACTCTGAAAAACACCTCACTCCCCTAAACTCCACTCATCCAAGAACCCTAAAACCCCCTCCCCACCCATAAACATTACACATTCCTGATACCTACAAAAACATCTCACCTGCCCTAAATGCCACTCATTTCTAAACCCTAAAACCCCCTTTCTGTGCCTGAACACCACCCATTCCTGACCCCTAAATCCCTCACCAGTCCTAAACTCCACCCAAGTTTAATATGATTTTGGATTTTTCCTTAAAAGTGTCTTTCCTTTAAATTGTTATCTTTTTGTATTTACTTAAACTTGTATTTTATTAAAATTATTTTTTCATGATTTGGTTTTCTCCAATGTGGTTTATCAGTTTTTGTTTTTCCATTAATTCACATAGATCACTCACCTACAATTCAAGCGCGCCAAGATTGTTTTCAAAATTGATTATTTTCTGATGTCAAGCATAGACCTTCATCTGGATTTACATGTGCTAATACTGGCATGTTTTTTTTGTACCACTCACTTGATGAACTCATTCTTAACTACAGGGGTAACAAGAGGAGGGTGTTTGCTCTATTAGAGCATGGGGGCGGGGGATAAAATTACATTTATTACATCATACAGGAATCCAACTTCTATTTCACACAGAATCAGGGATCAGTAGCATCCCTGTTAGGCATATTGGGAGCCTTTAATGCCTTAATAAGGGCTAGAACCATGAGATACATAGCTTGAGACAACAGATGCTAGGAAGAAGAGTTGTTGCAGTTAATGACACTCCTTCTGGAGTTGGAATCCCAATATCTCCCTTCCATGTACCATGATCTACTCTGGAACATTGCACGCAACAAACCAATGCTGGCAAAACTTTCTAGTGGGCAACCTGAATTTCCTCACAGAGCCGAGAATACCAGCGGGGAAATAAGATGAGTAAGATGCTACACTGGCTTTGGCTGGGCTTAGCAGGTTAGTCAAAGGTCCTGCCCTGCACCAATGTCCTGTTCCCTATTTCTGGCCAACTGCTTCAGCTTACAGTCTTTGACCATGGGCACTGGGGTCACAGAAAAGACACTTGAGAGAATATATTTGGATTCCTGGAGCCCTGAAGGAGATTGAAGCTTCAAATGAACCCTCATTGTGACTTCCATGTGAGCTCAAAATTCTCAACAGTGAGTGACGGCTGAAAATTAAATATTTTGTTTATTTATTAAGTACAAAGCATCACCTGTGTTATTAAGCACATTTAGCACCACCAAATTGGTGTGGCAAATATCTCACAGGCATCATTTTACACACCCTAATCATAATTTGGAACACCCCTACTTAAAAGTACTACTTTTTAAGTGACACCTTTAGTAATAGAGTTGGTCACATTTCTATTATTAAAAACAATAATAACATTGTGTTCCAACACAGAATACATAGACATTAAATCAAATTACGATGATATAAATTGTGATACTCACTGAACAAGTACTGGATTAATTGGCATATCATTGGTGACAGAGACAATTCCAGCCTCAGCGATATTGCCAGTGAAATGTATACCAGTCACACTTGTCACTTTGTTTCCAGGGAATTCAGCAATGACATTCACAAGGCCGTGTTGATGAGACCAGGTTCGGGCTTGACCCGCAATAAGGATACCTACACCTTTCTTTATGGACATGATGATGTCCCTATATTGACTATCATCATAGGCATTCATGCAATACACCCCAAAGCAGTCTGAGAACTGTGCACTGGATTGAACCTTATTGCCATGAATTGTCTTCTGCAGCAAGTCAAAGCTCGTGTGGATTCCAATCAGTGCATCGCGCGAGGGTTTGAGCCATTCCAAAGCATTCTGAAGGAAAGAGGTGAAGTTGCGACTCTTCAAGTAGCCTTCATGTGAAATGACCACCACTCGGCCCTTCCCGTAATGGGAGGCAGCAATGAGGACCTCCCCTTTGGGACTAAGCATTATTGGGAATGCTTTATCGCCACTGAGCAGCAGCTGGCATGGGGCTTCATGCTCAGTAAAGTCCAAAACATTGAGACCTTTGATCAGATTCTTGTATGCTTCTGTGGGAGTCATTTCCAATGGTTTGAGATTCCTAGAAGCAAATTAGAAATATCCTGTTAAAAGGCAGATTGTTGGCATGTAAAACTACTTAACATGGATATCAAGCTTCAGCACCTGGTTAATTTAACACTTTGAAAAGCAATAAACAGGAAACAGGATAATGTGCATACTCAACCTTATATGTCATAAGCAGATATAAAACAAATCCCTTCAAGGTCAATAATTGGATAGGAATCCTGCTTTGGCACAAGAGAAGGTACAGCTATCAAAGTCAGACTTCCATTCGAAGACAAAAAGGAAGATCTCCCATAATGCAACAAAAGATATAAAACAAAGTTGGAAAACTTTATTAGATATTGTCATATCGCCTGTCATGACTTCCGCAATAATTCCTACAACATCTAAGAGATAGCTCATTTATCAAGGATAAGCATTGAGCTTCAAGGATTTCAGATCTTGTAACTAAACAGAGATATGTGCTTAAAAGAAATATTTTGATTAAACACAACTTCAAGTTGAAAAATACTGAATCATGGTACCATCGCTTAGGGATAGCAAAGTTAGATATCTCACTGTGTAGTCCAAAAGATTGGAATGACAAACTCTAATATAACATTACTTTAGACTGGGTGGGTAAAAGTTTTTCAGGCATTCCTATGCTGGAAATGGATAGGTCTTGATGTGATTCTCTCAATAACACTAAGCACTAGGCAAAATGCCGCACAAGAAACTACTGTTGTAGGTGTCTCAATGTTAAAATATTTATTAGCTCAGGCTTCATGTGCAGCAGTTTCATTTGGAATCAGCCTTTCTTACAGGCACTACTGTCTATGTGGCTCAGATCAATGCACAGACATATAGTAAATCAGTTGTTTTTTACTTTTCGCCTCATCCCACTGCGGAATCTAGTGTGTTGCATACCAACTTGGACTTTTTTTCCTTTTTCTCCTTCTGGCTGCAGCTAGAGGCGAGGAGCTTGTAACTCTCTCAACTCTTGATGACAGGGGCAATTAATTAATTATTACATGTCAAGAACCATAATAAACATTCTCTGATCCTGCCGCCTTTCCTAATGAAATTCTTGTTTATATAATCCTTTCAACATCTTATTACAAAGTGCGTGCAAATTTCTTGCTGGCAAACAAGAAATTGGAACTTTTTCACCTCATCCTCCTGCTCTCCTAGAAGCGAAGAATGTATTAGCACATCTACCTGCAAGTATACTAATCCTGGAGTGTGGGCTCCAGAAAGTCTAACAGAGTGGATCTATTCCTCAGTACGGTCTGTAGGTTGAGCCTTTTGCTGTCTGTGACATTGATCTCTCACTTCCTCCCTTACATGTTAGTCTATCCTTTCCCCATTTGTTTCTCTATGTTTGCACAACAAAAGAAATTTGGCCGAAGACAAGAGCCATCTATGCTCCCAGGTGCACTTGTTTGACGGTTGCCTAACAGCTACTAGGTATGGGTTGGAAGGAGCATGGGCCAGGTCATATGCCACCCAGCATCAGTCTATTTACCCTGTCCTCTGGACATTTCACCCCAGTCATCGAAGAAAACATTGAAGAGGACAATGAGTCTTACTTATTTGAGTCTGTTAGGGCCTGGAAGGGTCCTGGGCCAGAAACGTTGCCCTAAATCACCTAACAACTGGTTAGCTTTTGTCGAACCATAGATGTGTCCCTCTTAAAGAGCCTCTTCCCATTGAATGGAGGGATAGCTGATCTTGAGTGTAATCCTCCCTTATTAGACTGAAGCCATGAGCTACAGTAGCCGTTGTGATTTAATCCCTTCCTCAAATGCAGCAATTATGCACTCACACTCACAAGACACTCATCTTCTCTTTCTTCTGCCTAAAGCTCGCCTAACACACCTATACCCACCCATCCCTCACACCCAACCGCAGATCTGCTCCTCTTAATTCTCAGCCAATGTACGCATCCCCACAACAACATTGTGACCAAAGATCTTCCCTACCAAACCTGTTTCCCAGTTTCACTGAACACTATCCCGTACTATACTACCAATCACAACAGCACCCCCACTACATTATTTCCATCTACAGGCTTTCCCAAAAAATATATCCGGCTCTGTCCTACACACCCCCAACCATCTTTGTCTTAATATTTCTATCATTAAATACAATTGCTATTATCGTATTCCGGCAAATTGCCAACACCTCACTTCAAAAATCTCACCAACCTTTTGCAGGAACGCACACTGCTCCCTGTTAATAATTACACCTTACGTTTGTTAATTCAATCTACCACAAAGAAACTGGAGGAAATGCATGCAATTGTTTCCTTGCAAACAACAGTCTAACCTCATTAACCAACCATTACGTTTGGATTAATCACTAATCTTGGGCTGTGGCACTGCCTAGTGCCTGGCATAAAGCGTTTTAATACCTCATTGGGGTAGTTAGCACCCTGTAAAAGCAATTACATTAAAATACAATACAAGTCTTCAAAAAGACTGAAGGCCTTGGATTCCATTACTTAATATAGAGTTCAAATATAAAGATCAGCAGTTTATGCAAACATCATTTGACCTCACACCGAAGATCACATTAGATACCCCTTTATATTGCGCAAAGCACACCCTCCCCTGAAGGTAACCGAATCTTAACCTCTTTTTCCCGTGTCTGACTTGCCTTCTCTAATCCAAAAGATCATTTTGTGATTAAAGGAATTGCTTTGCTCTATATGTATATTGCCCCACTGCATATAATGAATCCATTAATTTCTCCTAATCAACCTGCATATCCCTGAAATTTGTCAGCAGGAATATACATGATTTATGTTCACTAGTTTAGACTATTAATCCCACAGTGTATCAGTGTAACAATGTAATCTCACTGAGCTTGCAACTTAATCTTTCCAACACCTAAATTTAACCCAACCGTAATTCAACTTCTACAATTCGCAATGAACTGTAACCTGTACACATGACTGGACTCTGGTCAACGACTTGTTGTAGGGGGTGCGCTGGATTTAGGAATAGTATCATTTACTATTCCTACTCCAGTGTGTGCAACAGCAGGGAAGGTGTTGGATTCTAAAACCAACACCAGTGCCCTCTTCAGCAAGTTGTTTAAAATATTTGAAATGTAATGGTTCGGGTTGTAACAAAGCGGTCATTGTAACAGCCACGTTGTAAAGGCATGCGATGTAAGGCATGCGTTGTTGTTGCTGTTTCCTTTCTGCAGCAAACATATAACGAGGAAAAAGCCTCCATGGATTGTTTTTGTGCAGGAAGTTTTCCCTTCCTGCATAAAAACAATCCTGACAACAACGCAGACACTCTTGCCTCATGGTGCAAGGGTGACTACTTTGGCGCTAGGCTGCAAATTGTGCGCTGGCGTTGCCTGAAAGGACGGGAAAGCAATGTATCTTGTAAATACTGTTCATTCCTGCCCTTTTAAATTGGCGTAGGTCAGTGCAGCAAAAAGACTTGCGGCGCTGCACTACACAAATTCATTTTAAATGAGGCCCTGAGTTGTTCGGACACTCATGTAGCTCGGAATCACAATATACAGATGTGGTTATATATACAGCGGACTCAATTTGCTTCATCTTTCAATTTTTACACCCCCTGAGTATTTAGATGCAAAACATCCTGCTACTTTTTGCTGTCATAAACAACCAACTTGTAGACCAATCAATTAGTCCCAATGTCAGATTTCAGTCGAAAACTTATTAAATCCTGAAATGTTTCTGTTTATGATCCTTTTCTGTAAGTTGGATCAAGGAAGACATAAACATCCAATCTGCTAACAAATACTTTATTTTGTTATTCTGTCGGAACACAAATGCGAGCCAACAGGTTTTATTCCTTCTCATAGGAATGTACTAAGCATTACACAAAAATATACAAATATGTGTTAAAAAAGAAAAAATGTATTTCATAAATATAATACAATCGGAGCGCGCGGCGGTGGCAAGATGGCCGCATCCTAGGGGAGCTCCGCGGCGCCGGCAATTACTCTCCCGCGAAGGACCCGCTAACCGGTTTGATACCAGCTTCTCCCTAGAAGTCATGAAGTCAGAAGTTGCACCGCTCATTTATGCAAGCTTTGCGGCCGACGGTGCCTGGGGGAAGGTGGGTTTTCAAACACGCTCTGAATCCCCATTAACCCTGAGGGCACCTCGCGGCCGCCATTTTGGTGAATTTTATCGGCGCGAAAATTTAATCACCTCAAAAACTGAGCTTTTTTTTAATTTTGTTCCCTCCAGTCTTCACAGAATGATGTTGTTTTGCTTTTTTTCAACCTATATGGTTCACATTGGCTGCGCATGTGCTTTTTTCCTACAAAAGGCAAGCTTTTCCTTTTATTTTGTGGCTTCTCAGTAGTTCCTCGACAATATGCAGGTGGTGCATTAACATTTTCTCTCCGGAAGGCACACAGTTGATCCTAATTCTCTACTGAGCCATTTGTTTCAACATGCCTACATTTTTCATTATGTCGTTTTATTTTTTACAGCTGTAGTTATACTCAGGTGAATTAGTGAAGCCCTCCTTCACGGCTATCAGTGCGTCTTTTTTCCAAATGTGTGATTTTCGCTTGGCTTTTTACGCACTATCTGGCCATTCTCAGAATTCGCTCTAAGGATATTCTTTTTGAGGTTTCTGTGAACATTTCACCAATATATGCTTCAATATTCTCCTTTCTTGACAGATACCTAAATATTGCTTGTTTTCAGTGCCTCCTTTAACCCCTGTGCTGCCCATTATTTCTCCACGATGGATCTTACACAGGCAAATAAAGCACATGGCATCTCTGGAGCTCTTTCTGGGGGTGCAAGGACTCCTCAACTAGCGCTAGTAAGCGTCAGAAAAAAGACCCCTTCTCTCCAACCAAATCTCCTCTTCCTAGTACGCTAGAGGATATAATGGATGAACTGCGTCGTATTCGTCCATTTATTTCAGACACTACCACAACTCTTCAAAGAATTGAGGAAAAATGTTCTGGCCTGGATGTACGATTAACTGATGTTGAACAAAAAGTAAGTGATGCTCAGGATGTTATTGCGAAAGTTGATGCTCTTAATAAGGAAGTTACCCTACTGAAGAAATCCACAGAGGATTTGGAAAATCGGAATCGTCGTAGCAACCTGCGAATTTATGGTATTCCTGAAGGTTCGGAGGGGTCTGACATGATTCTCTTCTTAAAAACCCAGGTCTTACAGATCGCTGGTCTTCCCAAAACCGCTGACTTTAACATCCAGATGGCCCACAGATTGGGTCCTCAAAATGCATCCTCAGCTGTCAAACCAAGAGGTATCATAGCATACTTTTTGTTGCACTCTGATTTAATGTCTATTTTAACCGTGGCCAAACAGCACAAACAAATGTTCTGGTCAGGACATAACATTTTCTTCAGCCAAGATGTCTCCAAACAAACTGGCACTAGACGCAAAGAGTTTTTGGATCTCAGGCCAACTTTGAAGTCGATGAATGCCCGTTATGGTCTCATAGATCCTTGCTTCTTCAAAGTGACTTATAAAGACAGATCTTTCTCTTTTGAGGATCCTGCTGACCTCCGTAAGTTCATCCATACTCATCGGGAAGAGCAGATGGAACTGAGCAAACGTTAACAATTTTCCTTTAAGATGTTCCAGGTTCCCTTCTGTTTTACCCTTTGGTTTTCTGTTCCCCTCTTGCACTGAGGCTTATCGTTCCATGTCTTCTTGTTTATTTCAGATCTATCCTTTATTGAAGTTTGTGGAATCCTGTGTGTACCCTTCATATTTGTATGCCTCATACACCCGTTGATGTCTCTCCATTTCTCCTGGTAAGCTCCCCTTTTACATTGTCGTTTCTACATTAAGTGTTTTTTAGTCATGCTCGTTCTCATTACCTCGTCCAGGCTTGCTTATTTCCTTCACGTTATCTCATTGTATACTGTCGGCCCCGCCCTGTTCCCATCCCTGTGATGCGGCTGTCTTGGTTTCTTCTTTCCGCCCCCTCCCCTTTCATTGTTTGTTCTCCTTTTATTGTGCATTATGGCTAAAGCCTCTTGGCTTTTTGTCATCTCTTTCTTTACTATTATGGGAGCACTTGTTCCCGTCTTTCTACCCCTCTCTCTCTTTTCCCTCCTTCTCTTCCCTTCCTTTCTTTTCTTTCTTTTCTCTTCAGTACATGATCCTCGCTTTCCCTCCAATTTCCTTATTTTCAAGCTTTTCTATGATAAATTTATTTCTCTCCACTTCTTCTTCCTTGGCAACGGTTTTTTCAACTACCTTTCTTTATTCTCTTCTCCCCTTTCCTGGTACTCTGCGTATTTGATTCCTATCGCTTTCCTGTCGTAATTTGGACTTTCCATTTGTGGTGGTCACAAACGCTTTTTCTCTATCCCACTGATATATTTTGCATTTTCTTCTTTTTAATTGTTTTACTTCTAATTTATCCTCCTTTTTTTTCTTTTCTCTTAACTGGTTTACGCCTTTTTTCCTACTCTTTCTTCATTCCTTTCTATGAGTGGTCTTCGCATTATTTCATGGAATGTTAAGGGTCTTCGAAACTCTATTAAAAAGCAACGTATTTTATCTCATTTGGCTCGTTTGAAATCTCAAGTAGCTTTGTTTCAGGAAACACATCTTTTTTACAGGACTTATCTTCGCTACGTAAACAATGGGTAGGAGAAGCCTTCTGCTCCCCAGCTGTCAATAACAAAACCGGTGTTGTTATTTTATTTCATAAATCGTTGTCTGTTCATGTTCAAAATGAAATTTCTGACTCTAATGGTAGATGGTTGTTTCTAGATAGTATTGTAAACTATGTTCATCTTTCCTTTTGTAATGTCTATGGTCCCAATGGTGTAGATTTGTCCTTCTGGAATGATTTTTCCTCACTTCTCTCTTCTCAAGTTACTGAAGATTTGATTGTAGGTGGTGATTGTAATCAACTTATGGATCCATTTATGGACCGCAAGTCACAAATACGATATGTCCCCAATAAAATGCAAAAATAATTTCACAAATCCATCTCCTCTAGAGGCCTAGTTGACTCATGGAGAATATCCCATCCTGATTCCTTTGAATTCTCTTTTTTTTCTCCAGTACACTCATCACACTCCCGTATCAACTACATCTTTCTCTCACACCACGCCTTTCAATTTATGACTCATTCTGAAATAGGTTCCATTCTCATCTAAGATCACGCCCCTGTCATCTTAGACATGGACTATCCTTCTCCCATTTCTGCCTCGCGTCGCTGGCGTTTCAATAATTCATTACTTCTCGATCCCCTCTTCACTGCTCACTTCGCACTTTTTATGGATGAATTTTTTCGCAATAATTTAAACACTGCCTCAGATTTTCACTTTATTTGGGATGCTTTCAAGGCCGCTGCTCGAGGCTGTGTCATAGATTTTGTATCACGTAAAAAGAAAGAAGCCCTCAGCCAAGCATCCCGCATTCTTAAACAAATTAAGGATCTTGAGCACCTTTATTTCACTACTAATTCACCTGACTCCTTATCCTCCCTTAGTAAAGCTAAAATACAATATAATAAACACTCGTGGGAATCCACCTCCAATCACCTTCTTAAATGTAATGCCAAAATATATGGTGGACGCAATAAAGCAGGTAAATCGCTTGCGAATTATCTTAAAATTAAAAAACAGAAAACTAAGATTGATGTCATTAAAGAATCTCAGGGAATTTCTCAATCCTCGGATGCCAAGATTCTTGATTGTTTTGTTAAATATTATTATTCCCTTTACACACCTGAATCTAACCCCTCCCCTGAGCAAATTGACTCTTTTTTCAATCTATCCCTAAGTCCCCTAACACACCTGTAGATCTTTCCTCCCTTGATGTTCCCATTTTAGAGAAGGAGATAGTTGCTGCGCTTTCTCTTCTACCCAAGGACAAAACTCCTGGCCTGGATGGTTTTACTGTGCACTTTTTTCTTCAATTTAAATCAGTTTTAATACCTCATTTACTCACTTTAAATAATCATTTCCTTGCCACAGGTGAATCCAAAGGTTCCTTTACGCAGGCAATGCTTTGCCTCCTCCCTAAAAAAGATAAAGATCCCTCCCTCTGTAAAAATTATAGGCCCATTTCTCTTACAAATACAGACTGTAAAATGTATGCAAAAATGTTGGCTATCCGTATTATTAAAGTTATCCCCGAATTAGTGAATATATATAAGTCTGACTTTTTCAAAGGTAGGTCTATTACTGATAACTCAAGAACCCTTCTTAATATTATACATCTTGCTGCAAAGATGGATTCTCCCATTGCCGCTATCACACTAGACGCTGAAAAGGCCTTTGATCGAGTCAATTGGGATTTTATGTTCAGAGCACTTATATGGCATGGTTTCAGCCCCCCTATTCTTAAGTATATTCAATTGTTATATTCTGACCCTAAAACTTCTATAAGGATTAATGGTGCACAATCAGATTACTTCTCCCTTCATAGAGGAACCAGGAAAGGATGCCCTCTTTCCCCTCTCCTCTTTATCCTTGCTTTAGAACCTTTTTGGGAAAAAATAAGAAACTCTTCTTCTTACTCCGGATTTATATATAGGGATGTAGAAATCAAATTTACTGCTTATGCGGATATTTTGCTTTACATTTCTAACCCCGCTGTTTCATTACCTGCACTTTTCTCTTTACTCAATGACGATTCCTTGGTATCCGGCTATAAACGTAATATTGATAAATCTGAAGTCCTCCCCTTAATAAGTTTTGCCTTTCTCATATGTTTGAGGGTTCAGTATTTGAATGGAACCCCGGATTTATCAAATGTTTAGGTATTCTCTACGCTAATACCACCAGAGAGACCATCAAAATTAATCATTCTGATATACTTAAAAAACTCTCTTTACTCATAGAACGTTGATCCCCATTGTTCCTCTCTTGGTGGGGCCGATTGGCGACTATTAAAATGATGCTACTCCCTATTGTAAATGTTTACCTTTCTATGCTTCCTCTTTCCCTTCCTCATTACTTTTTTAAATCCATTAATCGCCTTTTAACGAAGTTTTTATGGAATAATCGCAAAGCTAGAGTCTCCCTTTTTCGTCTCCAACAACCCAAAAATCTTGACAGTGTTAACTTTCCTAATATCTCCCGTTTTCACTCTGCATTTACACTCAAACAGATTTGGCCTTTCCCTACTGATTCGTCTCTTTCCCCTTTAACAGCTTGGAGCTCTATAGAACTTGCACAACTTGCTCCCTTCTCATTCCTTACAGCTACCCGCTTATCTCAACCTCCTAAAAGATTCGCAACCCCTGTTTTTAAGCACTCTAAGGCATTAGCGCTTTCACTTTTCCGTTCTTTTCTCTCTTCCTCAACCCTTCATACGCTGACTCCGATTTGGTACAATAAATTCCTCAAGATCAACAACAGGGCACTTTTCTGGAAAGAATGGATTGATAAAGGCATTATTACCTATGACCACTTGCTCAAAGATAACTCTTTAAGATCTCTCCAAGATCTAAGAGACTCTTTTAATCTCTCTAACACACACTCTACTAATTTCCTTTTACTTTCACATACCCTTTCTTCCACTATCCCTCAAAACATTCCCTTTTCTACTGATGCACTTCCCCTCTCCTCTCCTCCCCACCACACTTTTCTATTCCCTTTAGAGCTTCGGCTATTTATAAGCTTCTCTCTCATTCCCCTACTGAGCGGCTTAAATCTAAACTAGAACTTTTGTGGGAAGCGGACTTAGCCCACAAAAGTCCCTATCAGTTTGGGATTCTATCTGGTCTAAAATACACAGTTTCTCGTTCAGCTAGCACTACACAGACTTTCTATTTTTTTTATAATCTGCTTTTTTACACCATCAGACCTTTATAGATTTAAATTATCAGACTCAAAAAAGTGCTGGTCCTGCTCATGCGACCATAGTGACCTTCTTCATATGTTTTTTCATTTCCCAGTGGTCAAAGCTCTTTGGTCCCGTATTTGGTCTACACTGAATACCATTTTGTCTACTGATATTCCCTTTGAGATTGTACATATTTTTTTGGGTGGTTCCTCTCCCATATGGAATGTTAAATGCAATGTTCGTAAATGTATTGACCTTTTCATAGCAATTTCTTTTCAGATAATCACTACTAATTTGGAAAGATACTTCAAAAATTGCGTATAATGCTTGGTAGAATCTGCTATGTCATCACCACAGACTTGATCGCGCTTATGCTACAACTGTACCATTATTAATCAAAAGAGATTTGTTATGGCTACCTTTAACTGATTATCTCTCTAGACACACCCCTTGAATTGTTTGATGGTCTTTTCTTTTCTCTTCTTGTTGTTAGATATATATAAGTATTGAATTTGAATTTACAGTTGCCCTCTTTCCCTTTTCCCTCCCCCTTTTCCCCCCTATGAAAAATTACCCACAAAAGCTAGGTTTATTGGTATAGTTATATACCCCTCTCATGGGGTTAGTAGTTTAATCATTAATGTTTCTCAGATGTCTTATGTTTCTTAGATATCACTTACTTTTGTAATGATGTTTTACGTGGTTTATCTTTATTCAATAAAGCTTTCTAAACTTAAAAAAATAAATATAATACAATGTAGGAGCATCTGGAGGAGAACATGGCGGCCAGCTAGAGGCAGATTGCTGGAGCCTCTCCTAGTGTGCTGCATTGTAGGACGTTTCATGGGACTAAAATGGAGATAAATGAAAATAATAATTAAGAGGAGACACTGCCAGGGGACACCAGCGGAAAAAACGTATGAGACACACATTTTTTGGAACCATTTTTGGATCTGCCTCTGAATTCGGCGCGCACCTATTCGGGTTGCGACTAGTCCCGAGTCCAGCTCACGTTCATGAGTACTAGGCTGTCATTGCCACCGGCACCATCTAAGTTAACTGGGTTAGATTTATATACGAACCTGACAAGTGAGGGAGAGGCAGCATTGGAGATGGACCAGGTGGTAAGGCGGAGTGAAGAGAAGCAGTCATGGCGGATGCTGGAGAGAGGGAACAGCACTGATCGAGGGCCACGCTGGAGATCCAAAGAGGATTCCAGGCAGCGTTGAGGATTCCCTTCTGGGGGAGAGGAGGTGGAGACAGCTGCAGGAAGAAAAAGGAGTCAGAAGCTGACCTGCAAGCGCTGAAAATCAGGAAACACAGGATTGGATACAAGTTAGGGCTCAGGGATCACAAAGACTGGTTAATTTAAGTGCTGTGGCTGAGAAGAGCAGGAGGAAAAGTGAGGTTAGTCTTGCTGATTTGGGGAGAGTGAAGGGGAGAGTTCTGAGGGGTGATAAAGGCTTCTGTAGATATTCATTGAGGAGTGTAAGAAAGGGGAAAGACTTGCTGGGTCAAAGAACGCAAGGGGAGAAGCTGCTGGAAGAAATAGTTGGGGATGAAAGAGCAGGAAAAATAGTCCACAAAGTGAAAAAACCCACTAAGAAACACAGAATAGAAAGAAGTCAGTGCAAGGTGCAATTAAAGTTACACCTTCACTTAGAACTTTCTTTAAAGTGCTCCTGAGAATCTTGGTTTTAAGTGAAGTAGGTATGTTGGGCAAGGTAAAACAGAGGAAGGTGGATGATGATAGACAGACAGAACCCCAAGGAGAGATTGGGCCGGCTGGCTGGGAGAAGGATTACAGTCCAAACAGATTCCAGGCGCTGACAATGGATGTGCTTGATCTCCCAGCAGTATCAGAAGCAGTTTCAGACAAGCAGAGGTTAGCAAAGTTAGCAAAGTTAGGGGCTGGTGACACCCCTCAGAGTGGTCTAAAAGAAGAAGTTGCGCTGGTGTCTAAATTGGTTTCTGAGGGACGGCAGTCCACAGAAGGAGAGATACTGAACATCTGGAAAAAAGGGATGACACCATGGGTAAGGAGGCACCATCAGTAAAGGAGTTAATTACAGTTCTCTCCTTAGAGAGAAAGGGGAGGCTCGAGACCTCAAAAGGTAATCAGAGTGAGATTAGAACGGTATGTGAGAGCTTAGAAAAAAAGATTGATGAACTTGCAAGACAGAACCACTAGTTGAAGGAAACGGTAGAAGAGCTCAGAAATACGGTGCAAATTAATAAAGAAGACATTAAGGCCCTAAGAATGAAAGATCAGGGACAACAGGAGTTGATAGAGAGAATGGAAAATAATCAGAAAAGGAACAATCTACGGATTATGAATGTGCCAGAAGGAGCAGAAGGGAAAGATCTGAAATCGTTCATAGTAAGGCTGATTAAAAATGGATTACAGATAGAAGAATCAGAACAAGATATTCTTAGATATATTCAGAGTGTTCATAGGAATCCTTTTAAACTGAATCCAAATAGAAGCAGGGAAAGGAAAATTCTGATAAACTTTCTTACTTATACGTTAAAGGAAAAAATACTAATAAGAGCTCTAAGCGCAAAAACAGTTAAGATTGATGGGGCCTCATATGAGATCAGGTCATATATCTCTCACATCACGTCCAACAGGCAATGGGAATTGGGGAAGAGGATAGAACCACTGAAGAAACTGGGGGCTACAGTTGAGATGAAGTTAATAGCTGCACTGAAAGTAATGCTGAATAATAAAATGCATAGTTTCAGATTGACAGGTGAAGTGGATGACTTCATAGGAAATTTGGAGAAGGCGGTATGAGTTGGTTAAGTGACAAAATAAAGTTATGGGCATAGTCCTTTGGTGATACATATATTAGTCAAGATAGGCATACTAGGGGGGTCACCCATACGTCTGAGGCCATATTGAGAAGTGGTAGGTTCTCCAGGGGAGGAGTGGGGTGTTGGGCACTGGGTTGGGGCATATATGTGATATTATAACGCATGCCATTACGTAGCATGCATTGCAACGCCAAACTTTTCCCCAAATTTCTGTCGGGGGAGCACTGGAAGTTGGAATAGATTCATTTTCCATTCCAACTCCAGTGTGTGCAACAGTAGGGAAGGTGTTTGAGTTAAATCCAACACCTTCTACCCACTGCTGCACACCTTTTTCTTTGCCACGGCATGCGATGTAACTGCATGCGTTGTAACAGTTGCATTGTAAAGGCTGCTTCCTATAGGGAGCATGTGGGAGAAAAAAAAGAAACCTCAGGAACTTCAGATTCCATAGATGTATACTTCAATACAATACAGAATGCCTGAAGATTAGAGTACCAGAATGGAGATCCTGTCTTGGAATGTAAATGGGTTAGGAGTAAGAGGAAGGAGAGAAAGACTATTGCAGTATATCAAACACTTCCTGACCCAGGTTATGAAACTACAGGAGACACACTTAGCGGAAAAATAATGTATGGAGTTATTTAATTCAAGGAGTTGGGTGCAGCAAATGGTGTGCACAAATCAGACATCAGTTACAAAAGGGGTAACTATCCTGCTAAAACAGAATGCTAAGATTACGATCACAGATAGCACCTCAGACAGTTCAGGAAGGTGGATTATAGCAAAATTGAGGGTAGATGGCCAAGGTTTTACATTGGCAGGGCATTATGGACCTAATAAAGATGAAATAACGCCTCTAAAGGAAATGTTAGCAGGATTACTAAATGTTCCTGATCCTATCATTATCACTGGAGATTTCAATGCAGTTTTAGATAGTATCTTAGAGAGATCAACCAAAAGTAGAGCAATAGTTAATCAAAAGATGGTGGCACAGATAAATCAGATAATGGAACAAATGGGGCTGTGTGATATATGGAGACAGAGAGCGGGGGCTAGAAGAGGTTACACCTACGATAACAGCAAATACGACATCAGTCTAGGATTGACTACTTCCTAATAGATAGAGGCTTAAAAGATCTGGTACCAGATATTAAACATGTTGGGGCCCACTTATCAGATTACTCAGCCGATCTATTAGACATAGGCCCATTAGAGAGGAGCACACAGACAAGGTGGACAATGGATTGCACTCTGCTATTAGAACCAAAATTTGGTGGAAGGGATGAAAGCCGGCACGGAAGGGTTTTTCCAGTTCAACCGAGATTCTGCCTCAGTGGGACTAGTGTGGGACTCATTCAAGGTGTACTTAAGGGGAAAGATAGGTAGCCTGTTGGCTGCTAAGTGGGGAGCATATCGGGGGAAGTCTTGAACTTAGAAAAAAGTATCAGGATAATGGAAGAAGAAATAGCAACACTAAATCTGAGACAGGAAGAGATAGAGCCCCTATGGTCCGAGCTCTTGTTTTTAAAAACAAGACTAACTACCATTATCAAGGATAGGGTTAGAAAAAGATGGGAGGCTAGCAAGTTAGCACATTTCAAATACGGGGGAAACTTAAGCAAATTATTAGCAAGGCAAGCCAAAAAATATCAGGTGAACGACATTAAATGTAAGGACACTTGGGTGGTGCTAACGAGTAGGAAGGAGATTGAGGGTACTTTCTATCGATACTTTGAAAATTTGTATAAAGAAGATTTAATGATTTCAGAGGAAGATGTGGAAAGCTTGTTGAGTCTGGATCGTGGAGCTGCGATAAGTGAAGAAAAGAGTATTGCCCTAAATGAGAAAATAGCAAGCTGGGAACTGGAACAAGCGCTTAAGTCTGGCAAGCAGAGGAAAGACCCCAGTCCGGATGCATTGTCACATGAAATCTACAGAGCCTTAGCTGGTGCCCTAGTCAAAATACTAACAGATTTATTCAATGAAATGTTCGTAAACGGAGCACTCATACCTGAATCGTGGAAGGAGGCCACCCATTACTCTAATTTTGAAACCTGGGACAGATAGGGTACGCTAGAGGGCGCACTGCCGAATGGTTGGCTCGTGAGTCAGCTCCGCCGGACGGGTGCAGGAAAAAGCGGCCTAAACCCACAAAAAGTACCGCTAGAAGAGCGAAAAAGACAGAAACAACAATCGGAACATGCCGCCCAACGACTGCAAGCACTGAAATTCAGGAAACAGCAGAGGTGGCGGAAATAAGGGTGACAAACTGTGCAGGCAAGAGAAGCGATTCAAGATGGCGGCTAACGGCACCCGGACCTGTCGGCTACTGTGAAGGATCCAGAAGCAGGCATGCAGAATGACCCGATCTGTTCACAACACACAGGCGCCACGAACGACTTGGGACCCAACGGAACGGCGCCGAAGAGCTAAAGACTCCGCAAACGCCGTTTTTGGTTTGCGTTCCAGGAGACTCAAAATGGCGGCTGCAGTGGAACTCACGAAGTGAAGCGCAACAGAGGAAAACCATCGGGACTCCTCTGAAGTCCGACATAGCAGCGGTTTCGGCGAACAGGTGCGTGGGGCGAATGATGCTGTGAGAAGACAGGCGTACTAGCAACTGCAGCACGGGACGTACCATTAAACGGTTCGTCCGCGGGCTTCGATACCGGAGCGCTCTGCTGCTGCAGAAGCGGGAATACACCAAGGGGCAAAAGGCGCACAACAATAAATGAAGGTAACGGCTGTGAAACGGCGCTAGGCAACTGAAACGGTGGGCAAAAACGTACAATCTGAGACAGACGGTGCCAACCTAAATGCCGTATGCAATGAGTGCAAAGGAACAGCGCGACTGGCTGACTATGCAGGAGGCTTATGCTAAACCTTAGCGCCTGCACCTACATGTGATCACGCGCTCATAAGCTGAAAGCTTCGCCCCAAAACAAAAAGTACAGAAAAAGCTATAACTGTGAGCGCTGCAGAGTCACGACAGGGAAACACACAACTCTTACGGCGTGAGTCGGCACACACGGCAAGACAACATGGTGGCCATGCGGACAACCTGTGTGCCTGTTTCATAACTCTGGAACACTGAGGACAGCGCGAACACCCCAACAGCGCAAACTGTGCGCCACAAAGGGTCCGAGCACTAAAAGCCCTGGGAAGACACTGCGCAACCCCCTATCGTGCACCAACAACATGGGGAAGCCTGAAAAACAGCAGACCAAGCTGCAGTTTGACGTGAGGAAGCAGCCAAAGAACACTGCGGTGACGTCGGACACTGAGGGGGATAATGAAGCAAGCGATGGGGCTGGCATGGAGATAGTCCTAAGGGCAATACAGCAAAGCCTGCAAGAAATGAATAACAAGCTGGACAATGTGGTGCAACGCGTGGACAATATGGCCGCGAAGATCGATAAACATGGCGAGTGACTGGTGGAGGCGGAACAAAGAATATCCAGGGAGGAGGATGAGTCTAAGTCCGCGACGAGAATATGCGGAGACATGGAGAAAATGCTGGAAGTGTTGCGTGCTAAGGTGGAGGATCAGGAAGCCAGATCTAGACGCAAAAACGTCCACATAGCAGGCCTGCCGGAGACCACCAACACAGGCAAAATGGAGGACTACATTGAGACGTTGCTGAAGGACTTATTCGGCGCTGAAAAGCTATCATCGGTCTTTCTTGTCGAACGCGCACACCGTTCCTTAGCGCCTAAGCCGAAGCCGGGAGCTCCACCACGTATAATAATTGCCCGCATGCTCAACTACAGGGACAGAGATACAGTTCTCAGGCTGGCTAGAGAAATCAGTGAAATCACACCCCAAGGCAACACCCTGGAATTCTATCCAGACCGCACCATGGTGGTTCAACTGGCATGCAAGGAATTCGCGCCAGTGAAAAAGAAACTGCAGGAACTAGGCGTTGAATACGCGATGCTGTATCCAGCGAAGCTTAAAATCACAAATGCGGGCAAACCCGTGATTCTCCCCACAGTGCAAGCGGCGCAGGAATACATTAAGAAACTGGGACGACGACGCAAGGCGCAGGGACGAGATGACCAGGGCAGTGACAATGACTGAGAAGACAGGAAGCTGAGTGAAGCATCTGCGTACAAGCTTTCACAATGCTAGAAACACCTAAACGCGGAAATCAGCTCAGAAAATAATCAAGCGATAATACTGTAAAATATGACGCATAGCAGGCGAGCCGTGGTATATGCAGGTACAGATAAGGGTCCTTTCATGCCTTACAAACGGACCCGAACTACACTCTGTGTGCACGCCCGCAACATGCGCAGTGAGTAACTTCGTAGTCCAAAACGGACATGGGGCACTGGAGGGACAGCGGGAATGTGAAATGTGTTTGTTGTGGATTATCTGCACTATACAGACGATACGCAGTACTAGCTGACGGACAGACACTTGCCGTTGCCTACACAGTAATGTATGTGTTGCCTATGGAAACAGCTGATATTTGATATTTTTTTGATATTTTTTGGGTATTTGTAGAGCGCAGACATACGCTCCGGAAGGAGCATCTTGGCGCTAAGTTAGCACGCAGCGGATACATAAGAGATGGTACGTGGTGAGGAGACTAAGGCTAAATAGCTGCCAATATAGAGGTATCTGATTGTTGGAAGACCCAGGTCTTTAGGAGTTTTCTGAAGGTGCTCTCCTTGTCGGTTAATCTAAGATTGACAGGAAGATTGTTCCATGCCCTAGCTGCTAGGACGGTAAAGGTCCTCCCGCCCCTGGTTTTGAATTTGAATCTTGGAATGGTAATGAGATTTGTACCAGATGATCTCAGATCTCGAGAGGGGTTGTAGCGTATGAAGCGCTTTGCAAAATAATGGGGCCCTGAGTTTTTCATAGTTTTAAAAACAGTAAGGAGAAGTTTAAAAAGAATCCTTTTGTGTAACGGTAGCCAATGGAGAGTGTTCAACGCCGTTGAAGCTGATGACCTTCTAGGAAGTCCCAACACCAATCTGGCGGCTGCATGTTGTATGCTCTGCAGCTTTTTAAGAGTGGACTTTTTTACTCCCGCCATTAAACCATTACAATAATCAAGTCGGGAGAGTATTAGAGCTACCGCGACTGATTTTCGGGCTGCAATGGGGAGGAAGTCAAAGAATTTTTTCAAAGACTTAATGAGTCCAAAACAGCGGCCAGCAGTGATCCTGACGTGGTCATCGAAAGAGAGGAATGAGTCGAATTGCACGCCCAGGTTCCGCGCTGAATGCACAGCGCTAGGTGGAGCCTCAGATCCTGTGGGCCACCAGTCCTTCGGGCAGAAGGATATGTCTTTGCTCAGCAGTATGATTTCGGTCTTGGCACTATTGCATCTTAGATGATTGTTGTTGAGCCACTGGAAGACATCGGAAAGACAATTTTGGAAGCGCGGATCTGCGCTCGTACACTTTTTATCGACCGTGACGACAAGTTGTGTGTCGTCAGCGTATGACGTGACGAGGATCCCATGGGATTCTATCACAGCGAGGAGGGGGGCCATATAGATGTTAAAAAAGAGGGGACTTAATATGGACCCCTGGGGCACTCCTGATGTTATAGGTTTCTCGCTGGATAGATAGGGACCCAAGGACACAGTTTGGGACCTATTAGATAGGAAAGATTTAACCCATGCCAGAGCTGTGTCTGTCATGCCGATCTCTCGCAGTCTGTTGATCAGGATGACATGCGAGATAGTGTCGAACGCTGCTGTTAGGTCAAGCAGGATGAGGATGGCCTGCCTGCCCTCATCCTGCAGGAACTTGATAGAATCAGCTAGTTCGATCAGAGCTGTTTCTGTGGAGTGACCAGAACGAAATCCCGACTGCTGCGGATGCAGGATGTTACCAGTCTCTACAAAGGTTTTCAGGGGAGGAGGGAAGTCTTTCTGAATATTAACAATTTTCTCTACGAAAAAGTCAGCGATTTGATTGCACAAGGTTGCCGATGGGGGAATTTCCGGCGCAAGAGTTTTGGGGTGGGTGAAGGACTTAACTATAGTGAAAATAGTTTTTTGTTTTTGATGGGCATCATTTATGGCTTTAGTGAAATATTCCTTTTTTGCCTTTTTTATATTAGAGAGGTATGATTTCCTTTGTTGGACATAGAGCGCCCTTGCAGCCTCATCGTACGTTTTTCTCCATTTTCTTTCTAGTCTGCGACAGAGAAGATGGCTATCGGATAGGGCCTGGGTGAACCAAGGTGCGTTAGGTTTTCTTTTATGTTGATTCCCATGTTGATTTTTGGGTGTGGAATTCTCCAAAACAATTTGGTCAATCCAAGCATGGAAATTATGGGAGTCGACAGTTACGTCTCCAGTTGGTATCGGGGGTTTAGGTGGGGGTTGAGAGGCCAATTTAATATGTTCCGACACTTTCCTCCAATTCACTGTAAAGGAGGGGGGGGGGCGTTTCTTGTTAGGCAAGGTGGGGGCTTGTGTCTTGATATTAAAAGGAATGAAAGAATGGTCAGTCCAAATTTGAGGTATCGGGAGAGACGTGGTCAGGGTTGTAAGGTTAGAGCAAATACCGTCAAGGGTATGACCCGCGATATGAGTGGCCGCAGTGACAAGTTGGGACAATCCAAAGATATTTAATGAATGTTGGAAAGAAATGGCATGGGGGTCTATACAAGACTCCAGATGCAAATTCATATCTCCTAGTAAGGTAAAATTGGGATAGTGCAGTGTAAGTGCTCCCAAGACCTCATCTAGTGACTCAAGAAAAGGGGTGGCATTCCCAGGAGGGCGGTATATGAGTCCCCCTGAAAAGGAGGTCACGGCATTAATTTTAATTGAAAAGCCTATGCGCGTGTATATGTTAGATCCAAATTATGTTCAGCAAAGCATATACAGCATTACTGTGGTATAGTCGGTAACTGTTGGGTTTCTGCGGATGACTGCCAACAGAGATTGGCGGGAAATGTGAGGTAATGGGACAATATAGTTCAAACAACAGCATGTGCACCCGACCACATCCACTATGTGGATGGAGATGTGTGTACCTGGCGACACCCCCAAGCGGGTGCACCCCTATTACAGTTCTGATAACAGTTTGGTTAATTTAAGGGTATGGCTTGGGCACAGTTTGGGCGCTGAAGTGGGCGGGGGGATGGGTAGGGACCTGGGGGATGTTCGAACTGATTCACTGTGTCTAAGAAGCATTGCGACCTCTTTTTTCACCACAAGCACTGCGAGAAATTGTATACTAAAACACAGGCTTGGGCATTATGAACTGGTTGAGCCTGGAGCGCTTTGTCACAACATGAAACAACAGCATCAAACCTCACTGACATGACACAACCTACCACACTGAAATTCATTACGTGGTACGTTAGGGGTCTGGGTAATCCGAAGAAGATTCGGCAGATATTTGCATACTTTGATAGATTGCATGTTGACATAGCTTTTCTACAGGAAACGCACATAGCTGCCAACACCACCTCCGCACTGGGCTCTAGATCGGCAGAGTCAGTGACCAGCTCGCATTACTCCTCTTATTCCCGAGGGGGTCAGCATTTTAATACGGAAGGGGGTACACTTTGAGATCTCGACCATACACAGAGATGCCGAAGGAAGAAGCGTCATTGTAATAGGCATGGTGAGACATCGTCAAGTTGCTTTGGTGAACACATATGGCCCGAAAACGGATGACCCAGGGATCTTTGCGAAATTATGGCATACCATATCAAATTTCCAGGTCGAGAACATAATATGGGGAGGTGATTTCAACATAGCTTTAAGGGATGGGTTAGATCGGTCACCAAACGCACTAGAGCCGCATACACGAGCGAGAGCGACACTTCACGATGCACTGACAGATTTACAAATGACTGACATATGGAGGGTCCACCGTCCAGGGGAGCTAGTGGCGACGCACATAACTGCGGCACACAATAGTTGGTCTAGGCTGGATTATTGGCTAGGCACACGGGAGGTGGTATCATGGACTGTCTCTATAAAACATTTACCAAGAACACTTTCAGACCACAGTCCTGTGCTCTTAGCAGTGGACATACCACATTACGAGCCCCCACCTTTCACGTGGCGATTTAATGCGGGAGCTTTACGGGACCCGTTATACACTGACACCATATATAAGGCGATAGTGGACTACTTTGACCTCAACTGCCCCACGAAGGATGACCCTTGTCTCCTGTGGGAAGCTTTTAAGGCTACATTGCGGGGGGTATGTATTAGCACAACCACGGGCATATTGAAAGATATAAGGCAGCAATTAAAAACACGTGAAAACGCCTTACAAACATTAGAACAAAGGTACATGCAAACAAGGGACATCGCACTACTGGGGGAAATACAATTGCTCCTAAAAGAACACCAGCAATTTGCGGCAGACGAGCTCAAATACATATCCAAGCGCAAAACTGCCAGAGTGTATGGGGAGGGAGGCAGGCCTGGCAGAGCATTAGCTGAGAAAATATGCACAGGACGAGCGCCTCAAAATATCGCTACAATCAAAACTCGAGCGGGAACAGTAACACGTGACATTAAAGTCATAATGGGTGAATTCATGGCCACTTACGGCCAACTATATGAAGCACGTCCCTCGATGCTACAGGAAGAAATGCTAACTTATATGGCAGATGTAGAAATAGCGTGGTTATCGAATAATCATAGAGAATACCTAGCTCACCCTATAACTGTAGAGGAAGTTGTAGACACAATCAAACATCTACCAAATGGCAAGGCACCGGGACCTTATGGGTTCGCGATAGAGTTTTATAAGACATTCGCGGATCTACTGGCTCCGCACCTGGTGAGACTTTATGGAGTGGCACACGAGGAACAAACTCTCCCGACATCAATGAGGGAAGCCATGCTGATTGCATTGGTAAACCCAGGAAAAGATGAGGAACAATGTGACTCTTACCGCCCCTTATCACTTATAAATGTGGACACAAAAATAATAGCAAGCCTCTTAGCGGCAAGACTCAAACCACTAATGCCACTACTGGCGAGACCTGACCAGTCCGGCTTCATCCCGGATAGATTGACGACACATAACACACGCACACTCTTTGCACTAGCTCATTCTCTGGCACCAGAGATCAAAGCTGTGGCGGTACTATTAGACGCTGCCAAAGCGTTTGACACGATAGACTGGAATTTTCTACACGCGGTACTGTTACGAATGGGATTTCCTCCGATATTCACACAGTGGATCTCAATGCTTTACACGAACTTGTCAGCACGTGTCAAGGGTAAACAAGCATGTCTCGGAGCCGATTGCAAAATGTCGCGGGACGAGACAGGGGTGCCCACTCTTCCCGATGCTTTTTGCTTTAGTACTAGAGCCATTAGCTTGCAAAATAAGACAGCACCACCACTACTCAGCCATACAACTCCCAACACGCCCTATACACATCTCACTGTACGCAGATGACATGGTTCTTTATGTTAAAAATCCTGAACAACACCTTAACCCTTTATTGCGTGAATACATAAGATTTGGCCAATATTCAGGGCTGCAGATAAATTGGACAAAATCTCTCATCCTGGCGCTGACAGATAGCACAATCCCATCCACCCTGGATTACCCACTAGAGTGGCAGGACGAACCGACCAGGTATCTGGGAGTATGGTTCCATAGAGACTCAAAACTAGTCATTAGAACCAACTATGGGAGAGTGATATCATCTCTAGACGATAAGATCAAACGATGGAATAAATTATCGCTATCGCTAGCGGACAGAGCTGCAATCGTGAAGATGGTGCTTCTGCCTAAGTTCCTTTATTTGTTTAATAACATCCCCATTAAACCTCCGGCAGAGGTGTTCCGTAATATTAACAAATTAGTACTAAGTCTACTTTGGGCGGGCAAGCAAGCCAGATTAGAATTACAAACGATGACGCTGCCATATGCAAAGGGAGGTTTCAGGGTCCCAGACCTTTATCTTTATTATCTCTGCGCCCAGGCGCAATTCGCACATTACTGGTACCATGAGATTCCCTTCCTGATGCATGTAGCGGTGGAAACGGGCGATGCTGACCCAATCCCATTAGCTAACATATTGCCACATAAGCGAATTAGACTGCACGAGCGGGACATAAACCCGGTAAACACCACCACCGAAGCGTGGAGACTTATGGGTAAGAAAGCTGGAAGATTACCACTTTACGCACCAGCGCTCCTACTAGCAAATCACCCGGCACTTTCAGTTACCCAAGAACAGGTAGGAATGGACTTGCTGCTGCATGCTGGTATTGCTACCGTGGGCGATTTGTATAAACAAGGGGTTTTTCAAACGCTAGACAAGTTGAGGTACATTAGTCATCCAACACTTTTATTCCGCTTTAACTACTATAGGCTGCAAAGAGCAGTGAAAGAACACTTTACCACTTTTCCGGAAGAGCCCCAGACCCTGACCCCACTGCAACTTGTCCTAACAACACCCACCGCACCTAGTATCAAGGTTATACACAAGCATACAGAGGGACATTGGAGGGAACACTGAGGGGATGAGAGGTAAATGGTGCGCAGTGTTGGACGACACGTTGTCAGAAGAGGAATGGGAAACAGCATGCATGCTCACTAGAATACTAACGCCAAATGGAAACCTAAGGATTATTCATTATAAATACATACACCAACTGTACTATACGCCTAAGAGGCTCCACAGGTATGGGTTACGAGAAGACTCGAGATGTGTACGATGCAAGCAAGACAACGCAGACTTCATACATTTAGCATGGCAGTGTCACTCAGTGGCACGGTTCTGGGAGCAGGTGGTACAGGCAGTCAGTGAAATGCTTGGGGTGACAATCGACTGCACGATCAAAGTCTGTTTGTTAGGCCTTGTTCCGCAGCTAAGAGCGAAGAAACGAAAGTTTTGTGTGGTTGCACTTTTAATGGCAAAAAGGAGGGTTTCACTGCATTGGAATGGTAAAATGGGGCCGAAGATGAAAAACTGGTTAGAAGACTTAATATATTGCCAAGATACGCTGGCAACGTATGAGGAGGAATTGCCGGCCGGATCACGCCCTAAAGACTACTGGATGTATTTGAGGGATTATCTGCAGGCGCAATCACTAGTCCGAGACGAATAATACGAATACGCTGGATTGCCACATAGCTGATACAGATGAGAAACATTTGCCATCTTAAAAAGGGGAGGGAGAATGCTGTGACAGTGATCAAAGTTGAAATAGTTCTTACTTTTCTTTGTTTCAAGGTTTAAGGAAAAGATAAAATATAAAATGTAAGAAAATAGACACCCTAAGATGAATGTGATGCACTGCTCTACTACGCAAATGCTGTTCGCTGCAACGCCGCCGGTCCTATGGATGTCGGCTGAAGGGCTATGTACACCTAACAACATCATGCAATTACTGTAAACGAATGTAGCCGGCCTGTTATGGTTGTAGGCGCAAAGTTGTGATTCAACATGTGAAATGTGCAATAAACGTCTTACACAAAAAAAAAAACTGGGACAGATGCAAGGAGTTGCGACTCATATAAGCCTGTGTCACTTTTAAATTGTGATTATATGATTTTCGATAAAATCTTGGCAGAGAGGTTCAATGGGGTTATGGGCTGTCTTGTTCATGAAGAGCAGAAAGGTTTTATACGAGGGCATTCACTACATGAGCTTACATAATCTCTTATTGGCTCGATAGATCTGGTCATGAGTGAGAACTCCCCATTGGCTTTCAAAGCCCTGGATGCAATAAAGGTATTTGCCTGGGTAAATTGGGTATTTCTGCAGTCCGTAATGAAATCTATTAACATAGGGGGTAGGTTCTGCAGGATACTTGCTGGAATTTACAATTCACCAAGGGCGAAATAACTAGTAAATGGAATACTGACAAAATCCTTTCAGATCAATAGAGGGACGAGACAAGGTTGTCCTCAGTCGCCATTATTGTTTGATCTGTACATTGAACCTCTGGCCAGAAGGCTTAGAAGGGAACCAGGGATCATCCCCTTTAAAACAATGGTTTAGAGAAAAAGCTAGCGCTCTATGCTGACGACCTCATGATTTATACGGCAGATCTGCAAGCCACAATGGTACATGTCATTAAAATGGCCAACGACTTTGGTAAGATCTCTGGTTACTACATAAACAGAGAGAAGACGGAGATAATGGTTTGGAAAACAGAAGGGAGAAATGAGAAGATTCAAAAGAGAGATAAGATATTTAGAAGTCAGGATGACCCAGGACATACAAAACTCCCAGAAGTAAACATTAATAGAGCTAAGAAAGAGGTGGCCATTTGATGGCAAGCTGGGCACATCTACCATTATCCATTTTTGGAAGAGTTATTCTGGTAAAAATGGTTATTCTCCTGAAACGTACTTTTTTTATTCAATGCAATACCTTTACCTTTTAAGGGTGAATGGCTGGGAAAGCTGCAGGGCCAAATTAGTAGTTTTATTTGGGCATCTAAAGGGGCACAAATCACATGGAAGAAATTAAGGAGAAAAAAAGAGAGAGGGGGTTTAGCTCTACTGGTCTAACAATTCTACACGTGGGCATTTTTGCTTAGGAATGGGAAAATGCTCCTGGATAGACTCCTCTGCTCAAAAATAGGAGGGTTGTTTTCAGCAATGTTAAAGAAAGTGAAAGGCGGTAATGTTGGATATATGCAAACGTTTATGGATCTCAAATTTTAAAAAAAAGTGAGCCTGAAAATCCTGCAGTGCATGGCGGAAACATGATATTTAATCAAAAAGAATATAAAGCTACCATATCACAGTAATTTGGCTCCAATGTGGGACTCCCCCGGCTCCCCCGAATTGGTGAAAGACAAGCTTCCATGTACTTTTAAAGAAGCTGGTATCTTGAGATGGGAATATCTAATGGTCGGAGGTCAATTGATAACTTGAGAGGAGTGCAGAGAGAGATTTAAATTTCTACAAATTCAAAGTAGGCACAAGTCCCATAACGCAAAGATTGGGGCTCCTAACGAGTTGGAGGAAAAACTGATATTGGACACACCAAAGACAAAATAAATCTCAATTCGGTACTGACTGATGATTGAGGAGTCAGATGGGAAGTTTGTGCTGCCACAAGATCTGTGGGGAGAACACTTGCCAAAGCCCTCGCTAGAAAACGTAAGGCAAGTATCTCTGTCTATGCTATATCAAGTGGTTAAACGTGCCTTTTTAAGAAGGAACCATTTGTTTTCAATTCATAGGGCATATTGGACTCCCCTCAGGGTATCGAAGTTTGGGAGTGGTGGAGTGGTTGCATGCCACAAATTTGGGGAAAAAATGGAGATGATGTGCACATGTTTTCGGAATGCTCGGGTTTACAGTCATTTTGGGAAGATGTGAGTAAAGCTTTATCAGGTATTCTTAATACTTCAATTCAGGTAAGCCTATCTCTTGTCTTTTTTGGATTATGTACTACACCAGAAAAAATGAATAGAGAAAAGTAAAAATTACTATTTTATTTAATATTGTTGGCACGGAGAGAGATTTGTAAGAATTGGGTAAAGGCAAACCCTCCTGTGCATGATGATTAAATATTGTCTTTGAAGAATATTAATAAATTAGATGTAGTATCCCCAGAGAAGAAAATATGTGATTTTTGGCTATCTCTGACCAGCTGGATAGAGAAGGAGGGGTAGGAGAGAGACAGACAATATGTCCAATGATTACGCCTTGGGCTTCAGTTTGGGCATTATGTTGTTCTGCATGGCAAAGTCTGCCTGGTGATTGATATAAGTGCAAAAGCAGTGTGTGGAATACAGGGCAGAATCAGAAACCTCTCATCCAGCATAATGGCAATGTATCGGAAAGTTATGCTATGCAAGGCAGATCTGAGGCAAATGAGGACAAAAAAACAACAACATATGAGCATCTACCATCTACACTTTTGTAACATTTGATTATCAATTGTATGGAGCTTAAAAAAAGAAACGCAATTTTTTACATATACAGTGAAGTTAATTAGTAGCTGAGATCCACAGGTAGGAGGAATGTTAGATGGGTATATTTCCTGCTGTGCACGGAACTATCCCACCACAAACCTTACTGAGAAGCTCTCTCTTTAACATCACAGAAATGAACTTTTGGCCTGAGGTTTGCGGGTTGCTAGCCCAAAAAATATCCTTACCACACCAACTTCACACAAAGTATATAGCCACCCTACATTCTTTTTTTAGAGTAACCTTCTATATTACTGTAAGGAAATACCTCTTGAATAGTCACCCCTAGGTTTTTGGATGATGCTGCTGGTTTGAGTGAGCTGAGGCCTAATAGCCAGACCTCAGTGCCAGTGCCCTAACTCCAAAATGTATATGTTGTATTGGCTATACCCGATTGGCATGGGCTAGCTTACCCGAAAGTCCCAATAATTTTGTACCTAAGGTACCCAGGGCCTATAAGTAAGAGAATCACCCCAGGGACTGCAGCACTGGTTGTGGTACCCTGAGTGTGACAAAGAAAAAGAAGTCCATCAGTCTCGCATTGCAGACTGGAAGAGCATCTTTGACCTGCTAGATTGACTTTGCCATTTAAATGGGTCCCTGACATATGTAATCCCTCTATGGCAGGCCTATTAATCCCTAATGCAAGGCACAGCATATTTAATGGGCAGAACATGTGTTTTACGCTTCCTGGCAGTAAAAACATGAACCTGGTGTTTTTACTGTGGAAAGACTTGGTCACCCTCCTGGCAAGTGCAGGGTTACATGCAGACCCCTCATCAAACTAACTCATGAATGGTGCATTAAAAGTTGATACTCCAAAGTATCAGACAATTTCTTACATTAAGCCCAACTTGATTCTCAAGTCAAAATTAATGTAACAAACTACTGTGTGCAACTTTTACAAAGTTGACACTGTGTTGCCTTGAACCTCCTGTGCCGTTAACGGTTCCACATGGAGCTTGAACCCCAGACAGCGTTTTGTCCTCCTAGGGAGACAGGCAACATGCTAATGAGTCCTAGGAAAAGAGACAATAGGGTCTGCACTGCAGACAGGTGGTGCCTCCCTCCTGAAGCCGCACAGGTGTTGGCCTAAAAGGCGAACTTCAAATATGAAGCCACCTTTGAAAAACAAATAGGGAACATTTGGGAGAGGGCCGCCCCGTCTTTTTGGCAGACTAGCACTAGCTGGTACCCAGGAAGGAGAGGGGAAACCTGTTGTCAAACTGTTGTTTTTCAGGTGAGTGTAGCTTCCTGAATAGCCACACCTTTGGGTTGGGCTAGGGAGCTCTGGACACCAAGAGAGGGGTTCTGCCATTTTTGGAGTGGGAAGAACTGTGCACTTGTCAAGAAGTGGTCATCAGGAGGGAGGGAACTTAGTAGCCCATTGGGTACTGACAGCGTCTTCCCCGAGGGCACTTTCTGAATATAAATAGGGTACCTCTGGCACCCAGAACTCCAATCTCATCTGGACTGGAAGAAAGACCAAAAAATGACTTCCCTGCCGCAATGTGGAACTGGCAAAGAAAGGCTGCACTGGCATGGACTGCACCTGCTGAACCTGGTGGCTAGCAAAGGAGAGGGGCTATGCCTTCTGTGTGCTGCTCATGGGGAAGTCACCTACAGAGCCCAGCAAAAGTCTGGAGACCCCAAGGGTCAGTTGACGTACCTCCTGTTCACAGCATAGGGCTACAACAACTGAGAAGCCTGCTGGGGCAAGTTGGTAAACCAGAAACTTCAGATAATTGCCAACCTCTACTGTTCAACACCAGAGACCAGTAAAAAAAATCTTGGAATTGCACTTAGTCCTGGCCCCTTGATATACCTCGGTAAAAAAAATATATTGTTCAGAGATTTTCATTTTTGATTTGTGCTTTTGTGTCATTAAATAAGTAATTTAGCTTGGGTAGACATTGCTGATCTGGGCCAATTTTATCTGGGCTTTTTTTTTTTAAATGGTGGATTTTTTATAGTGATAATATAATATTTCAGGAACCATGCGATCTACATACGTCATTTTGGTGTTAAAACACAGGTTTTGGTGGTCAAGTAGTCTTGTAGAGACAGAAATTAACTTCTCAGAGTAACCCTTCTGCCATTTTCCAAAAGGTCGGCTCTATAATGTCTTTTAGCCATCAAATTGGCAAATAATGTTAAATATTATTTTTGTTTCAGGTTTTTAGTTGATTCAAATTTGTAAACATGAGTGAAGCAGTTGGTAGCAGAGGATCTTTACCTCCTGACAGAGTGTTGCTACCTACAAAATCTGAGGACTCCTTCAACAAAGAAAAATGTGTCCTATGCCAAACTAATCTGAAAAAAACTAACATCAGCTGCAGCTGGAAAGAGGAGAGTTTGAGATGCTGCAGAAGCACAGCAGCATAAAGTTCACAAAAGATTGAAACTGATGAGTGAAGAGGAACAAATATTTTATCATTGTAACACCAAGTGCTACAAGTCATATACAATGGAAAAAACCCTCGGAAACAATTGTCAAAAAATAGCAGAAAACCAGTGAATACCAACAAGAATCTGTGTCTTCTGAGAAAGCGGCAACAACCAAACCCAATACCCATCCACTTAGAAGATTGATGGCTACTCCTCATCCACCTCCAACAACCTATCAGAAGGCAGAGGACATTCAATTTGTTATCTGTGGTTTAACCAGAATAAGAGGCAAAGGGATTGATGAAAGAACAAAGTAGACAGCATGTGTCTCAAAGGACTACGGGTACACTCACACTCAGTGAGATCAGAGAAATAATGGTCAGCATTGATGAAACTTTATTGATCCATAATAATGTTTTGGTGAGAATGTACAATGGCAGAATAAGTTTATGTCAGTATAATAAAAAGAATGAGCAACGTATGGTTTTCTCAGTTGAATTGACACCTGTAGTTCTTGCTGCCAAAATATGATCACAGGATGCAGTAAAATCAGCAGTGGGCATTTTAAGAAATGTCCTGAAAGATTTAGATTTTGGACCTAATGACAAATGTTGTGATGTCCCAGAGCTCTGCAAATCAGGAGAGTCAACAAGAATGCCTGATCTTGTCTTGATATTTTTTACTTCTCTCTTTTATATCAGCAAATCAAAACTGTTAAAAATGAAAGTTTTTGAATTCGGAACAGAAGCCAACAACATTGATGATGGCTTTGAAGATATAAGCGAAGAGATGGGAGACAATCCAATGACCCGACAGGCTTATGCTGTGCAATTGCAATGTACAATGGTATCTTGCATGCATTTAGCAACATGCCTCCATCCCGCCGTCACTAGAACAAGCACGTCAATAGTACGCATTTCTTCAGCATGCAAGTCATTATAACAACTTTCCTTAGAGGGACCTTAGACTTTGGGACAGGATCCTTTATTATTCCAGCTCCAGTCTGTGCAACTGTACAGAAGGTGTTGGACTTTAAATCCAACATCATTCCACTATTGCCTCTCCTCTAAAGCAAGTCATTGAAACTATTTGCCTGCTGAACGAATGTGTGCTAATGACATGTTTGTTCTATTGCCATTGTTGTGAAAGCACAGTTTGATTTCAGCTTTGTCCTAAAGGACATTTCCCATTCAAATGTACTGTCTTTTACAATCATGTTTTATGAATTACATCAGTGCAAAAAGAAAACTCTGCTACACATGATAACTGCCCACGCAGTCTAAGACAAGTGCAAAAGTAGAAAGCAATCACTTCAATGAATAGGATTGGTGTATCATCAAGTTATTATGACATACTACAGAGCAGGAACTTGCTAGCTGTAAAAATTTGTGAATCCAACAGTATGCCACTCCTAAGTCACTTTACCAGGAAAGAATTTACAATTGCTGAAGTTAATCATTTTGATTTTGAAGACAGCTCTTCTTTGTCTGGAACATCCAGCACACATGATACTGTCATGGTGCTTTTTCACGATTGTACCACTGAAGCAGCGGCTGGAAAACAAGCTGTGTCAGCTGTAGGTATAAATAAACAAAGCTGAAAATGTATAGCCCAACTGCCGTGGCAACATGTGCAAAATCATTACAAGCTGTCAACATATACCAGTTTACCAGAAGGTTTCAAAGCGGCGGAAGACATGGATCTTCTTCTACCTGATGCTGCAGTCCACAAAGCTGATTTAACTGAATTTATCGAATATAGCATGTTACCTGTGACTCCCTGGTCACTGCGCTTGAAGTAAAGCCCCTGGGTTAGTGTGCACCTATAGAGAAGTGCCAGGGACCTCCTGGTCCAGCTGAGTGCAGCAACCAGACTCTGGTGCCTAGGTCCATGCAATAGATAAGCCAGGACCTATCCTTGGTTTTCTGGTGTCACATTGAGGCGTTAAGTCACTCTCCCCACCCTATTTTACACTGGCAGTTCATTTTTTTGTTTCCCTTTCTTGGCACATGAGATTAGAGAATGGGCAACAGGCAGGTGACACATGAACACATGGCTCATTTTGGGCTTACAAGTCCAAAATGATCTCGAACTTAAACAGAGCTGGCTCAAGATTTCCATAGTTCACCCACCTCTACCCCTACATTTTAGAGATTTAAAATGTGATTTTTTTTCTTTAAAAATGCCTATCAGGAATGTGCTATTTGCTTGATTTATTATAGAAATTGTGCTGGAAAATGCACCAATGTACTCCTCTTTTTGAAAAAGTTCTTAGGGGGAGAAACCTCCCGAACTTTCCTAGAAAAATTTCCAGCATGCTCGCAAGTGCGACTAAGTTCATTCTTTGCTCTTACGCCCCTCTAGTTTTAAATGCCATAAGCCACCAATAGTTGTGAATACCGCTGCCTGGTTAGCAATGGCGGCAGCGCGCAATAATTTAACTTGTTTACCTGCATGGTTTAGCGTTGCCTTGTAAGCACTACCTGGAGTCAATGGCACTTCACATGATACTTGAAGCTGTAAAGCGACAAGCTAAATGAGAGGTTCTCTTCGTTAAAGGTAATTTACACTGGTTTGTGGCACTGTGCAGCAATGGAACAGCACAAAAAGTGCAGAGAAAAGTGGCACCATATGGAAGAAAAGCAAATGCTCACAGAGCGGAAACCCCTGAAGTGATACCCCCTTAGTCAGACATTCAGCACATGATAAAGATGGATGTAGCTGCGGTTTTCAAAGCAAGAAGCAATCCTCCCTCTCTTAAAGAAAAGTGTGTTTGGCCTGCCAAATACTGATGAACAGGAAAATGATGAAGACGACCTTAAAGGGAGGTTCATTCAGGAATCTGAATTTAAAAAAAGAGTTGCTGCAAATTAGGGAAAACATCTCTTCTTCTGCTGGTGGTTGAAAATGAAGCTTGTTTTGTCAGTACCAGAAAAAAACAAGCATTTGCAATGCAATAGGTCTCGCATTTACGAGAGTTTAAGATAGTGGCATTGTAAATGACAATGCCTTTTATTTATGTTTTAAAAACGAAAACAAAAATAAAAGGCATTGCTATTTGCAATGTCATTAGCTCAAACTCACGTAAATGCGAGACCTATTGCATTGCAAATGCTTGGTGTATCATTAATCACGGATAAAGCCATCTTTGCAGCCCGATCCCACGCTTGGACCGTGATTAACAGCTATAACAATCTCATCCCGGCTACCTACCTTGCATCAACATACTCTGTGTTAATAAAAAAAAAGGCTGATGGCAGTGAGATTCGGTAATCCACCAACTGTGGCTGATGGACCTGTCTGGAAACGCTCAGAAGCAAATACCTGCCGACTATGTGGCACTATAAAAGAAGATATAATCCACATTATATGCCACTGCAAATCACTGACCCAGGAGCGAACACTTTTTCTAAAGAACATTTTTAAGGCCAAAGGTCTACGCACCTGTAGATCTGCAATTATTGGCGCCTTAGACTCAACCGACCCAATAATTAATTGCAAATTTATAAAATTCTTGATAGCCTTTGAAAAGCGGCTGAAAGCTCTTGATATTTTAAAATAAGATGCTCAGTTTTATTAACTATTTTAAAGACAAACAATTGGACACAGCTCCTACCAGCATCATTTTAACTTTTGCAATTTAAACTGTACGATGCAGAAATTTAATTGATTTCACTGTAATGTTAAAATGTCTTCCATGTTCATTTTTGTTATGGTTTTAATTAACTAAACAATAAGGTTTTTACCAGTTTTTACCAGCTTGGTGTATTTATGCATCTGGTTTCCCCTGTTTTATTGTGTGTTTTCTTGGTTTCAGTGTTGTTTGGTGCTGCTTGAAATGCTTTACACACTTTTCGCTGTGAAAGGCCTATCGCTATGTGCCAGTGTTACAATGGGTAAACCAGTGGCACCTCTCTGAAATCTGTCTCACTGAAAAATCAATGAATTATTCCTTTGATGGGTGATCAGACCCTGCTCTTCCTCGTATTATGATAATCCAGGATGTCAAAATCATGTGCATATGTTGACTATATATGTTTTTTACTCCGTGATTTGACTCTTTAGACAGACCCCATTGTGTTGACCAATCAAACGAAATTTTCCAACACCAGAGAATTTTTTGAAAATGAGAAGAAGTGGCACTGTGTCCTTCCTTCGTGCAAATGTCCTCTTTCTATAATTTATGTTGTGTGCATTGCCAAATACCCTTGGTTGTACACAAGGCCTTCACTGGCTGGTCCGCAGTGTGTATGTTCAGCTAGCCACGGGGCTGTAAGCGGCTACCTTGTGTGTGGAAGAGGTGGCCCTTCTCTGCCCCTTTGCATGAAGGATACAACTCATATCCTTTACTCATATACTCATTAGGACTTCTTACACTGCACTGGGAGAAACAGAGACAGAATAGAACAGGAAAAGATATGAGAGAGTGGTGGAGGGAGAGAGCGTGAGGTAGAGAGAGATGGCGAGAAACAGAGATTGGAAGAGAGAAAGATGGCGAAAGAGAGAGTCAAAAAGTAAGCAATGGGAAAAGAGACAGATGGAGAGAAAGAGGGAACGAGAGGAAGATGGGGGGAGAGAAAGAGAGAGAGGGAGAAACCGAGAGAGGTGGAGAGAGAGTGAGAGATTGAGAGAGAGAGAGTGGAAAAAAACAGGAAAGTGTGATGTGGGAAGAAGAGGGCAGCAGATGAGCTGGGGAGGGAGGGAGAAGCAAAAGGATGAGAGAACGAGTGAGAGAAGAGAAAGAGAAGGCAGATGGAAGAGAACGAGTGAGTAGGGGATAAATAGACAAGGATTGAGAGACAGGGAGGGAGGGATGAGGAGGGAAAAAAGTGAAGTAAACCAGAGATCAGACGAGATAGAGTGGGAAGACACTGAAGAGAGGGAAAGAAAGAGGAAAGACATTGATTGAGATAAAGGAATGGGGACACAACAGGCACTGAATAAAGGAGATAAAAAGAGGCAGGAACAGGAGAGGCGGACAACAAATATAAGAGAATGGTCAGAAAGAGGCAAGCGGGGGTGGGGTCAGAGAGAATGACATGAAACAGAGGGCGGAGAGACACAGGAGAGTCAGAAAGAGATGTAAGAAAAGGTACAGGCCACGAAAGACAGGACAGGAGGAGTCCTGGCTGGTCGGTGACTGGTTCCCGTGGTGTCCCGATGATACCCGGGGCGGGTGCAATTCAATTCAATTAAATGTTATTAAAGTTTTGGAACTCCAATGAGGTCCACTTAAAAAATTACACATCAGCTAATACATAAAGTGCGATAAAACCATGTGATAATACAGTGGAAGCAAGAAAGTAATTTTTTTTAACATAGAACAATTTCAAGGGATAAAGGTTTGGAATTTATCAGCCAAAAACGAGGAAACGGGGCATATCCAGAGTTGTGCAAATAGCAATTAGAAAGCGACCAAGACAACGTTTTACACTCTTACTTGAAGCAGAGTTTGGAATTAGCAACCAACAATGAGAGAACAGGGCATATCCTGAACTGTGCAAATAACAAATAAAAGCAGCCTAATCATGAGGGCAGGTGCAGATTGTGCCGTGGTGGGAGGGGTGAGGTGCGGGCTTCTGTACGCTGCTCCCTTATCTGAGCACACGACAAACCCAGGCTGCTTTCAGGGGTTGACCCTGGTGCCCCTTGGGCTGGGCATGGGTGAGTCTTGATATTTGGTAACCCCTTAGGGGGGCACAGGGGGTTGGTGGGCTCTTGATGCCCCCTGGGACGGGCACTAGGAGTGCTTGGCTCTGGCTGCTCCTTGGACTAGGCACTGGGAAGGGGAGTGGTAGTGGTGTTTGCCTGCCACCGTGGATGGGCACGGGGGAATCCGTGGTACCGTGGTGCTGTGCACAGCGGGAGTGGTTGAGTCCGGCAGCCACTAGAGTTGAGCACAGGGAAGTGGTGAATTCTTTCTTACCTGGGAATGGGTACAGGGGAGAGGTGGGCTCTGTCCAACCCCTGGAAATGAGCACAGAAGAGTGGTGGGCTCTGTCTATCCCCGGGGAACTGGCACAGGGGGGAGATGGGCTCTGTCCAACCTCTGGGGATGGGCACAGGAGGGTGGTGAGCTCTGCCCACCTACCTCCTCGGGACGAACAAGTTGGATTTGTGGGTCCTGTTGCCACCTTGATGGGGGCGGGGAGGTGAGTGGTCGTGGTTTCCTGCTGCTCCTCTGGATGGACTCGGGATGCCCAGGGCTCTAGTGCCCCTCAGAGAATCCCCTGGCATCCTCCCTCCCCCGGGCTGGTTCTCTGGCTGGTCCTCTCGCTGTCGGGACTGCAGCAGACGCCGTGTGGCAGCCTGGATCAGATGAACAAGACAGGAGCTGCACTGCGCTGCGGCTAGTGCCAGTGCCGGGGCGGCACCCAGTCCGCTGCCGAGGGAAGCGAGCGGCTATCCGGCCTGTGCGAGCTCGCCCGGGCGGGGTGAAGTGCAAGGAACCCGGGGTGCGCAGACGACCACAGCACGAGGGTTTGGAGGGATGAGCAGCTGCCCGGGAGATTACAGGGCGGCAGGGCCGGCTCACCGTCTGTGTCTGGGCCGGAGGGTGGGGAGTGGGAGGGAGGGAAAGGTGGACTCGAGTGGAAGAGAGCAGGCGAACACCACCTAGAGGCTGTTCAGCTCCCACAAGGTGCTACATAGAACTACACACAGCCTCTGAACTTGGCAAGAAGAACAAGCTCACGTGGCAGCAAAGAGAGGAGGGCGAGGCAGGCTGTCGGCAGCAGGGGGAGGAGCGCGCGCGACTTGCCGGCAGCAGGGGGAGGAGGGGGGCCTGCGTGATTCACTTGCAAGAGCGATAATTGCTACCATATGGTGGCGCTTGCTCCTGCAAGTGAATCTCCTCATATGCAAGCGTTGCCATTGAAGGCAATGGAACGCGTGCACGTGTTTGGCTGAAAAGCTATGGCGACAGCAATAGGTCATTTTGCCTATGTAGCGCATGCGCACTGCGTAGGCGAGACCTAAAAAGAGCCTGAAACACTTCCGCTACCTAGCGCCACCAAAAAGGTCATGGATGTGGAATGGAAAGAAACAGATAATATTCATTTCCACGCTTCCTGTCAATCAGACACCCTATTCAGAATTTTTCAAGCGAGTCCCAATCAGTGATAAAAGTGCACTGACTGTTGGCAGGTTTAGCTACTCATTGCACTTTAATTTCAGAGGAGGCTGTTCCAGCGAACCCAGTGCATAAGAGGGTAGACCTTGCAGTTAAACAAACATATACTGCCTCTAAATTTCCTATTAGAGCAGCAGCATACTCTAGCTACGTGGTTCAAGCCTATATTAAAAAGTCCAAAGACTGGCATAGCTCCTGGAAGAGAGAGCCTAAGTAACATTACTCTTAGTTGACATCTTCCCTGGCACAGTCAACATTTCTAATCCTTCCCCTCCTGATGAGAGGTCAGTGACACTTATAGGCATATTATAATAGATTTGCATCGCTTTTGCACCAAGCAACAGGGGGCAAAAGCGACACAACCCTTAAGTATGAATATTCAAGTCACAAAAGTCCCCCTTGCATGACCCATAGTGGTTTCATAAATCTACAGTATTATAACACGGCGCAAATGGCTGCATTACATTACCCTGGTCCAAGGAGGAATTCCATGAGTGCAGCATGGGTGTTCCCATACAATACTCATGGATTTTAGCATGTTCCCAGATTAAAGATTACTGGTAGACTTGGAAATTCATCAAAATGCAATGCGTCCCCAGAGGAGGAGTAATGAGAAGAAATATCTTAATTTCTCCTTGTTCTTTCTCTTTTGATGTGTGGTGCAGCACACATCGAAAGAGGAAAATGCCTCAAGCAATTGTATTTGTGCACAAAGAGTCCCTTCCTGCACAAAACAATCCTGCTTACAATGCAGGTACCCTAGCACAGTGATGTGAGGGTGCCTGTGTTGGCGATAGGAAGCCCGTTGTGGACCTGCTTGCAGGACTACACCCAAAGCTGTAATTAAAGCACGTGCTAAAGAATTTAGAGAAAATGAAAGCGAAAATGTAAACTGTGCTAAACCTTCAGTTGTATTGTACTTAGCCCAACCGTGTATTTTGGTAGAAATAAATACATACATGACATCTGTAACAAACCCCGACAGATTTATTTTGTTAAGGTTTAGATTAAATGTTATCCCCTGTATGTTAGGATATCCAGCAGGGACTTATTCAGTAAACAAACATTTTGTTTGTCCCTGTGACAATATATCTATTCAATCTAACTTACATTTGCTATTTTTTTGTTAATTTTTTTCATGTATTCGGAAAAAGAATATTCGTCCATTACTGTTAAAATATAACTTTGTCCAGTGCGGTCCTGCCCTGTTTTTCCTCCAAATGCTCCCTAATCCATATACCAACTATTGTGTAGCATTGTACTTATGTTCGGCTCTAACAAAAAAGAGGCTACTGAGGCATTAAAATGTTTAAAGAAATAAGCATTAACTAATATTTTATAATACCAGATTTGGAGGAGACTAATTTGATAACTATTTTAAAATGTCTTTTATAACTCATATATTCGCCATTGCAATGTATTTTACTAATTTAATTGGTATTGTTTACAAAGGGTACGGCAAGCACTTTAATTACTATGCACTTTATAAACTGCTAACAAGCTAGTTTGAATAACTTAATGAACGGTATTACTATCCTAATTGGTTGTTGCCTGTACATTTCTGTGACGTTTAAATTATACTGTTTATGATGTATCTTTCTTATATATTTTGAATAATGTATGATCTGTATACTTTTATGACCTTATCAATTAAGCTCGAATAAAGTTACTAACCAACCAACCATTGTGGACCATCGCTGGGAAGAGACAGGAATGTGCAGTATTATGTTAAATACAACACATTTCAGCCCTTTCTTTGTCACGCAACGCCGCACAATGGCTTGCTGTACTGCGTTACTTAATGATAAATATACCCCTTAATGGATTTAGCTTGGCTGACTTTCTTTTTATGCACATCAGGTGACAGAGAAGGAAGTTGGTCATTTTGGAGGGATGGGAATCTAGTGTGAATTTTTACTTGGTGACTTTTCTGGTCCATTAGCTCATAATGTACTGACTGCGACCTGGAAAACCTGGACTCAGAGTAATGAAGACCACCTCTAGGTAACTGAGATATTCATGCGTTCTGATGTATAGAATCAGAGGTTTCTTATTGGTTATTTCTTATTTTGCAACTTTCAATAGTGTAATTTGTGTCGTGAGCCCATACAGTAATGCAAGCTCATTAAGCAATAAATGCGGAATGTTATCACCACGCGCAGTAAGGGTTGTAGCATCACATCATATGATGAATCCTGTCATGGTTAGATAAAATGTCACAAGCTGCTATTTTCAGCAATAATGTTGTTATGGTGATAAGTAATTAAACATCCTATGGCGGTCTGGGGACTGCACACATCTGGTAAGACCATTTCTCCATTGTTAGACAATATTTAACATTCTGATGTACAGTCTAAATAAAACCATGTATACCACTGCATTACAGCATTGATATGGACAAAGCTTTGAAGAGCTCGATCTTGCTCACGCAGATGCTGTTTGGATTGGTTACTTTTAGGAACCAACAACACTCAGGACCTGATTCACAAAAAGCCTCTGCACTCGTGGCGGAGGTCCCGCAGTCATGGGGAGTCTCCATACTCTAGTGGAATCTCAGCAATGAGATTTCCCATTGCGGAGAATCTGCCCTGAGTTCATGGACTCTTCCACTACACATTCCTGTAGCAACTGAATGTTGGACACCGTTTATTTCCTCAGGTTGTAGTAGGTTGATGGTTAAACTCCAAACATGGAACATGGAACTCGTACTGAAATAGTTTGTAATTATGATTCTATTTTGCAAAAAAAAACTTAGGGTTTGCATTGATCTAAATTTCGTTAGGCAAAGGGCTGTTTTGTTCATTCTTGCATGTTATTTGAACAGAATTTTACATTTTTTAGAAGTACGACGTGAACCTTGTCATATAGATGATGTTTGGACAACACACGTCTGGCTACTTACTGGTAAACTTTGAAAAGAAAAAGAGGATATTGCTGAACTCCTAGTTCTGTGACCCAAACAGATAACCACTAAAACAACATAACATAACAGGTGTATTTGTAAAGCGCAAGATTACTCTAAGGTGTCCTGGCGCTGAATAATAGATTTTTATTGTTACCTAAGTCAACAGTACTCATTTTATCGACCTCAAACGGATGAAAGGCTGAGTGGACCCACTGGGATTTGAACCTGTGACCATGAGGTCAAACACAGGCCCCTGCAATGGCTGCTTTAGTCCACTGAGCCACCAGACCTGGCAATGACTTTTTCTGAAAGGTAGTTGAATTCCAATCCTCCAAAAGAGCCTCAAATTGTGGCTCCTGCAAAGCTATTAAAACCAAAATCAAATCCTAGAAAGGAATAGGGAAGTAGGCCACAGGGTGTCTCAGAAAAATGCTTTTTGGGAGTGCAGAGGCTTAGTCATCAATAGAACTGAAAATGGAAAAAACCTGGAGTAGTAGTAATGAAAGATAATCTTCAGCTCTGGACCCAAAAGTGTTGACTAAAAGAGATGGGACCTCTTTCAAAAACCCAAGAAAGCTGCTGAAAGCTTAGGAGTAACTGCAGACAAGCGTCTAACCCTGAGACCTCATATTAATGTAGTCATCTCAAATTGCCTCTTCTGAGAACTATTAGGAAATTACATGCCCCATTTATTTACAAGACCCGAACGGGAGGAAAGTCCTTTTCCTATCTCGCAACCTTGACCGACCGCCCCCTCCACCTCCGGCAAGTTCCCACATTGCCCCAATTCAGGAATGACCTCAAGATCTGGCTGTTCAGATAACCCTAGCACTCAATGGAGCACCTCCCATCAGCACCTTGAGACCCTCACGGGTAGGTAGTTGTGCTTTAGCAACCCTGATTGATTGATTGACATGCACTTTTCTTAGTGGATGAATTGAAGATGTTTATGTCAGTAGTTATCGCCTGTTGGTTGGATTATGTTAATTCCATCTCTCTCTGTCTCCCTGAGAGTGACGTGGCTAAACTGCAGTTGACAGAACATACTATAGGCAGGATGGTAATCAAACTATCTGAGTATAACCATACTGCCCCTCTTTTAAGAAAACATCACTGGCTGACAATAAAACAGCAAATACCGTTCAGAATGTGTCACATTTTTAAAGCATCTATGGCTTAATCCCTTAATTTCTGTCTAAAAGAATCTCCAAATACATTCTAGTACAGACTCTTCACTCATCCTCAAAAAATCTGCTGGAAATACTGCGATTTAAAATAGTACAGGAAAGGTGGTCGATTATTCTCAAGCTTAGCTCCAGTGGAATGGAATTCTCTTCTGCCTGATCTGGTATCTTTGAGAACAGCATTGAAAACCTGCCTGTTTATACAAGCCTTTATCTGAAGATTACAGTTCAAGCTCTGGCCCTTGTTGGATGTGATAGGCTTCATGCTTAGACCTCTAGCGTCGTTCCAACTCATACGTGAAATTAGCGCCATGAAGCCATGAAGCCCCTGGGTTAATGATGCTTTAGAAATAAAATTAACATTTACATCAATAGCACCAACCTTTTCTGCACTAAAGGCCTTAATCACTGGCAGTCCGTTGGCCCTTTATGATTCATACTGCTAAATCCAAAAGGAAGCCCTCTCACAAAAAAGTCCAATATTAAAGTAGGAATGCAAGATGAAGCTTTGCCTTAACACAATGTCTTGAAATGTTGACACTCCCTTGCATGAACTTGCAGTGCCTGAAGTCTCTTAGACTGCTGAATACACAAGAGAGCTAATAAAGAGCAATATTTGGCTTCTAATGCATACTTTTCAATCAGGCCCCACTTAAGAGTTAGGGGACCTGAGCCAAATGTACTTTGGGGCCCCTGTTCGAACAGCTTTAAATTTATGATTCAGTTTCAGCTCTTTCAAGCCCTCTTTGGCCAGTTCACTGACAGTGCAAAGGCACAACCCTCCAAATTCCAAATGTGGAATACTGACATTTTTTTTTTAATACTCTTACACAGCTCACTAATATTACTGCAAATAATCTCTGTGACACCGTCCCATTTCTCATATGTTAGCTCCTGTTTTGAACTAAAAGAAACTTTTTATTGATGTTTTATGAAATATTAACGCATTTCTATGCAAAATGTCTGCAGTAGACTCTCACACATCACCCACATTAAAAATACATTAATGGAAATCAATATTTAAAACATTCCATTTGAGAATTATTCAAGGTCATCAATGCAAGACTTTCTGCAGAAAAGAACTGGCTCTATCAGGGGCCTCCCCAAGGTCTGGGGCCCTGGGACACAGCGCATTTTGCCCATGCCTTGAAACTTCTTTGCTTTCCATAGCCAAAACCCTATATAGACACGTACCACCCAAGTCAACATGAAAACACATTTCCCTGGGGCTGCTTTTATTCACCACTCTGGTTTGGCCTGGGTGGTATTTTACCGACGAAAGCTGTAAAACCATGCCTGGAATGGTAAAGGAATTTTTTAATTTTTCAGGTTGATGTGGATGGTACTAGCTAATCCTATGCTTAAAGACTTTGCTGCATAAACAGCAAAATACTTTGTAGCTTTTCTAGCTTGACATGGGTGGCACTATGCTAATCCTATGCTTTAAAACCTCTGCTAGAAAAAAAAACATTTGAGGTGAGCAGTTTTGGACTGTAGGTGGTGTTGTATACTGCTCCATATGAAGGAGATTATCTCAGCCTAAAACTTGAGAACTACTCAGTGTTCCCTCCTTCCTTTTTTGCATAATTTATGCAGCCCAATCTTGCCCTGAAATGGTATTGCTTTGACTTACAATGGGTGCTCCCTTTTGTCTGGACAATGATATGCCTCTCTGATGATCTCCAATGACAGTGAAACACGTGTCAGGGGTTGCTGTTATTCATTCCAGGTTGGCTTGGATATAATTTTACCAATCCAAAGTTGTACTACTGTGTCTGGAATGGAAAAACTATGTTGCCACTTTTCTAGCTTAACGTGGATGACACTAGATAACCCTGGGCTTAAAGACTTTGCTACAAAAATTGCAAAAGGCTTTGCTCCCCGCCTACATTTTATGAACTACGCCGAGTTCCCTGCTTCATTTTTTGCATGTCTTATTATATATACGCAATTGTATATTTATGAATTGAATAATTGCATTTAAGTATTATTTTATTCATTCTTGAAAACAGATTTTTAATGTATTTATTTGATTATTGTTCTCATTTAGTTTTTATTGTAATAGATTTCATCTTGATTGTTCCCTGTGACTGTTATTGTTCCAGTTTTCGGTATAATTCTACAATATTATAATATAATCATTGAACTTCGAAAAGTTAGGTTTCTGTGGTGATTTCTTGTGTCATAAAAAACAGAAAAAATGAGCAAGCAGCTTTTAAAGTGGAGATCCTCAGTCTACAGTCAAGGAGTGGGTATTGGCCAGAACATTATAACACAAGGTTACTGTTAAAAGTTGCCTAAGTAGAGCAACCAGATATATACGCTCTACAAATGAACCTACTGTACAGCTAAAATTTCAGGCCAACAAAGGCATAACTGATCTGTGAAGAAACAAGCACCTGACATTTAAAGAGCCTTCGAAGCAAAGATACATTAGCAGCCGCGGTGCGTCCATTGGGGCGTAGGGGCGTAGCCCCACTAAGCCCTGGATGCACCGTGGCACTGCAGCTAAGCTATATAAACATACCGGCACGAATTCTTCAAATTAGCGCAGCGCGGGAGGGGCAGGCGATCAGATGATCATGTTGATGCCTGTAATTGGTGCGGTCCGGAGTGCGCAGGGGGTGGGGCGGGTCTGCTGCAGCTGCGCATGAGGATTCCGGGCTGAGACTTGCCCGCGCCTGAGCCTTTGCACGAAAATCACTTTCGCCATAGAGAAGGGGCCGGGGGTGCGGCTTCAGCCGGGCCGGGTGTACAAGGCTGCCCAGGGCGAGTGCGCAGTGTACCCCCTAGCCAATCCTGGTGCTGCATGCAGCGCCAGTATTGGCTGGTCCACCGCGCATCCAATAATGGATGTTGCGCGGTGGGCCAGCCAATTCTGGCGCTGCATGCAGCACCAGGATTTGCTAGGGGGGGTGCGGCGTGGGTGGGGGCAGAGTGGCGCGACCCCGGGCAGGAGGAGAAGCAGACGGCAGTGAGAGCCCCTCATGTGCCATCGCCGGGAGGCGTGATGCTGCGGGTGAGCGGGTGATAAGGTAAGGCAGACTCATCTGTCTATAATTAAGTAGAACTTACTCTCTTGTCTAGGCTTCTGAGAACTCCAGAACAACAGCCTTCTGGGAAGTCTCCTACTTTTCACCCATTTGGCCAGTCAGTCTGTAGACTTGCATGACGGAGGCTTGGTGGAACTTTGCTGGGTGTCTTTAATATCAATTCTTCTGCAGTTTCTGCCTAGTATGGGCACGAGCTGAATGCCAAGCCACGATTGTACTTGTTGGCAGTGGCTCATTTGCTGCAACTGAAGCCCTAAAATATCCCTAATCTCCTAAATGCAAGTGAAGTTCCTTGATCCTTGATGAAGTTTCCTACTAGCAGAGACATCCTTAACTGTTTTACTTGAAGTAGGGATTAGCGACGCAGCTCGTGACGGGCCGTAGGACTATGATAACAAGTTGGCAACAGACACGGTGGGGAAAAAAAAGGGGCGCTCGAGTAGCCGTCCACTTATCTAGTTTTTATTTTCCAATTCCGGAATCGGTCCTGCTGGGAATCAGAAAGCAGATGCTGCGCTTGGTCTATGGCAAGCAGGCAAGCGCATGTTGCCATAGAGACCGGATGCCCGTTTTTAAGGTGGCTACAACAAGTCTTTCGATTGTGAAAATGCAAGCCTGAGAGAATTGCAGAGTTTGAATGTGGCAGCCTGAAATTCCTCAAAGTCACGATCCGCTGCTCAGCCTGACAAACTGCCTTCTCGTCTTCTCTGTGACTGCATGAGTTCTGCATTTTACTGTCAGTCCTGCGTTATGAGCATGTTCTTGCTGCACCTGCTGCAGCCTCGGTGTGCGTGAGACTATAACATGAATATAATCTTACTTCAGCCTCCTTTGAGCACAAATAGACAAGATGATGACAAGAAATTACATAAAAATCTGAAAAAACAGGTGTGAGAAGTGAAAGACAACTTTAATGGAATGTAACATTGCCTGAACCACAACAATGCAGTAACAAAATACACACTACACTTGTTTTTCTCCTTACTTCCAGTAGCTAAGCTGGTTTTTTTGCTGTCTGTGGACTTCTGTCAGTACTATTCCAGTTTCGGTTTTGATTTGGCCTAGTTTTAAACTTTCCTTTATTATCTCTGTTAGGGGCCCCCTTCCAGTGTTTTTACCCAGGGAAAGTGAGTGTGAAGAAGTGGCCATGGTCCTTGTGAGTGCAAAAATAGGATTATTACACGTCGAGCTGGTCAATAACGCTAGTATTGGGCTACACCCCACTCATGGGCTCAGATCTTTATCAAGGGCTCAAAATTGGGTAAGGGACAATAAATATCGGTATTGACCAACTCAGAAGTCATTATTGCTATTGCTACAGCAATGTGATAACAGTGCCTGACACACTGCTTTCCCTACCCCATGTCCAGGCCTTCAACCTCTGCTCTTTGACAGATCTTAAAATGAACCGTGGAAGGAGAGATCCCAAATCAGCCCAATAATAGCAGTTATTGACTGATTTCAGAAAAATCTGATTGGCTGGCTTGCTCTCAACATTGATTCCCCTGCTAGCATAGGTTTTTCTAGTCTTGTGCGCTTTATGCTTTTAACTGGGCTTCTCTCTACCGCTCAAGATCACAGCACTGTGGCTTCAGGTTTTATCCCTGGCTGCAGCACACTGTGTATGTTTCGTTTTATGAATGCCTGTGATATTTTTGTTCTGCAGCCTTTGCGTTCGCTCTTTGAAAATTGCTCGGCAGGTTGTGTTTGCTCGGATGTCATCACTTCTGGCTATATTCTGAAGCTACGAAAGCCAGGTCTACCACTGAGCGGACATTCCGACACTCTAGCTACTGGTCTTCTTGAGGAATAGGGTAGGGGAGTGGGCATGGGGATGCCGTTGAGGTTGGCTGTGCTGTGCTGTGCCTCGGAGCTGGAATCTGTTACCCAAAATGCGAGCTGGGCCTAACAAGGATGGAACAGTGAACAGGAGGAAGAGGGGAGGGGAGTGGGCATGGGGATGCCATTGAGGTTGGCTGTGGCTGTGGTTGTCCATATAGTGTGAGTACATGACAAACGCCTGTAGGTAAACTATGTTTCCCAACTGCTGTGCAACTTCTTCTACTCTTAGAGCTGAGATTTCCATGAAAGTCTTATAGACTGAATTCAGCACCTGAGCATAATAGGACGGAATGTATGAAGCTCTGTGGTTATACTGAATAAGCAGCTACCTATGTTATGCCATCTATTAATTTAATAACTGCACTTTCACAATTGCTTTATTAACCTTCCTGCTTTCTCAAATTTGCTTGAAAATGCACGATTTTTCGTCTTTTTTTTCAAAATTTTCTCGGGGGGGGGGGGGGGATAACCCCCCCGATCCCCCTTTTGGGGTTCGGGCTCGCTCGCTACGCTCGCTCGCTACGGTGCTGTATGCAAATCACTTTGCACCCCACCACTTTCAAATGTCACCCACCGCCCCTGTACATTAGCCATGCCTGCCGGACAAAACCCTTCAGTGGAGTAATACCTGAAGTAGGGGAAACATTGAGGATTCCATATTGGAGGTAAATCAAAATGAATGAAGTATGTGGGAAGCTAGTGGAAGGGGCAATGGCTGGACTTGCCCAGTAAAATGTATGATCTCTCCAGTGGAGGGAGTAGCTGAGTCAAGCACAGCGCACCGTAAAGGTGCCGGTCATCTCCCACGGCACGGGACGAGTTTGCTTATTGTTACCTGCTTGCTGTCGGCTGCTGTAAGGACGCCAGGGACTCGATGTCCCAGCAATCATCTCTCCAGCGGAGGGAGGAGGAGTTGCATCACACACAGTGCACTGTAAAGGTGCTGGTCATCTCCCCGGGTGTGGGATGCGCGTGGGCTGTGCCGGGGCAAAGCATGGACCAAGGGCGGGTCTAACCGAGCCCTTCAGAGACCGGAGGAGGACGGTTTAGGCCCTCCTCTTGGTTCTCGGTATTTTCCATTTGCTGCCCGTGGAACTTTGCAATCTGGGCTGGGAGCTAAAACCCCTATAAGTCTGTGGGGACAAATACATGTGTGTGGGCTCAGCATTTGACTGGTGATTGACTTGTTGGTTGTACCCCCTTTTCGCTGATTTGTTACTGTAGTGGAAAGTCCCTTCACTGGTGGCTCTTCAATGTTCCAATTCCTCACCCTAAGAACTTGACAACCTGTTGGACATAGTTGGGTTAACCTTGTAGGGTTGCTGGATTGCAGGTTTGTTGGGAGCTGTTGCAACGGGAAAACACAGGCCCATGGTGCCCATCCCAAAGGACCCTGTAAACACGGTGACCACTGTGGACACTTTTCTGCAGCAAACAGTTGGGATTTTGGACTAAGAAATTAAGCTGGCCAATTGGCCCATATATCGATCTCCCATTCCTCCCTCCTCCCAGATTTCCTCTGCCCCCTACATTTAGGGTCCTCAGCACAAATCTTTCATGCGGGCTCGACAGACATGGTACAAGATCCAACCGAGGGTGTTGGCCTGTCTACGTTATTCCCTCCCCCACAGGTTAGTGCAAATTCATTGGCGCCTCAGCCAGTATGTACAGCCCGCTGGGTAGGCCCTGGGGTGGGGAAGCAAAGAGGAAGGGCCCCTCGATGGGGGACCACATGAAATGCCGGAAGATCATTGGATCACAGCCAAACTCCTCAGGGTCCCTTGTAGAGCCTAATATGGAAATGACTTTCCTGTTTGATACTCTTAAGGCAGCTTTGCTATCAGCGCTGGACTCCAACCTGGACCCAACTCTACACCATCTATCCATGATTAAAAGCACATTGACTAAAATGTCTGCTTCATTGCAAAGGGACAATATACTAACGTCCACATGTCCCATAACTCTAAAAGTTATGACTGACAGTTCCAGTGGAAATTATATAGAGCCTGGTCCCAGGTCTTTCCCCAGGTTTGTGCCAGAGGCACTCATGCTATGGATGAGGCATCCAGTGTCCACAGCCCACCCTACAACAGTAGCTCCAGCCATGAACAGTACAGCACCCTTGGTAGCTGTTCGGACAGTTAACTGTACGGCATGGGGTTATTCAAACTTGAGCACCATCAAAATCAAGGTCTTTATGTAGGCCGGTCAAACAGTCACCCCGATGAAAGGTGGGGAGGGATGTGCCTTGGGGAACCTAGCAACCTCGCCCAGAGTTTGTGAACTGTCCACCTGCCACTAGAGTCGATCCCCACTTGTAGTGGTTTTCTCTAATGTCCCCCAATTTGACCCAGCGCCTGGGACATCAAAGAGTGCCAGTTTTACCCCAGTCTCTGTTAGGATCCGCTCCTCAGGGGAAAGGGGACTGGGATGACGGTTCAAAGGCCTCCAGACCACTCAAGACTCCTGGCCAATTTCCTGCTCTTCCTGTGCCCACAAGGCAAGCTTGCGAGCATAGTGTTCTTCACAGTGCAGCTAGAAAGGTAGCTCAGTAGGTTAATATGTTTGCTATAGAGATGGGAAGCCATTATAGCAAAAGTCACTGCCCTGTCATCGTGAGGCAACTGCATGTTCATCGGATCTACTTCTCACCATATGGCATACATGACTCCCTGGGCCTCGTGTTTCATGTCCACAAATCTTTTTAGTGACAGTGATTCCTGTTGTGTCAAAGCTTGTGTGCCGGGGGCTGTGTATGTGCTTGCGTGTAAGAAAGATGGAGAAACAGAGTGGTTATGTTTCACACAAGAAAGCCCTGGCTGGTGCAGAGTTGTTGGAGTCTTGGTGTGTGAGTGTCTTTTTGTGGAGCTTTACATAGCACGAACTTGACTTGAAGGTATCAAAGCGCTTTATAAGAGCACCAGTTATGTTACAGACGAACACATAATTTTTGTTAGACATGGGGAGATTAAGTGATTTGCCCAGAATCTCAGAATGGTGAGTGTCCCTGCTGAGACTCGAATCCGGTTCCCCAGCTCCGAGGTCGACCACCCTAGCCATTAGGCCACATGGCCGAGTTATTGAGGTGCACCTCCACCACCTCGTAAACACGTGTTGACTCTGAACATGCGCTACTTTGATACCCAAATCATTTTATGAAGCTCTCACAATATTTTCTGACATCAAAGGAAGCCTTAATTAGCAGTGGGCAGAAGTTTTAGTTGGACGGAACAGGGGCGGCTGGTGACATTTGAAAGTGGTGGGCCGTAAACTAATTTGCATATTGCACCGCAGCGATCGAGCTTCCATCCATACATCATTCATGCATCCACCCATCTATCCACCCACCCACCCTGCATCCATACATCATTCATTCATGCATCCACCCATCCATCCATCATGCATCCACTCATTATGATGCATCCATACATCATTCTTACATCCACCCATACATCCACCCACCCATGCTGCATCCATACATCATTCATTCATGCACCCACCCATCCACCCATCCATCCATCATGCATCCACCCATCATGCATGCATCCATGCATCCACCCACCCACCCTGCATACATCATTCATTCATGCATCCACCCATCCATCCATCATGCATCCGCCCATCATGCATGCATGCATCTATACATCATTCATGCATCCACCCATCCATCCACCCAACCATCCTGCATCCATACATCATTCATTCATGCACCCACCCATCCATCCATCCACCCATCCATCCATCATGCATCCACCCATCATGCATGCATCCATCCATACATCATTCATGCATCCACCCATCCATCCACCCACCCATCCTGCATCCATACATCATTCATTCATGCACCCACCCATCCATCCATCCACCCATCCATCATTCATCCACCCATCATGCATGCATCCATCCATACATAATTCATTCATCCATCCATCCATCCACCCATCCATCCATCATGCATCCACCCATCATGCATACATCCACCCATCCATCCACCCATCCTGCATCCATACATCATTCATTCATGCATCCACCCATCCACCCACCCATCCATCCTGCATCCATCATTCATGCATCCATCCACCCATCATGCATGCATCCATCCATGCACCCATCCACCCACCCATCCACCGAACAATCATTAATGCACCCACCCTGCATCCATCCATCATTCATGTATTTTTATGACCATATAAAAATAAATTATGGACTCTAACAAGCCTTTAGGATCGATGTTGAAGGATGTGCCAGTTTACATATTACATCACCCCTACCTTTTTATGCTGGTAACTTTCTACCGCCCATGTATTTGCCATCCTGTAAGCCCTAGATATGTACTATACAAATTCACATACAAACATACACCAACATGCATGCCATAATAAATGCATATATCATGCTATTCCGCCTCTACCGTTTGTTAACATTTTGAAATTTTATAACCTTAGTTCAAAGAGTACATTATATTTGTGGTGAGAGTTGTTAACTCATTTTCTGGAAAATGTTTATAAAATGAAATCTGTTGAAGGCTGTTGTTGCAACTATCAAAAAAGAAATTCTGAGAAATTTTACATTTCCAAAACCCTATGCCTTGAAATAAACGGGTGACCTGGAATAGACGCACACATTTCTGCAGCAGATGCTTTAACACACTGAACTATCTCAAGTCATTTGTGCAAGCTAGTTTACTGGAACACCGAAAAACACACACTCTTACCTTGCTGCCGGTCCCGCACACGTCACAGGCTCACAGCGCCCCTGGCCAATCCTGGCGCCAGGGGCACAGGTACCCTCTCGCCCGCAGCACGCCCATTAGGGCCCCTGATGGGCATGCGCAACGCCGCCAAAACATAAGTGCGCATGCGTGGGCACGGGTAAAAATTCACCCTCCGTCCCCACGCATACGTACTTGTGTTGCCGTCTGTACAATCATGTCAATGAACCAACATGACGCCCGCCCGGCGGTCTGACGTCATGTTGATTCATTGACATGATTGTCATGAGGGAGCTGCGGGAGGCGTCGGGCAGGGGGGCTACACCCCCACGCCCCAATGGACGAACCGCGCCTGGGACGGAATGCTGCGGAATCACACAGAGTTTTTATATAACTCCACGGAATTCCGCTGTGTTCAAATCAGCGTGTTCCGCTTACCCTTATTTAAAGGCATGTTGTTTGGTAATGTGAAGCATTGCATGTAAATAGCATGGGAATAGATATGTATTTATGTAGACTCTCAGAACTGTAGAATAATGTCGGTGTTGGTTAAAAGGTAAGATGACAGATGCACTGTTAAGCCACACTTAAAACTCCATTTAGGTTAATAACTGCCTTCGGCCCATCTGTGCTGCTGGCAGAAAAAAAAACATGAATTATCTAGTTATCTAAAACACTTTACTATCATTCCAATGTCATGTGTGTGCCCCTGAAAGTTCAAGCTTACTCAGCTGGATAAACAAAATGATCACAGCTGTGTTGAGGGTAAGCTCTTTTTTTGTGGAAGCACACAACTCTGCCTTATCAAAACATGTACTCCTGGCACTCAACATTTAGGCTGAGCAAAGCCCCTCTCTATTAATGCACATATAATTCTCTGGCGGCACCTGCGCTGTCAAGCCAGACCATAAAATAATAATATGGTAAGCATTACTAGATACGCAGGTTAGAGGAGAGGCGCATGCAATTTGCTTGAAGTGACACTTGAAGTGAGATTGAGAGGTCACTGAGTTTCTCCATATATAAAACGTAAAAAAAGGCAATACGGCAGCATGGGAAAAGCAATACCTCCCTAATGAAAGAGAAACTCCAATGAAATTGACAAAGACAACAGTTTTGTAAGCTTAAGAACATTAAAACTGTGTGAAGTAATTTCACCTAGAAAATAATGACAACTTTTTTTCAATACAAAATTAAGCACTATTCCATAAATGATAGATCCGCTCAAATTTTTTAAACCATTTAGCATATAGCGATGCCATAAATGCCAAAATTTCTGAACAAGAAAGTGGGAGATTTTGAAATTGACTTCCAGAAGCAATGGCAATTTCATTTGGGAGACAGCTAAAATAAAGCAATTTTTGACTTAACAAAACTGGAGTCTCCTGCCTAATTCGAGTCTATTGCTTGCATGCGACGAACTAATCAATAGGTATTTGGAGAGTGAGATTATGGGGAGCTAGCTTGCAACATAAGTAGCACTTTTGGGCTCCACAGAGTAACGGCCAGAACTGGCCACAGCTCTGGGCTGACAGACGTCTTAACTGGCTGGAGAGCTGGGGCCAGTGCTATTTCAACATAGTAGACAGTGGTAAATTGTTGCTTGTCACAGAAACTTTCAAGGCATGCGCTGCTTTTGGTTGGACATATTGCAGCACTTGTTGACAACTAACTGCATCATAATATCATGCACAAAGCTACATAAAACTACAATTAAAACTAATGACATTAAAACAAAAGGAAAAACAGAAGGTAACACAAAAACTGCAGTACAGCAAAACAAAGTTCAAATGCAATGATGCTGCACAAAAAGAAGCACACAAACCAGAACACATCACCAGAACAAGAAAACGGGACACAACCAGTATGCACAAACGTTCTTGTCAAATGTGACCACCTCCAGAATCCTGTTTTCATAATATGGTGGTAAAGGGTGCAAATGACGCCGGTTAAACATGCTTTGTGATCTCATGGTATGAGGAAGGCACTTGGCCCTACAGACTGCGCAGCTGCACTATCATGCGTTTAGTCGTATATCACTAATCTATTCTTCCTGTAGCAATACAGCTGTTTACAAGGCAATCATCTGAAAAACATGCATTCCGCGAATGTGTAACTTATTACAAAATAGCAAGGGCGCAGCAGTATACATACCACGTCGATCCCAGTGCAGGTAGCCTGCTCCCTGCCAGAGCCCCTCACTTTCTTGCCTGCAACTGAGTGGTATCCGAAGCCCTGCTGAATGGACTCAGATACACGAGCTGCACTTTATATTGCCCGATGGTCATCTCATATTACACACATATTCAACACCGAACTCATGGCTCTCCCCTTCCGACCTTTTATGGATTTAGAATGACAGCAGAAGAGGAGACCTCCCTCCTCCCCTATGGGAGGTGTTGCCATGTGTGAGGGGAAAAGGTGCAGGCCAACAACTGCAAAGTGCCAAGAAGCAGGCAGAAAACTATTCAAAAACCGAGATCCTAACGTGAAAATTCTGGGATTAGTACATTGTAAAACACGCTTTTTATAGCTTTTTATAAACCGATTGTGAAAATACTTCCTGCTCATCATACTGCTGAAGCTGTTATGTTTTTACCCAGATGTTTTATCCCATCGGTTTTATACCTCTGTGCACAATATGCCGCGCCTTTGTGTTTTTTCTATTGACAACAATTGATAACATCTTTTGAAATAGTAACATTTATTGCCTAGAGGGAAAAGAACAAAAATAGAAGGACGAAATGTTTGCATTAATCTCAGTCCCTGGCAGTTCATTGTTTATAATTCTGGCTGCATGCAGCTTTTGCTGTGTGCTGGAGCATATGTCATCCATACAAAACAATTGATGACAAAGCCAACAGACCTGTATGTCTGGATGTGGTAGTTGGCAAAGTAGTGCGAGACACTCGAGAGAGGGCTATATTTGTTGTGGCTCATACAGTACAATGCAAGCAGTGGAGTGCAAATGGAAGGATACACCCTAACAGCCCTAAACAGCCAAAGGCATTGAGTAAGAGATGAATACTCCAGTGTGATGAGTCAAAACATGAGTGGCAAAGATGCTCAGTCAATGGCTGAAAAGGGCTGGTTGAAGAAAGCATTAGGACTGACACTCGTTTTGTCATCAAAAGGTCTTTATGGCAGGTGCCCTGTCAGAATCACTGTCAAAACCCACACCTAAAGTATAGAAAAGGGCTTCGTCAGCGTAGATGAGCCACCGGTCGCTGTGGGTAATCCCCATTCAACTATTGTTATTTGAAGTGTCTTTCACATCTTGATCAGCCCACAGGAGTACTGCACAGGTTTACATTCTGCAGTGGTGATTGGTGCAGGTGTTCTTCTCACTATCAAAGCTGTGAACCGGAAGACACTTTCAGGCACAGCAAAGCAGTGTGCCGGACCCCCATCATCCCCATGCAACAACTACATCAGCACACCTTTTCTAGTCGCAGACACTATTTCTATGCTTCAATTGATAGACTGTCTTCCTTTTGTTTTTTCCTTAATTTTGCACCCTGCATTTTTAGAGCTGATGCCCCTCCAGCACTTCGCACAAATATGGATCTCAGGGAGTGCATTTGTGGGTGAAGACAGCTCCTTCTCCGAAAGGTCAGGAAGCACTTGGGAGCAATGTTCAGAGATGCTGTGCAGCCAGCGAAGACTCCCAACCTGCCTGACCATGGACTTCCAGCAGTTGTCCAACACAGCAGACACTTGGGGCCGTATTATGTATTCGGCGCATTTTACTGGTTAGTGCAGGGCGCACCTTTCATAAGATGCGCCCAGAGCTAACCAGCACAATGTGGCGCATTATGGTGAACGCACTGCCCCCAGGGCAGCCCCGGACTCGCTCTGCTCCCAGGGCAGTGCATTCATGTGAAAAACTGAATGGCTGCTTTAAAGCCAATCCGTTTTTTACATTTCAGGCAGCAACCCGCCTGCCTTTTGAAGGGGGTTAGAGATCCCCTTTGCAGGCAAGTGGAGCCAGTGTCTACCGCCACCTCCATGGACATGTCTGGTGGGTCCATAGAACCTCTTTTCCCCTCTCCAGAGGGTTGTTTTCAGAGGACGCATATAAGAAGAGTGTATCCCCCCACCCTCTCCATATCTCCCTAACAGTAGGCAGAACACATTTCTAACCCAGCTAGTAAATGAGTGTCAGCCAGCGCTTCAGGCATCATGTACAGAAGCATCAAAACCAATTCCCCTTTTATGGAATTCCCAGATACCAGCATTAAAGTGTGCTTCCCAGAACCAGGAGTATAGAATCTTTCTTGAGTTATCATAGGAACCACCGCTTGAAATTATGCTGCCAAACACCTTGAAATCAGAAAACCTGTAGCAGATGTATTTAAAGCTTAATATTAATTTGCATAAAATCTCAGTAGAAAAAATATGTCCAGATGTCTCAATCATTTAACACGGGTTGTAGGCAGAAGACGAAGCCATACCCTCGCAAGACTTAAAACTCTTGCAAGAGCATCAGCCATCTTGGGCAGGTAAGCCATTAGCAGTGAACCCAGGCTGACTCATAGGCTTGCTACTATGAAGACTTACCTGGGTAGCAGCTCTCCTTGTAGCAGTCCGTTCCAGCTGCTCTTCACAGCTTGACGTTCCTGAAGGAATCTTCTGGGCACCTTTTTCGCAAGCACAAAAGAGTTGGCTGCAATTAGTTGAAGCCTGCAAAGGAAAAGATACAGAATAAAAGATCTGTCACTGAAGACTTTTGAAGAGATAATGTGCTGTGAAACAGAAATGTAAGGTGTAGCAATAGAGTTGAATCGCAAGGTTCATAAACTTGTCCGCTACTTTGCAGCCCTAAGAACTAAGGGCCATAAGTATCATTATTAGACATAGCGGTTTCCTAATTGCAATTCTATGAAAATCGCAATTAGGTAATCGCTATTTGAATATATGAAACTTCATGAGCTTCGTTTAGCGTTTCTTACTGGTCGCAAATTGTCCTACATCATTAAGGGTCAGATGTACGCAGCTTTTTTCAAGTCGCAAACGGCCCGATTTGCAAAATGGGACCGTTTGCGACCTGAAAAAAGCATCTTTAAATGTACAAAGTCCTATTTGCAATTCAGTAAGCTATTACTGAATCACAAATTGGGTTTTCGTGTCACAATTAGGAAGGAGCATGCCAATGGCGTCCCTTACTAACAGCGAGCCACACTGGTATGGAGGAGTATTTTGTGATCTGGAATGTGGTCGCAAAACATTTGCAGTTACCACCAACTTCAAGTTGGTGGTAACCCATTCGCAAATGGGAAAGGGGCCCCAAGGGACCCCTTCTCATTAGTAAATGTGTGCATCAGCTTTTTTTAAGAGCAGGCAGTGGTCCCAGGGACTTCTGCCTACTCCTAAAAAATGAAAAGGAAACTTCATTTTTCTTTATTAAATGCATCCTGTTTTCCTTTAAGGAAAATCGCTGCATTTCAAAATAAAAAACTGCTTTATTTGAAAAGCAGTCCAGTCACAGACATGTGGTCGGCTGACCCCAGCAGGCCACCTTCCTTGTGAGTGCGAGCCTGGCTCATGAATATTAATGAGGCAGGTCCCTTGCGACCCATTAGGAATCACAACCAGTGTCAAACACACTGTTGGTCATAACTGTTTGCGATTTCCTAATAGCAAATCGCAAAAATTCTCTATTAGGAAATCGCAAACAGAAGTCAATGTGCATCTGGCCTTCATATTCATGATGTAGGTCGTAATTTGCTACCCATTAGGAAACAAAAAAATCACAGGGAGAGTTGCCTGCTGGAGTCAGTAGACAACCATATCTGTGATTGCCTTTAAATGAAGCAGTCTTTTAAAAAAATATGCAGCCCGTTTTCCTTAAAGGAAAACGGGATGCGTTTAAAATAAAAAAATTAAAAACGTATTCTTTTCCTTTTTTCAAGAGTAGGCAGTGGTCCGGGGGATCAATGCCAGCTTTGGAAAAAAAAGTTTTTGCTACCATTGACAAAGGAGAAGGAGGTCCTTGGGGAACCCTTCCCATTTGCGAATTGGTTACCACCTATATGAAGCAGGTGGTAAAATGCAAATGTATTGTGACCGCATTTCGGCCTCAAAATATTCCTACATACTGCTGCGATTCGGTATTAGGAAGACACACTCTGAAACCGCCCCTTCCTAATACCGATTTGATATATATGTGTAATTCCTAATTGCACTTCAGTAATATGTAATCAAATACCTAGAGTAACTTAAGAGTGGGTCTTTGGATGCAAGGGGAGAGAGAGAGAGAGAAAGAGATAGAGATGACAAGCAAAAGAAAAAAGAATAGGAAAACAGATACACAAAAACATTTAAAAGAGCAATAGTGGTGTGATAAACTAAACACAAACACTGTTCGCTATGCAATACGAAAACTAAGAACAAATTAGATTATATTATTCACACACATAATCACCCAAATAGGTAGGTGGCCTAATTGCCCTTGCTTCCCTCCTAACTTGTAATGTAGTACTGGACTCATCTCCTTACGACAGGCCCACTATGTCCATGCATTCTTTCATCCCCCCCCCCCTAAAATGCAGGCCCACCTTGTCGTTAGTAAAATTTCTGTTACCCATCAATAACCACAGTGTAAATGAGTCATCTTCACCATGCCCTTCTCCAGTGCTTTCAACTACATAACTTTTCCTCTAGTACAAAGCAATGCGCCTGAGATTCCAAGTTTGTCCATTTTGTAACTTGACCACCTACCTCCCACTAATTTTACTCTGAAGGGCCCACTGAATTTTCTTTAAAATGTACCATCCTCTCCAGGCTTGACATTCACCCAATCTCCTGCATTAATCAATTGGCTTTCTAGACTCACTTCTGTCGACCCACCCTTCGATCCTTTGTTTCTCACCTCACTCAGCCAAGAAAGTAACAATTTGGTACCAGATGATCTGCCCCTCACTATTTCAAATGGAGTCTTTTCAGTGGTGGTATTTGTGGTGGTACGATACCCCCACAGCATGTCTTTTATTGCATCCTGCACAGGGAGGCCTGAGATGAATGCTAGTTGTATCATGCCCTACACCATTCTATTAATTCATTCTACTAATCCAGTACCCTTAGTGTTGTACAGTTAGCAAAATATGTGTCAAGAAAAGCCTTCATTTCTAGAGAAGTTAATTATGTGCCATTATCTGTGAAACGTACTGGAGAAATAGAGAGAGAAACATACATTTTGCATACCCTTAATTTGTAGAGGAGCCAGCCTCCTTCACCCACTTTGACAGTAGGAAACCTGCAACAGGTTTTACTTCTGTTAACACTATCAACCCTTATTTGTAGCAACTGGGCATAAACAAAGTTATAGGAGGTATATAGCACATTGGAGAGAGCTAAAGAACATAAATAACCAACCGCCAATCCCTTTAGCAAATGTACAAGTGGAACATGAGGGCAAATGAACTCAAACTAAATCCCATTATCTCAGACCTTACACAGTAATCCTCAAACTAAAAGCATGTGTGCTGCATATATGGCATAGCTTTCTGTTAATCAAAGTGTACATATACCATTATATTGTGTTTTATTCATATCAGTGCATCCCTGTTGTCTCAGTTTCAGAGGTCAAAATCTCAAAGCAAACCTTGCTCTGGGAGCCCTGCTAGGTTTCTAAATATAGAACTGACCTTTAACCCTTCCCAGCTGGCCTATTCTGTCACCCTGGAGACAGAGCTGAAAAAAGCAGACCCATTCCCCTGTTTGCCAGTTTAGAGGTAAGATAATAACTTCTGCTGGTTTTTGATATTTATTTCAATTGTAAGCAGTGTGCAGTATACTTTTCTAGCATTATTCAATTGTAAGCAGTGTGCAGTATACTTTTCTAGCATTATAGAAGTCAGCTGTTTGTGTTATACCTAAATGTATGCATTTACTGAAGTCTAAGGCAGTTTAAAAGCTGCTCAGAGTGGCAGAATTGTTTTCAAATTAGTGAATTTTACCCAATTTTGACTTTGATATTTGGGACACTTAAAAATGAATATCCTATAATGTTTTTGCATATTAGTCATCCTCAGAATGTTCTCTACACATTCCAGAAATGGGGCATCAGAAATATATCATGTATACCCTTATAAAAATGAGATTTCTACGCCTGCGCAGAGTGACATTTCATATGCAAGTTTCCTCATTATGCGGTAAAACACAACTTACATTTATTTTTAATGCTAGGAGGTTACTGTATGATTATTAAGCTTTATAAAGATTAAAAAATGAATTTAATACACATCTTTTAAAATATTTTTTTCCATATAATTTTTATTTTATTTTAATAAAACCAATCATTTTGATAATTCCACATATGAAAAGCAAGCTGCATCTCTTGCCTATCATATTTAGACGCATTCATTCATAAGCCTAAGCACAGAAGCCTAACTTGAAACATGAAAAATGTTGCGCCACTTTTTAAGGACAGTCATTATTTTGCATGAGAACCGCAAATGTCCTTATGTAAAAAGGCATTAAGAAAGGAAATCCTTACTTTAAATGTTTTCCTGTTATCCAAAATAATGAACCTGATTTTTGTAACTTTTTAAAAGAGCAGTCTGAAATGCAGGATTTTACACCGTATTTGCACTGACTTAAGATTTAGTTAAGTAAGCATTCCTTTTTCTCCGTGGCCTACAGTCAAAAAGACAGCTGCTGCTTAGTGACAGTTGACACAGCTGTTCTTTTTTAGTGTTGAAATGTAAGCACAGTGACAGTCCATTTAAAACTGAGGTATTTCAATGTATTGTTCTATAATGTGTGTTTAGTTCAGCAACATCCAATTTACTCACATGATGTGTTTGCCTGTTAATAGCTAATACGATGTATCTAAGGAAAATGCTGTAACATTTTGTAGTTGTTTATTTATTGCAAAACACACAATTTCGTTTTTGAGGCCTATTTTATTCCTATTGAATGTGAATTCTAATTTTATCTTTTTAGCATTGTGGCAGTTTGTACATGTGCATAGTTGCTTACTCTATCAATTTAATAGTAACATGTAGTTAAGTAGCATATCATATGGTTCATTTCTGTATTTTTATTTAATATTAATTAAATGACATTTTGCATAACAGACTGATGACAGCAAAAAAACACAAACACATACATTGAGCTCATTCCAGACATATACAGAAGGGGGTCATACACTCAGAACAAACAATACAGCGCACTTAAGGCTAGCTATTTTTTCACAAAGAGCCCAATCGCTATTTACTCACAGAAGTACCACTAATGTGAAACCACATAGACATTTAAACACACAATTAACCCACAGATCAACACTTAGGACAGAAACAAAGGACAGCCCACAGACTGTCCTTAAACCAAACCATTTGTAAATACTAGTTGTAAGTCATATTTACAAGAGCTTCTCAATAGTATTTCAAACGACTGCACAAAACAGCCCAACAGACTGTTTTATTTTCAAGAAGCCAAAATACACTCAATTCACTAGCTTTTGCTGGCAGAACACTAGAAAATTGCTCTGCATATCTCCATTTATAAAAGTGCCCAGAATAGGATCCCTGTTTGTTTTATGTTCATATTTTAATTCCATGGGGTACAGAATCTCTAAGGAAGAAATATGTTTTTATACCTAAACCTATTTAGGTATTCCCTCTAGGGGATCCGGCTAATTCAAGTCACATCACATTATGGTACCTCCAAAAAGCAACAAATTATTCGATGTGCGCTTGAAACAGGCATGCCAAAAATATTGCAACATATGCAAATATTATACGCAAAGTAGCACTTAAGGTACGCTTGTACGTTGTGCCGTTCAAATCTTATTCAAAGTAAAGAAAATTCTCCTCAATACCTCCCCATATAAATTGCAATTTATATATATTACCAAATCCAAAATCCCACAAGTGGCCAATCCAAAAACCAAACCAAACAGTAAGCCGCATAAAACAACCTTACCAATCCCTGGTATCAAACCAACAGCAAGTGTTGCATCAAAATGACCCTTACCAATCCCTGGTATCCAGAGTCCAACTGCCAAGTTCTGAATGACCTAATGGTCGTTTTTAGAATACTCACGCCAAAAAGGTTCTCAGTCAGGAGTGGTAAACATGTGGAGGATCAAAATCAGGAAGACCGGAAATATACTGGGCTGCAGAGACAGAAAATTCCCAGAGTCTCTCGGTGCACAGAGTACCTCCTTAGTAGAGTTCTGTCCTGTCCTCCTCAGTAGATTCCTGTCTCCTGTCAAGATCACTCCCTTGGATAGCCACTTCTCTGTTGAGGTCCACGTTGGAGCGCCATTTGAAGAACATAGAAACCTTCTCAGGGGTCTCCCTGATAAACCTGGTTCTTTTAAACCAACAAAGAAGAGATTGGCACAGAAGCTGTTATATAAAAGTAACATCTTTAATAACCTCAGATGAGGGAGACTACGTCACACAGTACCCTTAGAAACTGTATGAGGCAGTCTAAGGAGTACAGAAAACAGGGGCCTTATATATGCTTAGGGTCACATAGTCAGCATAAAACCAAGGGGAGGTCCTGGCACATGTAAGGATGCAAAATGACTAATATGGGTATACAAGATTTGCTTGCTCAACAAAGTGGGAGGAGAGTTACTTCTCCTTACATCAGCAAGAATAGCCTGATGTTATGTACTAGGAGCAGGTGCATTCTACTAGCTAGGCCTCTCTGAGCATGTGCAAGGTTCTGAAGAGGGAAACAGCACATGGCGAGCGCATTGTTACCTAAAATGGCTGCTAAAAACAAAATTTCGTTCAGCTCATGCTAATAAATCCCTGCAATCTTTAACACATGGACATCCCAGGCAACCCACCACCAGGACCAGGGCAGCCAAGCTACGTAGAGGAGAATCCAGCCCCTGCACAGACCACACAGCAGGAAGCACCGGCCAGCACGGCTGGCTCCCAACACCTCACGAACTACAAATGGGATTCCAACGCCAGGTGTCAGGATGCCAAATGGAGGAGGCCGAACAGGATGGAATACAAACTGGATCACATGCGTGGGTCATTCCCCTCAGGGACCACCTACACCACATAAAGGAGACCCACACTGCAACAGAGACCCATGCATTTGCACATTTCCAGTACTGAACCACGCCTAGAGGCATGCAATTATCATTCACACACCCACGCTGGACCTGCGTACGATGGCCCAGTACACTCCTCTTATGTAGTGAGTGGGTGACGATAAAGCTACATGTCCAAGGTCTAACATGCTGCCTGCGGTGACATGTTGGCATCCGCTGACACAACACAATGTAATGTTGTCGGGATCCTCATGCATACATAATGACCACAAGGACACACGCAGATAGTTTGTGGAATTGGCTACAAGCACGTGCGTCCGGCCCCTTTATTGGCAGGGTCACATGTACAGTGACGCCTGTGCTGGATGTGTAGGGAGTGAGTGTAAGCCAGCCCGCATGGAGTGGTTGGTGCTGGCAAAAACTTGAACAGTGAACAGCAGTAAAACAGAAACAGATAACACCAGCGTAACAGAGACAACTGTGAAGCATCATGGAGGTAGTCGGAGCTAGTACAGAGGTCACCCAATATGCAAACAGAAGTGTCCGTGAGTTGCGGAGCACTGGGGTTGGGGTACCTGGAGTGCCAAGCAGGGTATCAGGCAAATGATGGCATCCACCACAGGTGTAAGCAACTCTGTTAGTCTGCCCGTACGACTGTTTCGACTCAATTGTCTCGACGCAGTTGGTGTTTGGAGGTGGACCTGGTGGTGGTGGTGTGTGCCTCCTGCAGTGATGCGTCGTCCGGGCTGGTCAGGACTCGATTTGATGTGTGAGCCCTGGTGTAACGCAGTTGAGTCCGGAGGCAGCAGACAGCGCAGAGCCACATACACATGGCATTGATGACCCCAAAGCCATCATCTCCGAGACCATCCAATACCTCAGGAGCCAGGGTCCCTGACTTGAGCTCCACAGTGTTAGTGGCCCCGGATGCACTGCGGCCGGCACAGGCACACCACCATGGGACGGTGACTTGCAGTGCAGTGAGATGGGCCACGTGAGCTGAGCAGGTCCTTATTGATGTCTGAGGTGAATGTGGCGGAGGGTTGCGGGGAACAGTGGAAGATGTCCTCCAGGGCATGATGCAGAGGGTGGAAGCCATCCAGAAGCAGCAAATGGAGGAGTGGAATGCTACTGCCTGTTTTTGCCACAAAGTCAGTATCACCGACATGATGGTGACGACAACCCCCAGTCGATGGACTCTGTCACCACCAAGGTTCAACAAGAAAGTGTCCATGGACATCGGGAAACAGACAGTGGCACCTGAGCTGAAAGGGGATGCAGTCTGTGATGAGGCCTGTACAATGACATCAAGTCAGCCATAAATAAAGCAAGACTGAGTTCAGAATGTGTGACCTACTCTACAGCAGTGTAGGCCCAAGGCAGCGGTCAGCGGACCAGCGTGCTCCTCCTGGAACACTAACACACAACGTTGACATGGCATTTGGGGGTGACGGAGTTAAAGCACCAGAGCTGAGCGGGTGTTCAGTCAGCGACGATGACGTGTCCTGTCTGGTACGGACTGGATTGGATTGGTGTGAGGCCGGCTGGACTGCAGTGTAGACCGGAAGCAGCAGTCAGCAGTGGCCCACAGTCACGTGTCTTTGGCTTACGATGCACAAAGTTAGTGTGACCAGGGCAGTTGTCGGTAGTGTTTGATCACTTCCGTACAATGGTCCTTTTTTCCTCCTGACTGAAACGCATCATTCCCTCACACCTCTCCTTGCATGCAATGATATGTGCTTGGCCTTTGAAAAATAAAGACTTAGGGCCAGATGTATCAAGGCTTTTGCGACTCGCAAAGGCTGAAATTCGCAGAATTTCGGCCTTTGCGACTCGCAAACGGCCGTTTTGCGATTTTTGATATGTAAGAAGAAATCGCAATTTAAGGAATCGCAATTATTTGCGATTCCTTATTTTGCCATAGCATTTAAGGAATCGCAAATTTTGCGATTCCTTAAATGATATGTATGACACATTTTTGGTTTGCGAATTTGTGTTAAAAAATCGCATTTTACCATCAACTTGTAGTTGGTGGTAATTTGCGATTTCTTTTAAAAATGCCCTAATTGGCATTTGTAAGGGTGGCATGTGACACTCATACATGCCCATAGGGCATGTATGTGTGCCACATGCACACACATGTAGATTTGAGGGGTGCAGCAGGGTGTCTTTAAGACACCCCTGCACCCTTGAAATAATTCTCAAATTGCGATTAGCAAATTGCGAATTCGCAATTTGAGAATTATTGCACTATCATTGCTATGGGCCTCCTGGCCCATAGGAATGCATTGAAAATTATTCTTTATTTGCGAATTCGCAAAATGCGAAATCGCAAATAAAGAATAATAAGGAATCGCAAAAAATTTGCGATTTTGTACATACATACTGTTTTGCTAATTCTAAATAGCGATTCGCAAAAAATCGCTATTTAGGATTCACAAAACGGTATCTTGATACATCTGGCCCCTAGTTCCCAATGTATGACCCACTCTGGCGCAGTGTGGCCAGAGGGCAGTAGTCCGCGTGGGCACACAGACATGTGTGGTTGGAATGCTATACACAGACTTGGTGTCACCACATCGAAGATAAAGCTGCCATAATTAATGTTCTCTGCCATAGTGTAATCAAGGCTTATTTCCAAATATGTGACCTACTAGTCCGCTGTGTATGCCGGTGGAGTACCTCAACAAGAAGGGAGTACTGTGGCCTGTGTCGCGGAGGCCGTGATGGTCTGAGAAGGCTGCCAGGGTTGCGCCACTCAGGCTTGGAGCTTGCACCAGCACATGGTGGGCCCTCTTTGGCACACTCTGGTGTAGGCAGGTGTGCATTGAGGCCTGGGTGCGCAGGGCCTGGTAGGACTGGTATGGGGACCAGCGGGCAGAGGTGCAGCAGGCGCCCAGGATCGGTGGCAACACCGCTCATGGCAACAGCGTCGGCCTCGTGGCGGGGTGAGAGGCGCCGCCCTGGCAGGGACGTTGGGCGTTCTGGAAGGAAACCATGCTCAGAGCTACGTGCTTTTTATTCACACCCCAACTCTGGCCTGACGTATGCCGGGCCAGCCCACTCCGCTCACGCTTACAGGGAAGGATGTAACAAGTTATTTTCACAGATCTTCCCCACTGGCTGGGGTGACTTGGTTGCATACACTGTCCAATACATTCCATTCACCATCGGTGTATGTGGACATGGATGTTTGTGTGGTCTGCATACTGTAGTCTGGCCATCACATACACGTCACACTTGGCATTGTGTACATTCTCATTCATCAGTCACTTGCTTCCTACACACATGTGAGGAGAGGGGAGAGGATGTGGTCCGTCGGTTAGACTGCCGACTTTGGTGCTAGAAACCAGGGTTCGAGCATCGGGGTCGTGTCCACATCCTGTGATTCTGGGCAAATCACCTAATCTCCCCCTGCCTGAATGTGTAATGTAAATACGGTGCTCATGTAAAGTGCTCCAATACCTTCGGATCGAGTTTGCGCTATGTAAATATGCAAAAAAAGCCTGGTCCCCACCTCTTCCCACACTCTGCTATCGAGTGGCTGAGGTGCCATGCCGTTGATGGCTTATGTGCATGGCTGGCCCAGGTTGCCACAGTTAGTTGTGCTGTCATGTCATGTCTGGTGGGTGGGCATGTTTTGTGGCATGTTGTTTGTGAGTTTGTGACGTGTGCATTCCCAGTGTTGTGACTTGAATGGTTGTGGAATTGAGGTGTGTGGGGTGTTCACTTGGTAATTGCCAACGAGCAGCGCATTTCCGTAGGTGCCAGCCTAGAAGCGCCGGTTGATGATTGACTGCCGGAAGATGTAGGACTCATTCACTCTGCATGGGTGGTTGGCGTCGACGTTGGTGGAGGTTCCCTGGTGGTCCTCTATTGCTTGCACAGTGATGCAATGCGTGTGCTTTCGGTAGCGGAGGTTGTGTGCAGTTTTGCCAGTGGGCACAAGTAGGACATGTGTGCAGTCAATTGCCCCCTGACACGTGCGGGAAGGCAGCTATGGCATAGACATCTTGCTTGGTCTCCAACTGCTCATGCCCAGTGTAGGGAGAGTATGGGTACTGGGGTACCAGGCTGATGATGACATCTGGGACAGTTGTCATGGACTTGGATTGTGCTGGCTGTGAGACTCCTCCAACTCTGGCATGGGTTGGTTGGAAGGTCCCAGGGCCAAGAGGTGCAGCACAGCCAGCAGCTTTGTCTGCGGAGGCATGCTGTGTTGGTATTGTCAGCCTGTGGGCAATGCTTGTCAGGATGCGTAGGATGGTAGTCCTTTCGAGCCTGTGGTGGGCAATGACATTCCCTGGTGATGGGTCTCTGAGGTTGGTACATTTTCAGGAGGTCATTGTCTTTGTCTGCGCTGCCTCAGTGTTGGTCTGGGGGAGGGGCAGAGAGTCTGGGGGGGTCCTGGTGGTTGTGGTGGAGGGTGTTGTGGCCCAGTTGGAGCTCCGAGCTGCATGATCGTTTCCTCCATGGCATCTTTTGTTCTTCAGGTCTGGCTCTGCGCTGGGCTCCCTTTTCTGGTGCAGGCTGTCGTCCGACTTTACACCAGGTCAGAGCAGGTGTTAATTTCCTGCTGCTATCCGTGCCTTATCGCCTTTTTGCAGATCAGACTGGTCGTTGAGAATGTTGAGGTGTGGTGTTGTCGCAGCTTTTTCTCCGGGAACGCCTACTCTGCATCCTATTAGCGATAGTTGCCGGGGTCATCTGTGGTGTTGTTTTTTTAGGATGCTATCGCCGTAAAACTGGTGATATAGGCTGTTTGCACCAGCTTGTGAATGGAGTGATAGCTCTATTGCAACTTTGGCTGAGCTGAAGTGCCGATAACTCGGCATTGGCTCCTTGAGAATATGCCCCTCCGTCTTTTTTAGCCAGGGCCACAACACCACAGCCATGTCCACAATCCTGCTTCACAGCACCATTTCGAATAGTGCAGCTGATTGCAACCGTAGGTAACACATAGAGACATTGATACATTGGTATGTGCCATGGGTCTGGGAGACCCACAGTTATCCCAGGTAAAAGCAACACTGATATAGGTCCGAATTAGCTCTTGACTCCAAACTTATCTTTCACTATCCTCAAACAGAAGACAACTCCGCCTTCATATGTAAGCACACATCTTACACAACACTCAGAACCAGCCTGCCTTCCTTTCTGTGAGTGTAGACTGCATATACTAATGTGGACAGTCAGACAACTTCTCACTCAATGTTTACTACATTGCAGGCGGCAGCTGCAGCACCACCAGCCAGTGTTTAATTTGTTAGAATGCCTCTGCAGCTTGCACCACCCATTGCCACGGCCACCACTGCCAATGACAGTACCTACACAACTACTAACAGCACACTGCTACAAGTGTGACAAATTAGGCTGCTTGAGACCCCTAAAGCTATAAGAATGACATGGGTGGCGGTATTAGTTGTTTAATGTATATTGAATAATAAACAATTGTTGTTCTGCTCACTTCCAAACTACACAAACAGTGCCACCATGTGGCAACTGTCATGAGTACCAGTTTGTGCAATTATATGCTGGTGCCTAGCAGAGGAAACTACTGGCTCAAATTAAGCACTGGCACCAGCCCCTCCAGTGGCAGGGCCTTAACTAGCATTGGCATCATATTACTATCACACAGACAGATACGTATGCCACACTGCTACCACTTTCATAACTACATTTCTGAGTATTGCCTGACTTTGAGTGTATTAGTAGGCATGAGCGGAAAATCCGTTCCGCTCACGGATTTCGCGGATTTTCGGTAAATCCGCGATCCGCGAACTCCCGCGAATGTACTGAAAATCCGTGAGATCCGCGAGCGGCGGATTTCGGGGGGAAAAGTTCAAGCCTGTTGAACTTTTAACTATTTTAGGATGGCGCCGGCAAGCTGCCAGCGCCATCCTAAAATAGCTACTAAGTTAGCTTCAACAGGAAGCACTAATAGATAAAATAAAGCAGGTGCTTGAGCACCTGCTTTATTTTATCTATTAGTGCTTCATGAAGCTAATTTAGTAACTATTTTAGGATGGCGCTGGCAGCTTGCAGGCGCCATCCTAAAATAGTTAGTTAGGAATGAATGATGTGTAATTTTTTGTCGAGGCTGTGTAGATGTGGGTTCTCCCCATATCTATCGTCGAAAATTAGCTATGATGCTTGATGGAGGCCTTTGCATAATTAACTTTCACTAGCTCAATCCCTGTGCAGTTACTGTGACCACGAGCTTCTCTGATCCGTGCCTGTCCTTTTATACACACAAGAGGCATGTGAACTCGCATATAAGCCCCGTCCGTTTGGCCCCTCCCCACACACTAGTGGTGTGTGCACCGTCTTCGCGCCCTTTACCCACTTGATGGACAGCTCACTCGAGGGACCCCGGCGCTCTTTGGTGTGATGGCAAAGTTAATCAGCCCCCCCAAAAATGTGTGTTTTGTCGAGGCTGGGTAGGTGTGCGCTCTCCCCATATCTATTGTCGAAAATTAGCTATGATGCTTGATGGAGGTCTTTGCATAATTGACTTTCACGAGCTCAATCCCTGTGCAGTTCCTGTGACCACGAGCTTCTCTGATCCGTGCCTGTCCTTTTATACACACAAGAGGCATGTGAACTCGCATATAAGCCCCGTCCGTTTGGCCCCTCCCCACACACTAGTGGTGTGTGCACCGTCTTCGCGCCCTTTACCCACTTGATGGACAGCTCACTCGAGGGACCCCGGCGCTCTTTGGTGTGATGGCAAAGTTAATCAGCCCCCCCAAAAATGTGTGTTTTGTCGAGGCTGGGTAGGTGTGCGCTCTCCCCATATCTATCGTTGAAAATTAGCTATGATGCTTGATGGAGGCCTTTGCATAATTGACTTTCACGAGCTCAATCCCTGTGCAGTTCCTGTGACCACGAGCTTCTCTGATCCGTGCCTGTCCTTTTATGCACACAAGAGGCATGTGAACTCGCATATAAGCCTCGCCCGTTTGGCCCTGCCCCTCACACTAGCGATGTGCACGGTTTTCCCGCCCGGCCATTCCCCACACGATCCGCAAAATCCGTGAATCCGCAAATTCGTGGATTTTGCGGATTGCGAATTCGCAAATTCGCGAATTGCGAATTCTCAAACTTTGCCCATGCCTATGTATTAGTCCAGCACTATCATAAATGTATCTTGTGAGCTTATGCCAAGAAAATGTCTTCGCAGCACAGGGAGAATGTCAAGTGAATATGCCTCAAACATGGTTTTTCCGATCTTGTAATTTTCTCTAAGCAGGTTCTGTGTTGCTGGTCCATCACCCGCTTGCCCCCACCTCTACTGCTTTGCCTGTATGGCCATGTGGACTGGCCTCTGACACCACATGGAAATCAGTAGTGGGGAGGTACACGTTAAGGAGTAGTAAGAGAGGATAAGCCTTAGTGGAACAGTGTGCAGGTGGTGGTGGAGGGGGTAGAGGGGAAGGAAAGGAGGGAAAATCCCTGGTAGTAGGAGTCCTCTGGGGTAGAGAACAGAACTCGGTTAAGCAAGAGGCGCAAGAGGGGCTGTTAAAAAGGGCATGAACAAAACCCAGAAGGTAAAGGTCAATCCCTGGCCTAGGACCTTCTTCAAAGTACTGCAAAGGACTCTAGTATTGAGTGAAGTTGGGACAGCAAACAGTGAGATGGAGATTGGCAAGACTATGGAGGGGTAGTTAGATCATGTGGTTGAGGAAATCCCAGCGGAATGGGGAAATATGTTTAGACCCAATAGGTATGCAATATTACAGGAGGAAGGCAGAAAAAGATTTGGAGGGCATGAAGAATTTAAAATTATTAAGTGGCTGGAGCGTTACTCACCCAACGCTAGAGGGAGGAGAGGAGAGTAAGAAGGGCGGACAGAAAAACTTAGCCCAGAACAAATTTTGAATACAGAGGAGAGAATGGATAGAACACAATGAGTGCAGGTGGAATTAAATACTGGGTTTTGGGGGATTTGATTGCAACACTTACGTCGGAGATTAGAAATAGGTTTGAAGTATCCGAGGGAAATCAGAGAGTGATTAAACTGGTGTGTGAGGCTTTAGAGAAGAAAATTGACGATCTAGCTGGGAACAACCGTTCTAGAGGAGTCAGTTGAGAAACTCAAGGGCAAGATACAAATAAATGAAGAAGAAATAAAAGCCTTAAAATTGAGAGAACATGGGTGTCAGGACTGGGAGGAAAGGATGGAAAATAATCAAATCCTAAAAGTGCCTGAAGGAGCGGAGGGAGACGACTTGAAGGGTTTGGTAGTTAAGTTGATTAAAACAGGGCTTCATCTGGAAGAGACAGAGCAGGAGCTGGGTAGGGATATCCACATAGAGACCCCTTCCGGCTTAATCCAAATAGAAACAAAGCCAGGAGGATCTTGGTTACTTTCCTTTCTTACTCCCTGAAAGAGAAGGCTTTATCCTGGGCATTGAAAATGAAAGTAGAAGGTTTGTCTTGTGAAATTAGGTCTGATAATTCTTACATTACGTCTAACAGACAATAGAAGTTGGGCAAAAGAATGGAACAATTGAAGGAGTTGGGGGCCTCATTGCATATGAAATTCCTGGTGGTTCTAAAAGTAATGATGAAGAATAGGATGCACAATTTTAGAGCTGTGAGTGAAGTAGACGACTTTATAGAATCTTGTAAATAGGTATAGTAAGGAGGTGGTTAGCTATGAATAGTTTCTTTTGAACCAAAGAAGTTGGGCAAAAGAATGGAACAATTGAAGGAGTTGGGGGCCTCATTGCATATGAAATTCCTGGTGGTTCTAAAAGTAATGATGAAGAATAGGATGCACAATTTTAGAGCTGTGAGTGAAGTAGACGACTTTATAGAATCTTGTAAATAGGTATAGTAAGGAGGTGGTTAGCTATGAATAGTTTCTTTTGAACCAAATTTTTGCCTTTTAATTTGAGAAAAAACAGCCTTGGGTGATAACCCATAGGCTAAGGCCATTAGAAAGGGGGGTAGGGTCTCCATGGGTGGTCGCGGGACTAGGGAAGGGGTCACTGGGTGTGGAGCATTTAAGGAAAAAAGAAAGAAAAATTCCTCAGAAGCCGCTATTTTGTTATTGGCGAAGGGTATCAAGACACGAACAAGGGAGATGGACAAAAGCTCAGTTTGAAGCTTTTATCTTGGAACGTTAACAGGTTAAGGGTGAGGCCAAGGAGAGAGTGTATCCTCCAATATATAAAATATTGTACTGCCCAGATTTGTGTGCTTCAGGAGACACCTCTTACAGAGGAACAGTGTAAAGAAGTCTTTAAGTCCCAAAAGTGGGTGCAACAATTGGTGTGTACTAAGAAAACCTTGGTGACTAAAGGGGTGGTGATACTGACAAAACGAGATCCAAAGGTTTCTATCATAGAAATTAATTCAGACAGCAGAGGTAGAGGGGTTTTAGCAAAATAAAAAGTAGCGGGGTAGGGTTTTACGTTGGCAGGGTACTACGGGCCAAATGAGGATGATATAGTACAGTTACAAGAGATATTGGTGGGCTTCTCTTGTTCCTCAGATCCAATTATTTTGGCAGGTGATTTTAATGTGGTAATTGATAGTACTTTGGACAGATCGACTGGTAGCAGAGGAATCGTAAACCAAAAAATGATGGGGCAGATAAAATCATTGATGAAACAATTGAGTTTATACGACAGTTGGAAGGGGAGAATGGGGATAAAAGAGGGTATACATATGCAAATAAGAAATATCATCACCAGTCGAGAATGGATTATATTTTGTTGGATCTGAGTTTAAGAGATCAGGTAAAAGATATTAAACAGATTGGGATTCACTTGTCAGATCATTCCTCAATTTTTGGAGAAATCCGTCTTAGGGAAGACAGTCTATCCTCCAGGTGGACTCTGGATCTTACTCTGATGTTGGATCGGGCAATTGTGGAGAGATTGAAAGAGGAGACAGTTGAATTCTTTGATTTTACCTGGGGGTCAACCCCTGCTGGGGTGGTATGGGACTCCTACAAAGCCTTTTTGAGGGGGAAGCTAATACGTTATGCAACTGGAAAGAGGAGAGTTTTCCGGGAAGAGATTAGAAAATTGGAGGAGAGGATAAGAGTATTGGAAGGGGACCTGGTCAATTGGAGTCAGAGAGAGTCTAGACAGTTGGATTTATCTGATATGAAACTTAAACTTGCCACTATTCTTGATAAGAGGGTAAGGGAAAGGTGGGAAACAAGTAAACTAGCGCAATTCAAGTATGGTGAAAATTGCGGGAAATTTTTAGCTTGGCAGACAAAGAAAGATCAGGTGAAAAATGTAATACAAGAGATTAAGTGCCAGAATACAGGGAGGGTCCTAACTAACAAAAAAGAGGTTGAGGAGACATTTTGCAATTAGTTTGGAACTTTGTATGAAGAGGATTTGGAGACATTTGAAGAAGTGAAGGACAGTTTGGTTGAATTGGGCTTCAATAGTTGCTTTAGGAAAAAACTGCTTTTTTAAACACTGAAATTCGGAAGGGGGAAGTGGAGCAGGTAAAGAAGAAGGGTTCTTAGAAGTATATAGTGCACTAGAGGATATATTGACTCCAATTCTAACTAAACTTTCTAATGAGTTGTTTATGGAGGGGGCACCCCAACCAGAGTCATAGTCAGAGGCTACAATTACTTTAATTTTGAATCCAGGAAAGAGCAAAAATAGATGTGATTCGTATAGGCCGGTGTTGCTTCTAAATTGCGATGACATGTTTTTACAAAAGTTTTGGCGGATGGACTAAAGGGCATTAAGAGCGACCGGGTGCATGATGACCAGAAAGGTTTTATGCAGGAAAGAGCATTGCATAAGCTAACTTATTCCCTTTTAGAGGCAATTGATCTGGCTGTAGCAAATAATGCTCCCTTGGCGGTTATAGCTTTAGACGCCACCAAGGCTTTTGATCGTCTAAACTAGGCGTTTTTGCAATCAGTTTTGAATTCAGTTAAGCTGGGAGATAGACTTTGTAGAACAATTGTTGGCTTTTATAAGACACCAAGGGCAAACGTTTTGGCGAACGGAGCACTGACATCAGCATTCAATATTAGGAGAGAGACAAGACAAGGGCAGCCTTTATCTCCACTCCTGTTTAATCTGTACATCGAGCCGCTGGCAAATATATTGAGGGCAGAGCAGAGGATTGTGCCCTTTCAATGTAAAACTTGGGTTAAGAAATTGGCATTGTATGCTGACAACCTGCTGAAATACACGGCAGACTTGGAAAATACAATTATTTATGTAGTAAGAATTGCGTAAGACTTTGGAAGATTCTCAGGGTACGAGATAAACAGGGGGAAAACTGAGATTATGGTCTGGAATTTGGATCGAGAGGCAGAAAAAAACACAACTGAAATGAGGTATTGTGGGGGTTAGAGTAACTCAAAACATAAACAAGTTGGCAGAAACTAATTTTAATAAGGTGAAAAAAGAAATATGTGATTTAATGACACCCCTGACAATTTTCGGCAGACTAAATCTAGTAAAAATGATTTTACAACTGAAGCTTACTTTTCTCTTTATTGTCATACTTCTGCTTTTTAAAGAATTAGGGCTAGTGAAGTTTCAGGGCAAGATTGGATCATTTATCTGGGCAGCGAAAGGACCCCGTATCTTGTGGATAAAAGTGAAGGCGAGGAGGGAAAAAGAGTGTTTGGCTCTTCTGGACTTGCAATTATATCCATGAGCTTTCCAGCTTAAAAATAGCAGGATGCTTCTGGACAGACCTTCAGAATCGGAAATTGGGAAACTGTTTACCGGATTGCTAAAAGAAGTAGAAGGAGGGGCATTGGGTTTCAAGATAAAGTATGCAGATCCAAGATTTTAAAAAAAAGTTTAGATTGAAAACCCTTAGAGGGGTGGCAGAAACCTGGTACAGTATTAGAAGGAATTTGAAATGGTTGTATTATAGCAATATGGCCCCTATTTGGGATTCACCTGGATCACCCGATTGGACGAAGGATAAATAGGCAGGCTAACTTTTAAAGAACGTCTTTGGTTTTAAACCACTCGATTTTAAACCACTCGTTTCTGCCTCACATTGTAATACCTGCCTGCATGTTAATTAGTGTATTGGGGGTGATTTAGAATACTTACCAATTCTGGGAAGTCAGCGCTCGATGCTGTAGCCTGCCCGCCCTGGTCCGACTCGGCAATTATTGCCGTTGAGCGGAGGGCGGACAGGTAAGAGCCTGACGAACTACCTACCCTTCGGTTAGCGGTCTAGCCTCACACAAGGAGGGGCTATTTAGCCCCCTCGTCGCCTGAGCGCGCAGCGGTCGCGCGCAGGGGAGCGCCGGAGGACGCGCCGGAGACAAGCCAGAGAGAAGCCCGTCTGTGCCCGTCCGGGCCCGGACGGGACCAGGGGCTGGAGATTATGGCTGTCCCAACTACCAACATGAGTACCCCTGTTACTGGCCAACTAACATACTCATCACAGGTACTATGGGATCTACGTCCCAGTATAGGTTCCACATGCTATGTTACCTTCCTTTCTAATCTTGAGGGCCCTTTTACATGCTCTGACTGTCATACACATTTTGGCCTCGAGGCAGGGGATAATATTCCTTTGCGAGTTCCTACCAAACCATTATGCTCTACACATAAAACCGACCCCATAAAAACTACCAAGGATCCCATCCCCATAGGATGCAAACATCTACTATGCAATGTGCGCTCACTACCAAAGCATGCATCACAGGTGTGGGACCTGATATCTACAGAAAAGCCTGATCTCTGCTTTTTAACAGAGACCTGGCTCAAGCCTCATTCAATCTCAGCTATCACTCTGGGCATTCCGATAGGTTATAAGGTCTCTAGACTGGATCGTCCACAAAAAATAGGTGGTGGAATAGCCATTGTTTACAGGGAGGAACTAACTGTCACAATATTGGAGGAAATCAGCACCCCTCTGATGGAACTAATGATTTTTAAACTATGCTCCACCTCCGGGGAGAACAGAAGGGGCGCGGTTGTATATCGACCCCCAGGCTCAAGTGTGGATTTTTCGATCTCACTTATGGAGGTTCTTGCGCCGTTTATTTTAAATGACCAGAACTTCTTATTAGTGGGGGACTTCAATTTCCACAGTGAATTAGAGACATGCTTGGAGGCCAGAACACTTCTTATGGACATGGAACACATAGGTCTTAAAAAGATGAATCAGGGACCTACACATGAAGCAGGTCACACGTTGGATCTGGTATTCTCCAACTCATCTTTATATATGTGTACACCCTCCACTCAAGTAGAATGGACAGATCATTTTATTTTAAAATTCTACACTAAGCCCATGGGTAAATCTAATGTAACCTCCACTTTAGCCACCAAGAGAAGGCCTTGGCACAAACTAACACAGGACACTTTCCGAGAAGCCTATCAAGCTCCTATGATCAATGAGCAAGAGGGAATGATGTCAAATGAACTCAATCGGTTTGCACATGCTGTCAATAAAGCAATTGATGGCGTTATTCCGTTGAAAGTGTATAAACCCCGTCATGCAGCCAGACAAGAAGTCTGGTACTCCGAAGACCTGAGACATATGAAACAAAAGTCCAGAAAGCTGGAAAAAGTGTGGAGACAATCCCGGAGTCAGGAGGACAAACAATGTTATTTAACATCCCTTAGATCTTACCATAAAGCTATAAGGATGGCCCGTAAAAGTCACATTGTTATGCAACTTGCAGAGGCTGGGAAGGACTCTAAAGTTCTTTTTCAAATCCTGCAAACTTTCACCAAGCCTGTAGCATGCGAGACGGTGGAGGTTGCTTCACAAGAACTATGTGATGGAATCTCACACTTTTTCATGAACAAAATTGATTCTATTTATGCTAAGATACTGGCCACTAAATCGACTAAAGTAGCCGATCCTAATACCCCCTCTCATAACAGCCCGCAGCGGGACACACAGGCTAATCATTTAAAAAACTTTCCCCCTATTTCCTTAGAGGAAGTTATCGCCTTTACAAAAATGATTAAGAGCGGCAGTCCGCAGGACATCGTTCCTGCCCGTATCATGCCCATGTTGGTTGAAACTCTTGGTCCTGGCATCCAGAAATTAATTAATCTATCGTTAAGTACGGGAGAAGTTCCGAGAGACTGGAAACGGGCGCTGGTAAGACCGTTAAGGAAAAATACCACCATTCCTTGGACGGATCTTTCCAACCTACGCCCCATCTCTCTCCTCCCTTTTATGGGCAAAATGATAGAGAAATATGTTAACAGGCATCTGTCCAGGTTCGTTGAGGACACACATGGCCTGGACCCCTCTCAATCGGGCTTCAGGCCAAGCCATAGCACCGAGACCACCTTACTGTCAGTCGCAGACGATCTATATATGTACCAGGATGGGGGCTACTCCGTCATCCTGGTTCTATTGGATCTGTCTGCGGCGTTTGACACCGTGTCACATGACATCATGACTACCAGACTTGTGAACATCGGTCTGGAAGGTGGAGCTCTGGCATGGTTAAGGAGTTTTCTGACTGACCGCACCCAGACAGTCATCCTGGGTCCCCACCGGTCAGAGGAGTTGGAGATCTCAAAGGGGGTGCCACAGGGGTCGTGCTTAAGCCCGACCCTGTTTAATATCTATGTGGCCCCCCTGGCAAACATCATGAGATCTCATGGGTTCATCCCTATGTCATACGCGGATGACACCCAACTCCTCTTCCCGTTCAAACATCTCACAGAGACGGTCAGGAACTCTTTCTCCTCGGGGATGAAGGCAGTGGCCCACTGGATGGCATCTAACTTCCTGCAATGTAATGTTGCAAAAACGGAAGTGATGCTGTTCGGTGAGGCAAAGCTCCTATGGTCCCCAGACTGGTGGCCGCAAGATCTAGGCCCAGTCCCAGAGCCAAAGCAGGTGGTAAAAAATCTCGGCGTGCGCCTGGATCAGGAGCTCTCCCTGAAACAATACAGCAACCAAGTGGTGAGCTCATGCTTCCATGTGATCGCCATGCTGAGGAAAGTCTTCCCTATGCCCCCTGACTCAACTAGGAGAACATTAGTGCAGGCCCTAATACTGAGTCGTCTGGACTACTGCAACGGGATGCTCCTATCAGCAAATGAGGGAGTTATTGCGAGATTGCAAGTAGTCCAGAACACTGCGGCCCGTCTTGTACTAAATCAGCCCCCCCGCACACCATCGAAGCCTCTTTTGAACACCTTACATTGGCTACCCATTAAACAAAGGGTGAAGTACAAGATTGGATGTACTATACATAAGAGCCTCCAGAACAGAGGGCCCGAGTATCTAAACAGCAGATTCTCCCTCTATAAACCTATACGGTCCCTGAGATCTAGTGATCAAGCCTTACTACAGGTCCCAAGAGCTAGAAAGACCAGGCAAGGTGGAAGGGCGCTATCCATAGCCGGACCAAGGTTGTGGAACAGCCTCCCTCTCTCTTTGAGACTCTGCCAGGACTATCTCCCGTTCAGAAAACAGTTAAAAACCTTCCTATTCTCCAACTAGTGATATCTGTGTACCTACTGCCACAAGCTGAAAAGGTTTTCAAGGCGCGGAGATACTCCTTCGGGAGGTGATCCTAGCGCGGTATAAACCCGTAAATAAATAAAATAAATAAATAAATAAATAAACTAAGGAAGGCTGGAATAGAAAGATGGGAGGACTTATTAGAGGGAAAACTGTTGATTTTGTGAGAAGGATTTCAAATCAAAACGAACAATCAAGTATCTAGGTTCAAATACCTACAAATCCAAAGTTGGTTTCAAGCATTGGAGAATAAGATAGGTGGTGTTAATGAGTTAGAAGAAACTTTGATTTTCAATGTTCCTGAGAAGAAAAAAACCATCATATTGGTACTGGCGGTTGATGGAAGAAGTGGAGGGAGAGTTCACTTTGCCACAGGAGTTGTGGGGGACTGACTTGCCAGGAGCAACGCTGGACAAATTATGGCAAGTCTCCTTTTCTACACTTTATAAAGTAATCAAGCCCGCCTATTTAAGGAGAAACCACCTTTTCTCTATTTACAGTGTGTATTGGACTCCATATAAGCTGTTGAAAGTTGGGAACAGAGGAAAGGTGGCGTGCCCCAAATGCAGTATCAAGATGGCAGATGATCTGCAACTGTTCTTGAGGTGCCCAAGGATTCAGGTATTTTGGGGAAATGTAAGCAAGGCTTTGGCTGATATCTTGAAAATACAGATTCAGGTAAGCCCTCTCCTTGTTTTTTTTGGTGTTGATAATTGAGCTAATGAACTTGTCGGAGATAAGCAAAAATAAATGTTCCCCGCTATGCTGCTGGCACAAAGAGAATTGTGCAAAAAGTGGATTAGCCCAAATCCTCCTATGTATATAGAGTGGAGATCATCCTTGGAATATACTTTTAGCTTGGACGCAATCTCCCTGGAAAGGAGAAGGTATGCCTTTTGACTTCCGGTTAGGGAATGGCTGGAGAGGTAGGAAAGGGATAAGGATATAAAGAGACTGTCCAATGATTATGCCTAACCAGACCTCAGTATAAAGTGCATGCCACTCCCAAAAAACTTTGTATCTCTCATTGTTGGTATCCATTATGGGGTCACTCATAGTTGGGAGAGTCGAAGGCAAGGAAAAATGGCCTTTAAAGTGCAATTGGCAGGTCTCAGATAAGCAAGGTAGTATCAGAAGCATCTGTCCCGGCACGGGGGAAAGAGAGGTTTCAGATGGAGGTGTCATGGAAGGCAATCAGAGGCTAATGAGGACATGCACAAAAACACATTCTTGATTTTTGCTATTTCCTTGGTAAGTACATTTATACTCCTCCCGTCATAGAGAGATATATCCTTTGTCACAGTATCCACCATTGTCTCACACCATTTAAATATCTTTCTCTAACTGACAGAATTCTTCCAGTAGCTCCTACTCATAACATGAGTATGTGGATGTTCAGGCACTGAGTAACAACGCAAGGTTCCCACACCCACATATTGTTTGTGAAGTAATATTTAAATCCTCTGTATATATCTCTCTCCCCCACTGGAAACCAGAGTCCCCTGGTGTCCACACAATGGACCACCCATCAGCACAGATCAGGGTACATCCTGCAAGCAACAATGAGGCCCTCTGCTATCTTTCAGTCAGGTAAATATGTTTCTCATCCACTTGAATCTAACTGACCCCCCTTTCTCATCTCTAACAAATGTTCGCCATTTGTCAATGGCAAAGAAATATGCCATAGTTCCCTTTAATATTTTTTTTATCATGGACAGAAGTTATGCCTTCTATTATAGTTGCCCTCAGTCACACTGTGGAACTCAAATGTTTCTGTTTCATCGAGTAACACAAGTCCACAGCCATCTTCAGGCAGTGTTGGTCAGCAGCTCATATAAGGGGGTCCATTTAGACAGCAAGCAACCATGATGCTGCCAGTTAAGACACTCCTATTTCATGTCCAAGTGCCCATACTAAGCATCACATACCCATAAATGCCAAAGTAAAATCCCATCTCTGTGCATGAAAGTGTTATCTGTGCCTTTAAGTTACAGCAGAACAGTATTGCTGCTGAAGACAGAATATTTCTCAAATCTTTTCCAATGTCAGTGTTCCAGCTGTTTTTCTTACATTGAAGCATCTGAGAACAGTCAGCATGACAATGCCTTCCCATCCATGATAAGAGAAAGTCTTAGGAGAAACCCCTTTTCAAGCAAGCTGGCATTTCAGCAGCCGCCTACATTACAGAGGAAGAGAAGAGTGTTGGCCACATGCAGTACGCATTCTTACAGAATTTCTCATTGCTGGCCAGCTGCCTCGTTTGTCGGGTAGTATTCTGGATTACAAGGCCCTGGGAAAACAAAATCAGGAATACTCAATCCAGTTATACAAGACTCCCTGCCGCTGAGTCCTCAAACTGTAAGCTCCCTAGTTGCCTCTCCGGATCCATCCTCCACAAGCGCATCTCCAGGTCTCTGTCCATATTAACACAAAAATTAAATCTCAGGTGAGGCAGAGGTTTTGCCCACTGAACAACCTCCACATAACAGGCACCTAGATGTCAACACTCAATGTGGAAGACAAGGTAATCATTTCAGGGGGAAATCCATGTAGCGGGATTGCATGGGCAAGAGCATTCCTATGGGATGATGAGTTCCTTTGTCATTCCTCTTTGTGGTGTGAGCTCCGTGAAATGGAGGACAGGGCATGACATGTCCACCTACCTGTTGAATATTGCCACCAGCCAGCAAGACCACAAAGATTGATGGTGACACAGACCCAGTTTTTGAAGGACATAGACAAAAGCCTTCTTGGCCTTATTAGATTGCAGCAGCAATATTTCTAGTAATGAAGGGATGAGGATGCCATGCCATGCCCTGCCATGGTCATGCAGCTCATACAAGTCTTCTCTCATGGGCGTGTATCTAAAGGTGCAAGTCAGGTGTTTCAGAGAAATGGGGATCAACAACCACTTGCAGGGCAAACCAGCTCTCCAACCCACCTTCTTCCCGTGCACAACCTGATCCTCAACCAAATGTGGACCCGGAGTTGGATCTCTGGGAATATGGACAAGCCTCCCATGGGCATGGGTAGCAACTACTGCCCCCATAAACATTGACATCATCACTCAATTTCCCATCTTTATTGTTCACCGCCCTACATGTGTGTCAACCCATCCCACAACTGTAAAGTTATGTTCATAACTTTACCGAACTCAAACTGAAAAATAAACTTGTTTTGCACCTACCTTTCTGCTGTGTCTTCCATTATGCAAACCTGAGTCTAATGATATTAGCATGTTACAGCTGTAATGCTGTGCGTGGACGAATCTTAGATATGTGCCAAGTTATCCCAACTCATTATACTCATCCATAAACATGTATTCCCACAAACACTGTGAAAGCAAAATCACGTTACATTTCAACATGTATTTTTTATATAATATGAAGTTTGGAAAAAAGTAATCTGTAGGGATTGGGGTCTAGGGAAACCTGGGAAAGGTAGGCTAAAAATTACCCATGGGAAGACAAATACTCAAACTAGTTCATGAGGCCAGGACGGGTAAGAAGCCTTTTTTTTTATTGAGCAGAGCATTAGGTTCATGAAATACATGGTATACTTAAAGTCATTATTAAAACCAGTTTCTACGAAAAATCGAAATGACAGCTTCCCTATACATAATGAAAAAGAGCTAAAGCTGAAGCAGCTAGTCATATACTCATTCACAAATAGACAAAGTGCAAATTTATCTTAAACCACAGCACTAATGAAAAAAGTTCCTAGTGCGTCTAAAGTGCAGTACCAATAAAGTGCTAAAGCCTTCTTATCACCTAAAGCCATCACAGCTACAACATTTTATTAAAAAGAGAAATTATGACTGTAACGGCTCATATGATCATTGACTAAAAAACAATATACAGTATACGTCATTCTATAAAGTGCAAGAACTATAAAAGTGCTAGAGCTACTAAAGTGCAATATGAGTAAGGGCTAATGCATTCTAGTGAGAGCTGCTACATCGATTTACCAACCCTAGTGTTAAGATCTCTCTTTAAACTTTTCTAATTCATTAAAAAACTTCCAATTTTTTTCAAATTTCTTAGTGGCTCCAACCCTCCTAGCATAGGCTTCTTCGAATTTTCGGGTTCTTTTCATTATATTGAACCATTTCAAATGAGAGGGAGCATCCCTAGATTTCCAATTTTGCAGAATTAGAGAGTGAGCCACCGTACAAGAAATAAATACAAAGGCTATTTCGGGCTCGGATAGCATCGTTCCATCTCTGCAGATTCCAAACAAAGTAGCTTCCGTCTCGAGCAAAACACTCTTTCCGATTGCTTGCTTGATATCCGAGAAAACAGCCTCCCAAAAAAGCCTCAGTCTTGGACATGCAAAGAAAGTATGGTGCCACCCACCTTCCCCATCTATCTGACAGCGAAGGCACTTGTTTTCAGCTCCCGGGAATCTTTTTTTAAGGCGGCCGGAGTTAAATAAGAAAGCCATTGTGATAGGAAGGCCATCCTTTTGAAATTTGCAGCGCGCAGAGATTTGTTCCTAAATAGCAGATGATCTCCCACTCCTTCAAAGCCAGCCTACATCCGGTCTCCCGAGTTATTTTATTTAACCCCTTCGCTGCTGATGACGAGCTCAGCTCGTCATCAGCCACGGTGTTCATGTGCGGATGACGAGCTGAGCTCGTCATGTAACGCGGCTTTTGGAAAAAAGCCGCACAGCACAAAAATAACCCCCGCAGGCATGTGGTTAAGTGATTCTTGTTCACGGGAGCTTGCCCCTGCTTGTGTAGCAACCTATACCACTTTCCCACCCCTTTAACATTGGCTCCATAAAGGTCTACCACAAGTTGGTTAGGGGTATCCAAAATGCCACTGGTATTTGTTAACAGATGAACAACTCTTAAATATTCTAAAAAGGTCGGTTTCCGATGGCTCTCCGCACTTGCCGTTACTTCTTGCCAGGAAATCGGCCTAATTTGAACTATAAAATGCCTTAGCTCAGATAGTCCACAGCCTTCCCAGATATTTATGTGCCTTAATTGCAGCTGGAGACCGAGACTAGTACATTCTCTCAGTTTTAGATACTGGAGACCCGACGAGCCCATCTTTTTAAAAAAGGACTGACCCCTAAAGAAATAATCTATTAAAATCTTGCAACATGTTTTTTTTTGGGAGTTTGGAAGTTTTTAAAAACACTCAAGTTAGTGATCCAATTTCTTGTGTCATTTTATCTATTAAAAAGCTGTCTCTGGTGGATTTGGATCCCATCAAGCCGGACACTAAATCTAAAAAAGCCGCCTCATAATATGTTCTCAGATGCAGCAGCGTTAAACCCCCTTGTACTATTGGTAATTCTACCACATTCAATTTGACCCTTGGAGATCTCTTGCCCCAAACGAATTCCCTAAGTAGGGTGTCGATTTCCCTAAAATAGGACTGATTTATCTTAATCGGGACATTAGTAAACAAAAAAATAAGCAATGGAAGTATGGACATTTTGATCAATGAAACTCTTCCCACTATTGATAGAGGGAGCAGTGTCCATTGTTCCAAAAGCTTCTTGATCTTGCCCTTTATTCTTAAATAATTCAACTCAAATAACTGATGGTACTGGTTAGATACAAATATCCCAAGATATCTTATAGCGTCAGATTTTTTTGCTTGTGTCCTCAAGTAGGATGGAAAAGAATTCAGATCTGCGTTGAGGGCAAGAACCTCGGTTTTATTGGCATTTATTTTATACCCGCCAATTTGTTCAAAATCCCAAAATTCCCTCAAAGCTGTTTCGAGGTTCTCTTTATCGGGAGTCAGGTATAAAATAATGTCGTCTGCAAAGAGTTTTAACTTGGCCATGCGAGGGATCGGTGGTTGAATAGCAGCATTGTTTCGTATCTTTAAAACCAAAGGCTCTATGAAAAAAGTAAACAGTAATGGCAAAAGCGGGCAGCCCTGCTGATTCTGCAGTTTATTTTTTTGGTTCCTGCACAATTTGAATTTATTATGACCTGAGCCTTGGCCCCCTGGTAGATATTACGTAGCATATTAACTACCTGGGCATGAAACCCAAACCGACCAAGGGTGATAAACAGGGTTCTCCAGTTCACAACATCGAAGGTTTTCTCCGCATCGACCATTGCAATACTTGCCGGAATGGAGTTTGTGTTAAAATAATCCAGTGCATGTATTAAAAACTGGGTATTAGCCGCTATTGATCTACCTGCTATGAAGCCAGTTTGATCTCCATGGATTATCTCTTGGGCGGCAAGTAAAAACGTTCTGCCCATACTTTCATCAAGATTTTATAACCTGAATTAAAAAGACTAATGTGCCTGTATGAATTCACGTCTTCCGGGTTTTTATCTGTTTTGACAAAGGAAACGATTATTGCTTCTTTAAAAACTGCTGGAACAGCACCACCCTTTTTGACAAAGTTAAATAAGTTTTTTAAGGGGGTAATTAATTCCTTTGAAAAAACTTTATAAAACTCGATAAGGAAGCCATCCTGCCCACAAGCTTTTGCCCCGGCTGTTTTTTTAATGGCTGCCGAGATTTCATTGGCTTCCACTTCCGACCCCAATTCGCTAATCTGATTATCTGAGAGTTTGGGAACATTCATGTTTATAAAATACTTCTGGATTAGCTCCTCCTCCACTAAATATTCAGTAGAGTACAGCTGACGAAATTGGTCAACAAAAGTCTGTGAAATATTGCTGCCATTAAATATTCCGCGACCAGTCCGGGGGTCTAAAATTTTAGATATTGTTCCTGATTCTTGCTTTTTCCTTGTGGAATTTGCCAAGAATTTGCCGATTAACTGGCTTTCTTCATAGACCCTTTGTTGAAATATTTGTGAGTTTCAAACCTCTTCTAAAATAAAAAAGTCCCTCAGTGCTGTTCTTGCCTTCTAATATTGGTTTGGGAGAAGCTGGAGTTGGAGAGCGTATTCCCGATCCACCTCTTCTTGCAGTTTAGCTATCTTAGCCCTCCGAGTACTGGACTGGGCGGCCGTAAAGGCTATTATCTGCCCAAGGGCTGCTACCTTGAACCCCCCCCACACTGAGAAGGGGGCTGCTGTATTCTCATTGATCCGAAAATATTCCAGGATTCCCTCTCTAAACCTTTTAACCCAGTCCTCATTTTGCAAAAGGAGATGATCTAGCTGACACCTGGGTCGCTCCCTACTTCCTCCCCCGAGCGTCATTTCTACCCCAACATAAGCATGATCTGAAAAAGGGTTACAACCTATGCCAGCCTCTTGAACCTGGAGGGATCTGGAGGTAAGAAAAAAATCTATTTGAGACGTTGTCCAAAAACGGTGCGAATAGCTGGTATAGATTTCCTCATCTGGATTGATTTCCCGCCTCGGATCCACCAGTTTATATTCTTGTATAATGGCTCCCAAATTTTTTTTTGTATTTGGCTTTATTAGTTTTTTTTAATTCAAAGTATCTTTCCTTACATCCTGTATAAAGTTGAAATCCCCACCAAAAATCACCTGCCTGGGAGAACCTATCAATAAATCGCTGATTTGGACCAGGGGTACAATATCATCCTAAACAGGGCCATAGTAGTTTATAAAATTCAGCATTTTCCCCTGTAGCCTAGCTACTACCCCTATCCACATCCCATGTGTATCCCTATGCACTTGTAGAAATTCCCAGGGAAGTTGACTCGAAAAATAGATTGCTACTCCTCTAACTGCAAGACCTGAAGATGCAAAAAAAACTTTAGAGAAAACCCTGGGTATAAAAAGTTTAGGAGAATTATATTTCAAATGTGTCTCCTGCAAAAACAGAACTTTGGGACTTAGTGAAGATAACCATCTAATAAGAGCGCCATACTTCTTTTTGTTTAGTATTCCATTAGCATTGACTGATAGGAGCTTACATTTACTGGTTTCTATGATTAACTCTACCTTGTGTGTTTTCTGTACCTTCTGCTTGTGCTCTTTTTTTCTGCTGTGAACCCTACCTCAAACCCTCCCTTCCTCCCCCAAAAGAAAAATACCCACCCCTCGAAATGTGGACAAAACCCTATCAACCACGCTGCCCACATTTTGCCCCTCCCATCTAGCCTTATGGGTGTCATGAGATTACACCCTTAGAAACCCCCCTGACCCTGAGAATCCCAGAAATGTCTTATAAACTGATCGGTAGGCTGACTAGCCCAGCTTGTACTATAGGGGGAGGAAGCCCTTTACTTTACCATATGATCAATCTAAAAGTATACCAGAGTCTAGGCGCTAAATATTAAAGAAAAGGAAACCTTTTTCATTTACCGTATGGTAGATCTAAATATGCACCGGTGTCAGCAATACCTTTAAAGACAATTCAAAGTTGGCTAACAATAAACACATCTCATATTGAAGGGATTGAAGCCGCCACCCCCCCCCCCCGTCACCGTATAATGGTTCTATCTGGACATCATTGTAGACTCCGCTGGCCTTGGGATCCCCAGCAATACCTTAATACCACTCTGAAGGCTAGCTAGCCCAGCTTGTATCAAGGGGGAGGGCACCCTTAATATTGCCATTGGTAAATCTGTATATATGCCAATGTTCAATGCTAATATGCCTGGGCCTTTTCTAAATCTGTGCCATTGGACTCAAGCTATCGTGGCTGAAGAGGGGTGAAACCCCGAAACCGGTGCTAGGATGCTTGTTTCCGGTCCAGGGAGGACCTGGCTTGGCAGTTCGGGCTGGACTTTTCCCACAAGGCACAGGGTCAAGACTGATTTGCATGTGGCCAGGTCTAAACTGGGGTGGCATGGTGAGCAAAAGAATGATGGATTTAACCCAGATCTCTTGACTGGGGGTGAATGTTTTGATTTGTTCAGCATTCTGTCCATCAATTGTGTGTCTTTTGCTTTCAGTTAATAAAGGCACTCACAGTGGTGAAGACTAGACAAGAAATGCGAAAATTAAGAATAAAAAAAAGACCTGAATGAGATCTTCCAGGGGGTGAAAGATTATTGGCTTTTGAATATGAACTAAAAAAACACTCCCCCGTAAGTGTTTAGAGAAAGTCGGATTTAATGAGAAATGCGGAGCGGGAGATGACATTCCTTTGCACCTCGTTAATCCAGATGCCTAAGAGCACACTGTTCTGCAGCACAATGTTGCATCGAAGCCATAAAGGCATTAATACCAGGATCGTTCTGAAGGGTTGCCAGCTCCAGCGCTGCTGGTTCATGAAAACACGTGTGCAGGCTCGAAGCACAGGCCTGCACGGATCTGATGTCATATTCCTTCAGGAATCTGGACTGAGACGCGCAATGCTTTCCAAATAATTTAATTGTTTGTTCTTGGCCTCGAATGTTCCAAATCATTCAGTGAAACAGTCTCAAAGGGCGCTAAGTGATACCAGCCCCCACAGAGGACTGTAGTTACCAGCACACTTCATGGTGAAGTGACCCAAGTACATACACACAGTATGGATTTACTTCCACTTCACATTTACTTCCCGCAGGTGAGCGAACATATATTGCTGAATGTAGCAACGAGAACAACAGCGAACTAGCAACCACAATATTCAAAAGAATGGATATTAATATTAGGCAATTTTAATAGACAATCATATTGACAGGTACGAAAGTAAGATGGCCCAGAATTCAACAAAGGGGGTTTCAAGTTGGTTTAGTGGATTAATAAACTAAATTGCTGTAAGGAAACAGGCTTTATGCGGGCTTACCCCAACTTTTTGTCCCCTTTTCCACTACTAGGTACTGGTGTGGTGGCTCTGAACTGCATTGAGCCCTGCGAAACAGGACTCAGTGCATACGTTCTGTCCCTTAAACTGGTGTAGGTTTGATTGTCTTGTCTCTAATTAGCATATCCTAACTTACTTGTAAGTCCCTAGTGTGTAGTACCAGGGGTACCCAGTGCCTGTAAGATTGTCCACCAGGGACGTCAGCACTTGTGCCATCCTGTGTTGGACAAGGTACAAGAGCAGTTTAAAATTGCCAACTTGACTTTGCCATTTTAGGTGATGGCAAAACACAAACCTCCCTTTTTTAATGAATGTAAGTCACTTCTATGGCAGGCCTAACAATTCCTAAGGCAGGGTGCTGCATATTAAAAAGTGGAACATGTACTTTTTACATTTTGATGCAATAAAAACCTCAGATTGTTGTTTTTACTGTGAAAAGGCTAGTAGCCCCATTGGCAAGTAGAGAGTTACCGACTGACACCCCAGCCCTGCTAACTTCTGAATTGGACTACTTAGGTGGGCGCTGTTTTGTTTCAAAAGAATCAGTGTTTTAAATCTGATTTAATGGTTACATTGAATTTAATGTCACTGGTAGGCAAAGTGCAACATTAGAAGCTGCCAATTTAGTTGCCAAAGGTTTCCAGTGTCCGTTTACTGATGTAAATGGGGCTTGTCATCCAGACAATTTTCTGCCCTCCTGGGGAGACGCAATAATGACACCAAGGAAAGGACACAGTAGGGGCTTGAATGAGGGAGAAGTCTCATCTCACTCCTGCAGGATGCCACACAGGCAAGCTTTAAATGAGAAGCCTAGGGGAGAGGGGCCGCTCTATTGTTCAGGCAGACAGGCTGGGACTGAGGACAGGAAACAAGAAGCCAGTTGTCAAACAGTTTTTTTCCTGTGGCAAGTAGCCCTTTGGTAGTAACACCTCTCGGAATGGACTAGGGAGTTCTGAGTGTTGAGACAGGAGTCACAAAATGTTGGGAATGGGCAGAATGGTGCATCTTGGCATAGCCAGATGCCACACATCCCAGGATGTAGTCATCAGGAGGGAGGGAGCCTAGTAGCCCATTGGCTACCAACTGCAGCCTTCCCTGTTCTAAAGACAAATAGGGCACCCCTGGCACCTAGAACTCAGATTTAGACTGACTTGAAAGAAGGACCAGAAGACGACCCTGCTGCACCGAGGAACCAGCAAAGAGATGCTGCACCGATGAGAACTGGTGGCTAACAAAGAGAAGGACTGTGATTGCTGTGTGCTGCTCAAATACGGAGTTTTATGCAGAGCCATATCAAACCCAGAGCCTCCAAGGGCCACCCTACTGGCCTCCTGTTCACAGCATTGAGGCACAACAGCTAAAGAAGCCAGCAGGGGCAAGTTTGTATTCCAAAGTCTTCATCCCACTGCCAACGCTGCCGTGTGGCACCAAGGAGCAAGACCCAAAGCACAGAGTTGAACTAGAGTTCACTGAACCCAGGAGCGCTGGAACCCTCAGAGGGAAAGTTATTGATTCAGGAAGGGCTGGCTTGTGACTGCGACAGCAGGTGTATGGAAGTTGATTGGTAACTGGACTTTGGCCAAACAGGGGAGGACTTCGTGGGATATCGACCCTGAAACCAAGACCCCCGCACAATCTTTGTGAACCATGGAATTCCTGCAGAAAGACCCCCATTGAGCAGATCCCATTCACAGCATCCTTACAGCATCTTCAGAACTAATCAATCAATCAATCAAACTCTGTTTATATTGCACATCTTATCACCTGTGAAGGTATCAAGGTGCTGGCCTAAGGGTCTCAGTCAGAGAGCCAAGTCCACTCCTCAAGTCCGCTAATTAGGGTGATGTTCAAAGGTGGAGGGAAAGAGCATCAAAATCATGAAAAAGGTACCACCTACTAGTGTGATTTAAGGTCTAAGATGAGGGGGAAAACAACACAATGAACAGAATACAATATCCCACATAACCTGTATTTCTTCTCCTGTGCCTGAAAAGTGCTTTATGTTCTGACCCAACAACGACTTGAGAAAATGTGCATACTTAAAAAGACAATTGTTATAACTACTTGTTTCCATTAATAAATACATTAGTCACAACTTCACCATAACAATTTTTTCCAAATTATTTGACATATATATTTTTTTAATAGTTTTTTTTACATTGGAACAAACCCATGTACATATAAAATTATTTATACCCCAGCCTACAATCCACTCACTCATACATACACCCGAAAGCATCACATATCATAGCATTGATTCATATCATAACCCAGCCACCACACACATACACACAGAAATATACAACAAGAATAGAAGTTCAATTTCAACCATTGCAGTTTTGTGAGTTGGTATCTCTCCTAAAAACAGTTGATGCACGTTTCTATGGGGAAATTCATTTTCTCTAAAACACCTTCTTTATGACCGCACAAAATGAAGCTACTTGTAGGAGTGGTCAATGGGGGATAATACTGCTTTCCAGAACTGTTTGAATGTATTATGGGGATGTACACTTCCTGTGTTCTGAATGGAATCCTCCATCCCTGTTAGACTCTTCTAAAGGCCAATCATGATGCCATTCACAATGCCACAGGCTCCTACTTATATTTTCTTTTCTCATCGTACGTTTAAAGGCATGGGTCAGAAGCTTGAAATGGCATCTCTTCTGGAATGGGGAGCCAGTGGAGGACTCTCAGCTGCTAGGAGACATGTGTCCGTTTGGGCAAGTAGTGGATCAATATGGCTTCTGTGTTCTAGATTGTCTGGAATCTTCTCATGAGTTTGCTGGTGGTGCCTGCATAGAGTGTGTTGCGGTTGTCCATACAGCTGGTGATGAGGGCCTGCGTCGCGGTTTTTCTAGTACTGGTGGGTGCATTTTAAAATTCTGCAGAGCATATGGAGCGTGTGGAAGCAGGCTAAGGAGACGGCATTGACCTATCACTTCATGGTGAAATCATTTTCAAGGTTGATGCCAAGGTTACAGGTGCGATCTTTCAGAGTAGGTGTGGGTCCAAGTTCCGATGACCACCAGGAGTCATTCCAAAGGTAGGTGTGACTGCCGAAGTTCAGAACTTTGGTTTTGTTTGTGCTGCATTTCAGGCAGTTGTCTTTCATCAAGGCTGAGACGCTCTTCATGCGGTTGTGAATGTTGGTTTCTTTTCATCATAGTAGGGTCCGCTGATAATTAGAGGATGAGCTGTGTGTCTTCCTCATAGTAGATGATGTTGATGTTGTGGGCTATGACGATATCTACTAGCGGCGTCATGTAGATGTCAAAGATGGTGGAACTGATGGACGAGCCTTGCATATTCCGCAGATGGTTTGCTTTGGTTGTGAGGTGAAGGGTGAATAATGGATCTGTGTGCACCCCAAGAGGATGGATATAATCCATCTAAGAGCATTGTCTTTGATTCCACTCTGGTGTAGTCAGTTGATGAGTGTGTGGTGGGAGCCTGGAGCATCCCTCATTTTTTGCATCAGGACCACTCCATAGGAATCCATTGCAAAGCGGATAAAGTGCCTGGAACTGTTAAAGGACTGTTTCTCCGGCACAGGTAACTGTTTCTGAGGACCTTTCTTGTTCTCGTGACTAGCTCCCAGTGGGAGTTGTTTGTTCCAAAGTACTTCTAATGGAATGCATTAACACTCACCTAATTGTTCCTTTAATTGGTTTCTAACTGCCTAATTTGTTGACTTTGCCACTGCTTGTTTGTGGTTGAGTGAAATTGCCTTAATTTATTATTGCTTGTAAAATCTATATCTCTGTAACCCACCTGTGGATCTCTTTCATTCTAGTGTCTAAAATCTTCCAAAAATACAGTCTAGGTTATTAGTTAGTGTTGATTTCTTATTCAATTAATTCTTCAATTATTTTGGTGCTGTTTAAATTCTTATCACTTTTTCCTCTATGTAAGCCTTGCTCATCAGTGCCACAGCTGCCCAGGGTTGAACTCAGTGTTTTACAAATGAAACCTACTGGACCTAAAGGGGTTGGTAAGTGTATTACACAGTGAGGTCTCACAACCATACCATGTAAGACACCCCATTTCCTCACCGTTGCTAATCTATATATATATAAAAACGAAAGTATGTCTGTTTGTCCTTTATGCATTACTACACCATTCATCCGATCACCATGAAACTTTGGGAAGTTGTTGAGTACACTCCCGCGAAGGTTATTGGCAAAAAAAAGAAAAAGGTGTTAAATATCGCCCCCTCCCCCGCCCCCCAGGGCCCTCAAAATCTTTACAATACTGAACGTTTACAGTTTACGGTGCGACTCGCTTTTGCAATGACCATCAACAAAGCACAAGGACAATTTATGCAAGTGTTTGGACTAGATTTGGAGAATCCGTGCTTCTCACATGGACAACTGTATGTGCCAGCTCACGAGTCGGAAAACCTTCTGATTTATTCGTGTACACACCAGACGGAAAAACAAAAAATACCGTGTATCCACAAGCACTCGAATAAATAAACAGAATTAAAACAACACTTTAAAATGTTTTCCATATTAAAATGAATAAGCTTCAATAGAAATGACACAATGTAAACTGAATGTTATCATAACAAATTTCCTTAAATTTCCTTTCTTCTGAGATCGCAGCAACGCGCGACGGGTAAGCTAGTTGAGAATATAACAGATGACATTCTAGGGATGGGCACTTAGCTAACAACTCAAATGTTCCTCTCTTTATATATATCGTCAAGTGATTCCGAAACAAGCAGTGATCACTGTGCCCAGATGTACTCCCTCATTGCCCTTTTTTTCCGAAGCAGGCGGTCCAGGTATGTCTGTTTGACACCAGCAATGTCAAAGAACAAAATACAATATTCTGTGTGTGTGTTTATTAAGTGAAATGTTAAGTGAAATATATGACTGTTATGCTATGTGTTGAATCCATAAAAACTTGAACGGAAGGAGGCAGACATCTAAGTGTTATTTCTTTCTGCACAGGAAGTTAATAGTGGTTAATGAGAGTAAAGAAAGCGATAACTGCTGTAAGGAAATATTGATTCACTGTTCTACCACCACATTTATGTACTTTGACAGTATAATGCAAGTCGATATTGAAAAGTGAAAATTGTTTCGGGTTGATATTAAACAATGATATTCTCACTTTTCATACCTGGCGACAAATACCACAAAAACTGTTAATGAAAACAATTGCAAAAAGACTGACAAGTATTCAGAGTTTGTGATAACAAGAGACTAGTCATGGGCACCAAAGAAATACTGGAACTCTTTTGGACCCTACATATATAACAGCTGCCCAAGGGGTTAGATGTAACAACTACTTTGCATTTGAGCAGGTGCCCAATGCATGTTCATCTTAGGTCCTTGGATCGCAAGGCCATCGCTGGCAGCATCCACAACACAGCACTCAGCATAGCAAGCCCTGTAGCTCCTTTGTTACCAGCCGGTGCATGATGCATTATTGGCGCTGGCCTTCGCATCCTATGCCTCTCGTTGATGACACCCTGGAAATTGACTTAGGACTCTGCATCACAAGACCCACTTCTTCGATGAAACCAGCTGCAGTTCAGTAAATCTTCGACACATGACTTTGCATCACAAGCTCCCGTCAATGGCCTCTTCGGCACTGGCACAGGACCTCATATTGCAGCCTCACAGCTCCTAGGAACCCTTTGCTTTGTGAAGCACCCTTAACACAGGACTCCATAATGCTCCACGACTAGGATTTAAGGTACTCTTGTTCAGCAGGCCTTACTTGGTCCCTGTAGCCAGCCCGTGCTTCATTGCAGTCGGCCTGAACTTGGGTCCTTGTCCCGGTCCGGTGAGATCAGGTAATCACACCTGCCGCTTGGTGCTTTTTGTGACTATTTTAACGTAAATCTTAAAATTGCATATCTCCTGTTCTACTTATTTATTACATTATACTCTATTTTTCTGAATCGGTGTGGAATTTTTTTCTTGTGTTGTGTTTCACTTTAACACTGTTTGAAATTATGCCTAAATACTTTACACATTGCCTCTAAGTTAAGCCTGGCTGCTTATGTGGCAATCTACCAAACATGTGGTAATTTAGGGTTTGCTTGTGACTTCATCCTGACAAGAATTGTTATTGCTAATTGAGTAAGGTATGACCCCCTCAACCAGTAACTCAATTTTTTACAATGAGGGTAGGGACTAAATGGGCAGAGAGCACTGAAAAAACATAATCAGTTTCAGAGCGCTTAGCACAACACAACACAACACACTTAGACATGGTCATTCAGCACATGATGATGTGGGTGGAGCACTTCGGCTCGTGACTTGCCGTATGAAGCGGTTACACAACCAACATAAAACCCAGCAGGTCCTAGCTTATCTAGATCGGCATAAAATTGATATTGTTGCTCTCCAGGATATCCTGTGAACTAAAACACTTGAAGTTGCATTAGCTAGAAGATGGGTGGTTCATTAATATATGCTGTCTTACTCACCCTTCACCAGAGGCATTGCTATTCACATCAGAAAAGGTGTCCAGTTCTGCCACACCCACTCTTTTAAAGATATTCAATGAAAATGTATTATTGTACTGGAATACTAGAAAATCAATTTATCAAATACAGCAAAAACACTGATGAGCCATAGTTCTTTAATAAAGTGTGGAATTAAACCCTACGCCCTGTACCTTAAACAATCATCTGGGAAGATTATTTCAACACAACTTTTTAAATGTACACTTGGATAGATCACATGCACCTTATCGTAGTGCACCTGTGTCTACCTCGACCCTTCATTACATCTGTTATAAGGCCCTCACTTAGTCTCCATTTTAGGTTCCCTTTTTAACGTGACATATTTTCTGATGGTGACTTTTTACATGTTTGGTTTTTAAAATTAGAATGTGCTACATAGGCATTTATTCTTAGTGGGCATTGGCACCCTATAGTCTGCAATTCAGTTCCAGGGTCATACAACTACCATGCAACGCCCATGTCTGATTTTGTGCTCCTTAGGAGACACCTTATTTATGCCAGAAAAAAACAAACAAGCTGTTCTATGCCTCTGCCACAGCAAAATAAGAACTGAGATTTTTTGTGCAAACAACCAATAGGAGAAGAGCACTTCATTTTGGAATTATCATGGAACCACTGTGAACTGTGTCTGAGATGTAGGCCAGCTGACCCTGACCTTCATCCTGTGAAAGAAGATAACCTGTACTCTTAGACTGGCTTCCCAGCCTCTAAGACCAAGGTATGGTGGTTAGACTAGCCCAATAGATTTGGCAGAAAATACTCCCACTAAGCTCTCTTTAGTCACAGATATTAGTGGCAGATAGAAATAAGTTAACTTTTGTAACAATTAACATGGTTGAATTGTTTTTATTTTTCACCATTCTAACAATGCTTATTGTAACTCTGTATCTCATCTGCATAACCATCGCAGCTCATGTTCTCTTCACAAGTATATGATTGTTTTGAAAATGTATTTTCATATCTTTCTGTGTTTAACCTTGGCATTCAAAAGTACCAAACGAGGCTAATTACCAAACCCACTGATAAAGGACTCATATCTGACATGTCTGACATGATTAAACATAGCCCACACACACAGGCCAAACCAAGCCAACGGAGGTGGGGGAGGAAAGTGGTGCGGAGCTTATGCAGAAAGACTGGGATGGTATTTATTATAGGGCAAAACATACAGCTCGCAATGTCGCCAGCATAGAAACCGCTATGAAAATAGCTACTCGTATCTCACAACAACGTGTCTCCATAGGGGTAATCCACAGCGGAGTCCCAAATTCTGGCGGAGTTGCGCCAACGAAGGAACATTGCTTCACATTTTGTGGGATTGTCCACTGCTGTCTCAATATTGGACTAAAATCCTTGATGAAATAGATTAGCTATTTGACACACAGATCTCTAGACTCCCCATCTATGTTATCCTAGGTCTACCCAACCCAATCACGTGCCCACTTAAAAGCATGAGAGGCTGTCAAATGGGGTTAGCACTGGGTGCAGAGTTGCAAAATATATTGTCTCACTGGAGTTCCACCACCTCTCCTACACACGTGGGTTGGCTGCATAGACTCTGGCATTTCCTGGGGATGGAATGGATCTCGGCTACCCTGAACAACACCACTGATTCATTCCAGGAGGTTTCGAGTCCATTTCTAACACTACTATTGTGGGAGTTTAATGAAATCACCCAGCCCAAATACCTGAGATTGCTGCGTCTCTCAAACTTATGGACAGACCATGTATAATTTCTTATTGTTTGCTAGTGCCCTATCACACGCAGGAGTGGGACCTGCTTAAGTTGCAATGGAGACTACCGGAGGGGGTGGGAGTGGTGGTTTGAGAATTTGATTTGTTATGAAGGCAGAAAAATCATGGGTGCCACCCGTTTCCTGTTATACGATGGACTTATCAGTGCACTTCCTGTGCAGACAAAGTGTTTATTCCTGTGTTCGCACTGTGCGCGACTGGCACCCTCTATCGCATTGTATGATTTATGCCTTGGTATTGTTTCTGTTTCCAAATGCTAATAAACACATTTAAACATAAAAGTAACAAACGAAAGGGTTAGATCAGTTACCACGAATTCCTTGGGAATCAATTGGTCATGTTTGAAGTCACCAGAAACATCTGTTACCCTTGCCAGGTTCGGGGTTCAAATGTGGTACTGTGAGTTAGCCAAAACAAATCATCAATTACTGATGATATTTGTAGACTAAGTCTCTATATCCTAAAGTTCTTGTTGATATAAGACACAGTCTTAAAAGACTTTTAGGCATCATATAGCACTTCACAGCAGTTGTTTGGTGGGTGTGTAGCACAACAGACACTCAATGTTGCCTGAATGCCCATTCACCCAGTCAGTTTATAAAATGTGGTCCACTTTGGACTGCTGCTGGCAATCAGAGATGCTAGCTCCAGGATGGTATATGTGCGACATATGGCCAAAACTCAGTCTGACAATTCTGTAATATTTAAGAAGATATGGCTTCTGGGTGTGAGACAATGAATGCATAGTTGGTGACTCCCTCCAGGTGCATTAGCTGGGAGCGTGCTTCACAGTGAAATCAAAAAGAGGTTGTGGAATGCAATCCCTTTTTCTCTGAGATGATTTGTGACTGATCGGAATTCCCTCCTTTTGTAGAGCGTCATTGCGGACAGGTCATGAAAGAGTGTCGGTGAGTGTCCCTGGAACTGCACTGGGTGCACTTCCCTTGCTTGAGGTGAGATTGCTTCTTTAGTTTGAAAATTGTGGACACACACCAAGATATCTGCCGGCGGGGCCCTGTTGTTCCTTGGTTTCCCAGTGCGGTGCAAGCAGTCAATTTTGAGGTCGGTGTGAAGTAAGAAAGAGTAGCCCAAAGACCTTTAAACTATTAAGAAATAGTTTATTTGAGAAAAAGGCAGCAAAGTACAGGAGCACAACTTGTCAGGATGAAGTCCAGCGATAAACTGACTTCAGTACTGTTAAAGCCTAACAGTGGTTAACTAACACGAGGGATGCACTTTTGACGAGAAACATTCTCTTCAAAAGTGCGTGCCACATAACAGAACATAATAACAGATGGGAAGACATGAGCGCGCCGTAGCGTGCCATGTCACATTAGAATAAATACACTTACATGTACACTACATCTTCTCCCTATTTACATAAATAAAAAGAAAATGAAAATGAAAATAAAAGGCAAAATTAAGAAAGAAAATAATCTTTAAAACGGGCTGGAAGAGAACAATTCCTGTGACACCTGTCAGTGGAGACATAAGAAGAACTTGCATCAACATGAGAGTTAACAGTAGTATCACACTGTGGTTCTTCAACATTAGGATCTACAATAGAATTTGAATTAGAATCTGAAATGCGAGTACAAGGAGAATTAACAAGTGAATGTTCATCAGAAGTGGTACCTAAAGGGAAAAAGAGCAAGAGGAAGATTCATTTACATATTTACTAGTGGAGATCTTCCTTGCCTGTTCTGGAGTAAGTCTGACAATGACACGCATACTCCACCACCCCTTTCGATCAAGAAATAGAGATCCCTTAGAAACTTTGAGAACCTGAGCAGGTAAAGAGAAGGTTGATAAACCCTTCTTAACCTTGCTATTAAATTTTACCATGACCCAGTCTCCAACATTGAAAGGTTGACTAGAAGAAAAAAATCTTGAATTAAAATTTTTTTCTTGAGTCAATTGTTTAGAAGCAACATTTACTTTAACAATTTCCTTGTCATGGCAAGCTAAGCAAGAGTTGTCTTTAGCTTTCAAGTCTTTTATCCAAGATGGGCAAACATTCCCATTTGGATTTCTCTTCCTCAGAAGTCTGAAAGGGGAAATACCAGTGGTACTATGAGGGGTAACCAAATAAGACCACAATTAGCCCCTTAGAAATTTTCTACATCCAAATTAGAGAACACGGCAGTCTGGATTCCTTCCTTGAAAAACTTATTCATTCTCTCTATCAGACCATTGGATGAAGGCGAATAAAGTGCTACCCTAAGGTGTTTAATATCAGTTTCTTCAGCAAAAAAGGTTTCAAGCTGTTCCAGCGAAGCGCAATTTCAAATGAAGGTATTTCAGAGCCAAAGTGCAAAAAATGGTAAAATGCTGCCAAAATCGAAGTAATCCTCGTCGCCAAAATGTGAAGTAAGAAAGAGTAGCCCAAAGACCTTTAAACTATTAAGAAATAGTTTATTTGAGAAAAAGGCAGCAAAGTACAGGAGCACAACTTGTCAGGATGAAGTCCAGCGATAAACTGACTTCAGTACAGTTAAAGCCTAACAGTGGTTAACTAACACGAGGGATGCACTTTTGAAGAGAAACATTCTCTTCAAAAGTGCGTGCCACATAACAGAACATAATAACAGATGGGAAGACCTGAGCGCGCCGTAGCGTGCCATGTCACATTAGAATAAATACACTTACATGTACACTACAGTCGGGATGATTATCATCACTCAGGAGCTGTTGGAAGAGATCTAGGGTATAGGCTGGATGTCATCCCCCTCTGCATTCGTTGGAATGCCACAGATGCGAACGTTGTTGCGGCAATAGCGGTTTTCAAGGCCCTCTGCTAGGGCCTGCAGCTCTATATGTTGGTCTTTCAGTCTGATAATTTCTTGCTACACCACTTTGTGTTCCTCTCCCATTCTCGTGCTCTACTAGGTGTGTGACCCGGTCTCCCACTTCTTCTAGGTCTTGTCTCAACTCTTTTAAGTATGCAGACAGCTGTCCCTTCAGTTCCTGTAGATCTTCTCAAAGCAATGAAAACAATGCTGTCATAAAGGCCTTTGTGACCTGGGCGTCCGCGTCCTCTGGTCCCTCTTGGTGGGGCTCTCCCTCTCGAGAAACCCCGGTCAAGGACTGCTTTAACAGCAGATCTTTTACTGACCATTCTTTCTTGGCTGGGGCCGTCGCCATGTTGCCTGCCACGTGCTGGATATGATTAGAGAGGGCCACCTGTTTCAGCTTCGGTGCTGCATGCGTAAGTGCGCCAAAATGGGCAGCTGTTGGGTGTGCTCTAGATAGCGTCTTCGTTCTTTTGCGCTAGGGTGTAGGGCTCTCTCAGAGTTCAGGCCCTCTGTCACATTCAAATAGTTCTGGATGAGTGGGACCGTTTGTCACAACCAGATGGTCTGAGCTGGGTGGTGCGGTTCCTGGGATGCCTCTGGAGTTCATAAGTACTTTTTGGCCATGGGCAGGCAGCCCGCACCAGACGCTCAGAACTGGGGGCTCTGGCTGCACGGGGTCCCTGTTTCCCCTGCGCTTGCCTCATATAAGGCAGACACTCTGTGACAGGTTTGTCTCCCACCGTGGGGCGATAGTGTGACTCAGCTCCTGTAGCTCTCTAGTTCTCCTGCAGCACTTCTGATTCCCAGGGAGGTGCCCACTCGCACCGACAGGCTTCGACTTTTCGACCATCCTGTGTGGAGCTCTGTTATCAGTAGGGGGTCCGCTCTGCTGTGCACTCGGCTTCTGCTAGCCGTGGTTCGGGAGCCCACCTCAGACTGTCTCTGATCAGTCTTGCACCTCCCGTATTTTCTCTTCAGCATCGGGCCCCCTACAGGTGTTGTACTTGGGCCCCTGCTCAGGCAGCATGCGCCCCCTCCGCACATACTTGTGCTAGGCCCTTACGCGTCTCGCACTCACTGCGCAGGACCCACGTCTGGTGGCCCGGGTGTCAGCGTCCTCTTCTCCAGGGTCTATACAGGCCCAATGCCTCTGTGCAGTGCTGGCCTGAGTTGCTGGTCTGCTAACTCGCTGTGCCTACTGCCGGACCTCTTGTGTCAGCCTCAGGCCCTTTCCTATGCCAGATGGATGGAGGCCCGGGTTGCTTCCCGGCTGGCGGTGGATGTCACCAGGGAGCCTGAATCTTGCGGAGCGTTGTGCGTGTCCACACCAATTGTCGGAGCACACCTCAGCTTCGCCTCAGGCCTCCTACTCGGGATCGAATGCTACAGCTTTAGCCACGCCCGGTCAGGTCAGCTCCTCTTCCGTCAGCATGAAAGATCGATTTGGCAGTTCAACGGGTCTCGATAGACCCCCTCAGGATCGTCCTAGGCGCAGGATTGCCTCCGCTAGCACCCCCACCTGGAAAAATTAAATGGGGAGGTAGCTACGTTGAAGCTATTTTCGGCGGATTTTGAGAGACACAAAAGCACATCTCATCTGACCGCCATCTTGGCCATACCTCCTAAGTCATTTTTGAAAGCTCCACGATCTTTAATGATTGAGCTACCACAGAAAGTGAATAAACAACAAGGGGTGGTGATGGACAGAGTTTCTGAATAAAGCAGAATACTCTCACCCAGTCAAGAGATCAGGGCTAGATCCAACACCGTTTTTTAGCTCACTGCACCATCCCAGCTCAGAACCTGGCTATATGCAAATTAGTCTGTTCCTGTCCCAGTGCATGATGGGAACAGGGCAAACCAAACTACAAAGCCAATTCTTTCACTGGGAAGGAAACAAGCTTCCGGGGACCGGTTTCTGGCATTACAGCCGTCTTCGGCCCGGCTTGCTTGAATCCTGATGGTGCAATGAGCAAGGGACTCACATCTGAGTATACCCTTCCACGCTTATGGTGGACAAAATAATTAAACAACAAGGGGTGGTGATGGACAGAGTTTCTGAACAAAGCAGAATACTCTCACCCAGTCAAGAGATCAGGGCTAGATCCAACACCGTTTTTTAGCTCACTGCACCATCCCAGCTCAGAACCTGGCTATATGCAAATTAGTCTGTTCCTGTCCCAGTGCATGATGGGAACAGGGCAAACCAAACTACAAAGCCAATTCTTTCACTGGGAAGGAAACAAGCTTCCGGGGACCGGTTTCTGGAATTACAGCCGTCTTCGGCCCGGCTTGCTTGAATCCTGATGGTGCAATGAGCAAGGGACTCACATCTGAGTATACCCTTCCACGCTTATGGTGGACAAAATAATTAAACAACAAGGGGTGGTGATGGACAGAGTTTCTGAACAAAGCAGAATACTCTCACCCAGTCAAGAGATCAGGGCTAGATCCAACACCGTTTTTTAGCTCACTGCACCATCCCAGCTCAGAACCTGGCTATATGCAAATTAGTCTGTTCCTGTCCCAGTGCATGATGGGAACAGGGCAAACCAAACTACAAAGCCAATTCTTTCACTGGGAAGGAAACAAGCTTCCGAGGACCGGTTTCTGGCATTACAGCCGTCTTCGGCCCGGCTTGCTTGAATCCTGATGGTGCAATGAGCAAGGGACTCACATCTGAGTATACCCTTCCACGCTTATGGTGGACAAAATAATTAAACAACAAGGGGTGGTGATGGACAGAGTTTCTGAATAAAGCAGAATACTCTCACCCAGTCAAGAGATCAGGGCTAGATCCAACACCGTTTTTTAGCTCACTGCACCATCCCAGCTCAGAACCTGGCTATATGCAAATTAGTCTGTTCCTGTCCCAGTGCATGATGGGAACAGGGCAAACCAAACTACAAAGCCAATTCTTTCACTGGGAAGGAAACAAGCTTCCGGGGACCGGTTTCTGGCATTACAGCCGTCTTCGGCCCGGCTTGCTTGAATCCTGATGGTGCAATGAGCAAGGGACTCACATCTGAGTATACCCTTCCACGCTTATGGTGGACAAAATAATTAAACAACAAGGGGTGGTGATGGACAGAGTTTCTGAATAAAGCAGAATACTCTCACCCAGTCAAGAGATCAGGGCTAGATCCAACACCGTTTTTTAGCTCACTGCACCATCCCAGCTCAGAACCTGGCTATATGCAAATTAGTCTGTTCCTGTCCCAGTGCATGATGGGAACAGGGCAAACCAAACTACAAAGCCAATTCTTTCACTGGGAAGGAAACAAGCTTCCGGGGACCGGTTTCTAGCATTACAGCCGTCTTCGGCCCGGCTTGCTTGAATCCTGATGGTGCAATGAGCAAGGGACTCACATCTGAGTATACCCTTCCACGCTTATGGTGGACAAAATAATTAAACAACAAGGGGTGGTGATGGACAGAGTTTCTGAATAAAGCAGAATACTCTCACCCAGTCAAGAGATCAGGGCTAGATCCAACACCGTTTTTTAGCTCACTGCACCATCCCAGCTCAGAACCTGGCTATACGCAAATTAGTCTGTTCCTGTCCCAGTGCATGATGGGAACAGGGCAAACCAAACTACAAAGCCAATTCTTTCACTGGGAAGGAAACAAGCTTCCGGGGACCGGTTTCTGGCATTACAGCCGTCTTCGGCCCGGCTTGCTTGAATCCTGATGGTGCAATGAGCAAGGGACTCACATCTGAGTATACCCTTCCACGCTTATGGTGGACAAAATAATTAAACAACAAGGGGTGGTGATGGACAGAGTTTCTGAATAAAGCAGAATACTCTCACCCAGTCAAGAGATCAGGGCTAGATCCAACACCGTTTTTTAGCTCACTGCACCATCCCAGCTCAGAACCTGGCTATATGCAAATTAGTCTGTTCCTGTCCCAGTGCATGATGGGAACAGGGCAAACCAAACTACAAAGCCAATTCTTTCACTGGGAAGGAAACAAGCTTCCGGGGACCGGTTTCTGGCATTACAGCTGTCTTCGGCCCGGCTTGCTTGAATCCTGATGGTGCAATGAGCAAGGGACTCACATCTGAGTATACCCTTCCACGCTTGAAGAATTGGCTTGGTAGTTTAGTCTGCCCTGTTCCCATGATGCACTAGGCCAGGGACAGACTGATTTGCATATAGCCAGGTTCTGAGCTGGGATGGGGCAGTGAGATAAATAACGGTGATGGATCAAGCCCTGATCTTTGGACTGGGTAAGAGTGTTCTGCTTAATTCAGACACTCTGTTCATCACCACCCCCTTTTCTGAATCGTTTTTGGCCACTATAGGTGTGGCAGGGTATACTCAGACATGAGTCCCTTTCTCACTGCTCCATCAGGATTCAAGCAAGCCGGGCCGAAGACGGCTGAAATGCCAGAAACCGGTCCCCGGTAGCTTGTCTCCTTTCTGGTGAAGAATTGGCTTGGTAGTTTAGTCTGCCCTGTTCCCATGATGCACTGGGCCAGGGACAGACTGATTTGCATATAGCCAGGTTCTGAGCTGGGATGGGGCAGTGAGATAAATAACGGTGATGGATCAAGCCCTGATCTTTGGACTGGGTAAGAGTGGTCTGCTTAATTCAGACACTCTGTTCATCACCACCCCCTTTTCTGAATCGTTTTTGGCCACTATAGGTGTGGCAGGGTATACTCAGACATGAGTCCCTTTCTCACTGCTCCATCAGGATTCAAGCAAGCCGGGCCGAAGACGGCTGAAATGCCAGAAACCGGTCCCCGGTAGCTTGTCTCCTTTCTGGTGAAGAATTGGCTTGGTAGTTTAGTCTGCCCTGTTCCCATGATGCACTGGGCCAGGGACAGACTGATTTGCATATAGCCAGGTTCTGAGCTGGGATGGGGCAGTGAGATAAATAACGGTGATGGATCAAGCCCTGATCTTTGGACTGGGTAAGAGTGGTCTGCTTAATTCAGACACTCTGTTCATCACCACCCCCTTTTCTGAATCGTTTTTGGCCACTATAGGTGTGGCAGGGTATACTCAGACATGAGTCCCTTTCTCACTGCTCGATCAGGATTCAAGCAAGCCGGGCCGAAGACGGCTGAAATGCAAGAAACCGGTCCCCGGTAGCTTGTCTCCTTTCTGGTGAAGAATTGGCTTGGTAGTTTAGTCTGCCCTGTTCCCATGATGCACTGGGCCAGGGACAGACTGATTTGCATATAGCCAGGTTCTGAGCTGGGATGGGGCAATGAGATAAATAACGGTGATGGATCAAGCTCTGATCTTTGGACTGGGTAAGAGTGGTCTGCTTAATTCAGACACTCTGTTCATCACCACCCCCTTTTCTGAATCGTTTTTGGCCACTATAGGTGTGGCAGGGTATACTCAGACATGAGTCCCTTTCTCACTGCTCCATCAGGATTCAAGCAAGCCGGGCCGAAGACGGCTGAAATGCCAGAAACCGGTCCCCGGTAGCTTGTCTCCTTTCTGGTGAAGAATTGGCTTGGTAGTTTAGTCTGCCCTGTTCCCATGATGCACTGGGCCAGGGACAGACTGAGTTGCATATAGCCAGGTTCTGAGCTGGGATGGGGCAGTGAGATAAATAACGGTGATGGATCAAGCCCTGATCTTTGGACTGGGTAAGAGTGGTCTGCTTAATTCAGACACTCTGTTCATCACCACCCCCTTTTCTGAATCGTTTTTGACCACAGAAAGTGAAGCAACCACAACTCAAGTGAGAAACCTTATTCGCCTTATCAACAGGTTGGTTTTGCAGCACCAGATGTAGAGCTTTACTACCCCTGTGCTACAATTGGCTCCCTTTTGGTATCACCTGCCATAGTTTATGCCATGTATTTCAATTGAAAAAGATAATGCTTCTCTCATTCCTTGGGTCGCACATAACATGTGACTCCTAGGCACCAGTGAATGTACTGTACAATCATGGTATAGATTGCGCCTGGGTAGTCTCTGCTCATCTGCTCTGGGGACATGTTTCAGGAGCGGTAATTTGTTTTCACATGATCATAATTACAGGGAAACAAAATCACACACTTCTTGATATTTTTATTTATTATGCCCTGCAGCTGTCAAGCATTGATTTTCCCACATTCACATAGGAACCATCTATCTGAAAAAGCTTCTAGTGATGTTATACACCAGCGGTCAGATGTACGAAGGTTAGTGTTTGCTATTACCAAATAGCGAATTTTTGAGATTCCTTATTTGTCAATTGCAAAAGAGCAATGTACAAATGTGTGTTTAACACATTTTGTGATTCCCAGTGTGCCGCAAATAGACCTACCTCATTATTATTCATGAGTTAGGTCTCGGTTTGCGACCCATTGGGAATCACAAATATCACAGGGATGGTGGCTTGCTGTGGTCAGTGGACCACCATGTCTGTGTTTGCTTTTCAATAAAGCAATTTTTGGGGGAAATGCAGCCTGTTTTCCTTTAAGGAAAACGAGATGTGTTTCAAAATAAAAATTTTTACAGTTTTCTTTTTACTTTTTAAGAGTAGGCATTGGTCCGCGGGGCCACTGCCTGCTCTTAATAAATGTGTTTACAAACATTCACAAAGGGGAAGGGGTTCCTTGGGGGCCCCTAACCATTTGAGAATGGGTTTCCATCTACTTGAAGTACGTGGTAAAATGTGATTGTTTTGTACCTGCATTTTGGTTGCAAAACATTCACACATACCACTGTGATTCGGTATTAGGGAGGGACACCCTAAACATAACCCTTCCCAATATCTCATCGCAAACCCAATTTGCGATTTAGTAATAGGTTACTGGAACTCAAATTGTGCCTTAGTACATTGAAAAAAGCCTTTTTTGGCTCGCAAACGGCCCAGTTCTATTAATCGGGCCATTTGAGAACGAAAAAAATCTTTGTACAGCTGAGCCTAGATCCATTAAGTGTTTGATAATGAAACTATGTACTGCAATTCAAGCATAGGCTCCTTTGGTGAATCTCACCACCATTCATAAATGGAATTTTATGCTAGAAAGCCAAATTTCCGAGTGGATTGAGAGTTTTGCTGTACACAGACCAGTGCTCTCTCCACTACTGGCAGTGTCCACATTCTGAATTTTACATTTCAACATATAATTTATCAATCCTCTTTGATTATGTGTAAAAATGTATTAAGGGAGGGCTCGATATGTAACCATTTTTGGGATTACTACACTTGGCTTGGACTTGTCTTGACATTGGCAGACAGGAACAAGGGGACCGATTCACAAAAGGAATCTGAGACAAAATACTAACTTTACGAAATTCGGTATTCACAAAAGGCATTTAGTGGTAGTAAAGTTAGGATTCCTAACTTTACTACTACTACACTGAGAAAAAACCTAACTTTATGACTCTTGGTATTCACAAAAGGCATTTAGCAGTATTAATGTTAAACTGAGAAAAATCCTAACTTTACGACTTTCGGTATTCACAAAAGGCATTTAGTGGTAGTAAAGTTAGGATTCCTAACTTTACTACTACTACACTGAGAAAAACCCTAACTTTATGACTCTTGGTATTCACAAAAGGCATTTAGCAGTATTAATGTTAAACTGAGAAAAATCCTAACTTTACGACTTTCGGTATTCACAAAAGGCATTTAGTAGTGGTAAAGTTAGGACTACTACTAAATCCCTTTTGTGAAAACCGAAAGTTGTAAAGTTACGATTTTTCTCAGTTTGCTAGTAGCAAAGTTAGGAACCCTAACTTTACTACTACTAAATACCTTTTGTGAATACCGAAAGTCATAAAGTTCGGATTTTGTCTCAGATTACTTTTGTGAATCGAGCCCATTATGACGAATTTTGCTGGTCCAATGGAACCTTAGATCCCCCGACAGGGAAGCACTCAATAGAATAACAGGCCTCTCTGGTTGTGCATCTGCTAAAATAGGATAGTCAGGGCAGTCACCGTTCAATCAATCAATCAATCAATCAATCAATCAATCAATCAGTCACTTGTAGAGCGCACTACTTACCTGTGAGGGTCTCAAGGCGCTGAGGGGAGGGGGGTGCTGCTACTGTTTGAAGAGCCAGGTCTTGAGGAGTCTTCTGAAGGTGAGCAGGCCTTGGGTCTGTCGCAGATGGGTAGGGAGGGTGTTCCAGGTCTTGGCGGCGAGGAAGGAGAAGGATCTGCCGCCGGAGGTTGTTTGTTGGATGCGGGGGACTGTTGCGAAGGCAAGGCTGGCGGAGCGCAGCTGGCGGGTTGGGGTGTAGAAGCTGAGTCTGCTGTTCAGGTAGGCTGGTCCGGGGTTGTGGAGTGCTTTGTGTGTGTGGGTGAGGAGCTTAAAGGTGATCCTCTTGTTGACGGGGAGCCAGTGCAGGTGTGACATGGCTGCGACGAGGGATATTGAGGATCAGTTGGACTGAGGCATTTTGGATGCGTTGTAGTCGTAGTAGGTGTTTGGCTGGGATTCCTGCATAGAGTGCGTTGCTGAAGTCCAGTCTGATGCTGAAGAGGGCTTGGGTCACCGTTCTTCTTGTTTTCGTTGGGATCCATTAGTAGATTCTGCGGAGCATTCGGAGGGTGTTGTAGCAGGCAGAGGAGATGGCGTTGACCTGCTTCGACATGGAGAGGGAGGAGTCAAGGATGAATCCTAGGTTGCTTTCGTGGTCCGTGGGTATCGTTGCTGTTCCCAGTGTGGGCGGCCACCAGGAGTTGTCCCAGGCAGAGGGGGTAGGACCTCTGTCTTGTCCGAGCTCAGTTGCAGACAGCTGCTCCTCATTCGCTTGGCGGCGGCCTTCATTCCCACATGGAGGTTGGTTTTGGCGGTGTGCGGGTCCTTGGTGAGAGAGAGGATGAGCTGAGTGTCGTCGGCGTAAGAGATGATGTTGAGGTCGTGCTGGCGGGCCACTTGTGCGAGGGGTCCATGTAGACATTGAACAGGCTCGGGCTGAGGGATGAGCCCTGGGGTACACCGCAGATGATGTCGGTGGCTTCAGATCGGAAGGGTGGGAGGCAGACTCTCTGGGTTCTGCCGGAGAGGAAGGACGTGGTCCAGTCCAGGGCCTTTTCTCGGATTCCAGCTTCTTGGAGGCTGTGGTGGCAGACTGTGTCGAAGGCGGCTGACAGGTCCAGGAGGATAGCGGCTGATGTCTTGCCGTTGTTGAGTTGGCACCTGATGTCGTCCGTGGCGGCGATGAGGGCTGTCTCGGTGGTGTGGTTTCATCTGAATCTGGACTGGGACGGGTCTAGGATTTTGTTGTCCTCGAGGTGGCGGGTCAGTTGCATGTTGGCGATTTTCTCGATGACCTTCGCCGGGAAAGGGGGCAGGGAGATGGGCCGGAAGTTCTTGAGGTCCTTGGGGTCCGCCTTGGGTTTCTTGAGGAGGGCATTGATTTCGGCGAGCTTTCTGGGAATATGGCTGTTTCGAAGGTGATGTTGATGACCTTCCGTAAATGGGGTGTGATGGTTGCAGCCGCTTTGTTGAATATGTGGTGTCGGGAGGGGTCCGATCCTGAGTGGATTGAGTTCATGGCCTTGCGCGTCTCGCTATCGTTGACGTTGGACCAGAAGGTCAGGTGGTTGGTGCTGGTGGTGTTTGAGGGGGTGTTGGAGTCTGGCGTTGTCGGGGTGGTTGTGGTGTCGCGGATGTCGGCTATCTTGCGGTGGAAGAAGGTGGCCAGTGAGTCACACAGATCTTGTGAGGGCATGATGTCGTTGGTGTTGGCACTGGGTTGGAGAGTTCATTCACTATGTTGAAGAGCTCTTTGCTGTTGTGTGTGTTGTTGTCCAGGCGGGCTTTGAAGGAGGACCTCTTGGCTGTTCTTATGAGGTGGTGATGTCTGCAGATGGCGTCCTTGTGGGCTGCAAGGCTGTCCAGTGTGCGTTTGTGGAGCCATTTCTTCTCCAGTTTCGAGCATGTGCGTTTGGAGGTCTGGAGCTCTTCAGTGAACCATGTGGCTTTCTTGATGGTGTGGTTGTTGGAGGGTTTCTTGAGCGGGGCGAGGGTGTTGGCGCAGTCATCGATCCACTGTCTGAGGTTGCTGGCGGCGGTGTCTGGGTTGGTGGGAGGGTTCTGGGCAAGGGTGGAGGTCAGCTGGTCTTTGGTGACTTTGCCCGAGCAGCGTCGGGGCAGCTGTTGGGTGCGGTGGTGCATGGTTAGTTTCTGAAAGGTGAAATGGATGCAGCGGTGGTCAGTCGAGTGGAGTTCGGTGGTGTGATTGAAGGGGACGTGAGTGCTTGTGGCGAAGACTGGGTCAACAATGTGGCCGGCGGCGTGGGTGGGTGCGGTGATGAGTTGTCTGAGGCCGAGGTTGGTGAGGTTGTCGATGAGGGTGGCGGAGTTGGTGTTGTTGTTGTTCTTGAGGTGGAAGTTCAGGTCCCCGAGGAGGATGTAGTCCGTGGAGGCGAGTACGTAGGTGCTGGCGAGGTCGGCGATGGAGTTGCAGAACTGAGCTCGGGGTCCGTGGGGTCTGTAGACGAGTGTTCCTCTGAGGGTGGTGTTGGAGTCGATGTGGATACGGAAGTGCAGGTGTTTGGCGGTGTTGAGGGTGTTGTCTGCGTGGGTGTTGCACTGGAGGGTTGACTTGTGGACGATGGCTAGACCTCCTCCAGTTCCATTGGCACGGTCCCTGCGGGTGATCTTGTAGCCGTCCGGGATGGCTAAGACAATGTTGGGCGCCGAGGAGTCGTTCCACTAGGTCTCGGTCAGGAAGGCAACGTTTGGGGCGGAGGTGTCGAGCAGGTCCAAGAGCTCGATGGCATGTTTGCGTGCGGAATGGGTGTTGAGGAGGATGCAGCGAAGGTGGTTGGATCCGGTCCTTGGAGGTTTGGTGGTTCTGTTGCAGGTCAAGTTGCAGGTGTGGCAAGAGAAAGGTCCTGGGGTGAGCTTCGAGGTGGCCTGGAAGCAACAGTTGTCACGGCCCGTGTTGAGTGCAAGGAGAGTGCTGGCGTTGTATCGGAGTCTGGTGTCCTGGTGTCTGCGGGGTCCAGGGGTTCTGGCGCTGGGCGTGGTTTAGGCACGATCGGGCGCAGACTGGCTTGCCTCTGGCGTGCCGGAGGCGGCCGCGCAGCGGCCACCATTCAAGGTGGGTAGGGAGGGAGGAGTAGCTGGGAGGCGGGAGCGGGGTGGCGAGGGGGCGGGCCGCAGCGGAGCAGCAGCGGGAACGGGCCGCTACACAGGAGGAGCAGCGTCAGCGAGGGAGGCGCTGGGACACAGGTGGAGCTCTGGGGCAGCAGGGGTGCGACCTGGCCTGCAAGCAGGGTCAGGGGTCATCATTCTGTCAGTAAAACCAATAGATTTTCTGGAGAAATACTCAGCTCTCTGCCAGCTTCTTGAAGGGTGTTTTAAAAGCTAGAGAAGGCTTTAGGAGTAACTTCCTCTTCTTAACACCAACCACACTTTTCATTCTTGCTTCCTGGCACCTGCACTTTTGCTCAGTGCAGCATGTATAGAGTTGCCCACCATGAAGAGTGGAAGACCTGTTAAAATGATTATATAATTAAGATGAGAAACAAGTTTCTGATTTTGCTGTGTTTTTTGCCATGGTTTTTTTGATGTATAATTATCAAGGACCCCCTGATTACATAAAGTTTGTGATTCCTAGGTCAAGGATAGATAAACAGTCGACAGAAAACAACCTAGGCAATCATAACTAGAACTTAATATTAAAAAAGAAGTATTAAAGGCAAGAGAGCTACCAATGAATTCAGATTACAATATTTATTGACATATATATTAAAATCCAAGGACACAAAAAGATAGTATCCCGTTCTCACAATTTTTGCGTGTTAGACGTAATTGTACAGATCTGGCTGATTTTGATAAGCAAGCATTAGTTATGAGATCTACATTTATTGAAAGGGGCTACCCTCACTGGCTGGTGAGGCATTCATACAAAAGAGCCTGTTACTATGACCAAGACTGCTTGTTGAGGACTTAAGCATCTAAAGCCAATAAGCAGGTTGTCTGTATTACCAAACATTCTACGGTAAATGCCAAAGTAAAGCAGATTATTAACTCTAATTGGCATATTATCGGAGGAGCAGAAATTAGTTAAACCACTTTTTTCACACAGGCGAAATAAAAATATTAAAGAACATATTGTACATTCTCGGTTTAAGACACCAAAAATTGAACAGAATTTAATGCAGAGATCAATTCTTACTCACAATCCGATTAAAGGAACGTTTCCGTGTTCTTCATGCACTTCATGTAGAAACATCCTTACTGGTGAGGAATTCTCCTATAATGGGCATACAACTGGAGCAAAAGAGATGTGGAATTGTAGATCCTCGAATGTGATCTACTTCATACAGTGTCCCTGTCTCCTAGGATATGTAGGGGAGACCTCCAGAATGATTCAAACTCGTCTTACAGAACATCGTTCTGCTATTAAAACAAGAAAGATCATTGCCCCCATGGTGAAACATTTCATAGAAAAAAAATCATTGCCCAAAAGATATGAAATGGCGGATATTAGAGAAAATTCAAACATCAGACTCCAAGGGTGTTCAAGTTCAAGTTCAAGAATTTATATAGCGCACTACTCACCCAGAGGGTCTCAAGGCGCTAGGGGATGGGGTTCAATATTTATCGAATAGCCAGGTTTTAAGTTCTTTTCTGAAGGAGATGTGGTTCTGTGTAAGGCGGAGGTGGGTGGGGAGTGAGTTCCAGGTCTTGGCAGCCAAGTAGGAGAAGGATCTACCTCCCATGGTGGATCTTTGGATGCGCGGAATTGCGGCGAGGCCTTGATCGGAGGATCTTAATTGGCGGGTGGGTGTGTAGAAGGATAGTCGAGTGTTGAGGCATTCAGGCCCTAGCTTGTAGAGGGCCTTGTGTGCGTGGGTGAGGAGACGGAATGTTATTCTCTTGTTGACGGGGAGCCAGTGGAGGTCTTTCAGGTGGCCGGTAATGTGATTTTGGCGAGGGATGTCCAAAATGAGTCTCGCTGATGCGTTTTGGATACGTTGGAGTTTTTTCAGTAATTTGGCTGTAATTCCGGCGTAGAGGGTGTTTCCGTAGTCCAGTCGACTCGTGACTAGTGCATGGGTGACAGTTTTTCTTGTCTCGGAGGGGATCCAACGGAAGATTTTTTTGAGCATATGAAGTACGTTGAAGCAGGAGGATGAGACGGCGTTGACTTGTCTGGTCATCGAGAGCGAGGAATCTAGGATGAAGCCCAGGTTGCGTGTGTGATCTGTGGGTCTGGGTGCTGTGCCCAGAGCCGAAGGCCACCATGAGTCGTCCCAGGCAGAGGGGGATGATCCTAGGATGAGCACCTCCGTTTTGTCTGAGTTAAGTTTTAGGCGGCTGGTTTTCATCCATTCGGCAACTTCTTTCATACCTTCGTGAAGATTGGTTTTGGCGGAGTTAGGGTCTTTGGTGAGGGAAAGGATCAGCTGGGTGTCGTCAGCGTAGGAGATGATGTTAAGGTTGTGTTGACGCGCGATGGATGCGAGTGGACTCATGTAAACGTTGAAGAGGGTGGGACTGAGTGATGATCCTCGTGGTACACTGCAAATGACTTCGGTAGCCTCGGATTTGAATGGGGGAAGTCGTACTCTCTGGGTTCTTCCGGCGAGGAAGGAGACGATCCAGTCCAACGCTTTTCCTTGTATTCCGATATTGTTGAGGTGTTGTATGAAGGTGCTATGACAGACTGTGTCGAAGGTGGCGGAGAGGTAGAGTAGAATGAGGGCCACTGTTTCTTTGTTGTCCAGTAGTGTTCGGATGTCGTCTGTGGCTGCGATGAGGGCGGTTTCGGTGCTGTGTTTGGCTCGAAAGCCGTTCTGTGAGGGATCGAGGGAGTTGTTGGCTTCGAGGAAGGCGGCGAGTTGGCTATTGACGGCTTTCTCGATGACTTTTGCCGGGAAAGGGAGGAGGGATATTGGGCGGTAGTTTTTGAGTTCAGAGGGGTTTGCTGTGGGTTTCTTCAGGAGGACGCTGACTTCGGCATGTTTCCAGATTTCTGGGAAGGTAGCAGAGTTGAAGGAACAGTTGATAACATCACGGAGGTGGAGTGCGATGATGGAGTCTGCTTTGTTGAAGATGTGGTGGGGACATGGGTCGGTTGGCGAGCCAGAGTGGATGGAATTCATAAGGCGGATGGTGTCTTCGGTGGTGATTGGGTTCCAGGCGTTGAGATTGTTGGAGGGCTGTATAGGTTCTGAGGGGGGTGGGTAGGACTGTTCGTTGGTATTGTTTTCGAAGCTGTTATGTATGTCGGCAATTTTGTTGTAGAAGAAGGAGGATAACAAATCGCAGAGGTCTTGGGAGGGGGTGATGTCGTTTGAGGCTGCGGTGGGGTTGGTAAATTCTTTGACGATATTGAGTAGTTCCTTGCTGTTATGGGCATTGTTGTCGAGTCGATTCTTGAAAGCTGATTTCTTGGTGGATCGAATCAGCTGGTGGTGTTTGCGGGTGGCTGCCTTGAAGGTGGTCATGTTGTCGGTGGTTGGGTTTTTTCTTCATGATTTCTCGAGAGTACGGCAAAGTTTCTTGGATTTTTTAAGGTCATCGTTGAACCAGGGGGCCTTTTTGCTGGCTTGTTTGGTGTGATGATTTTTCAAGGGTGCTAATTCGTCAGCGCTGTGAGTGATCCATTGTTTGAATTTGATGGCAGCTTGGTTAGGGTCAGATGAGAGGGCGGTGGGTTTTGGTTGAGCGATGTGAGGAGTTGGTCGGTGGTGATTTTGTTCCATTTTCTTCGGGGAATAGGTTGTGGGGGGTTGTGGGTCGAGGTGGTTTTGTAGCTGAAGTGAACACAGCTGTGGTCCGTCCAATGGAGAGCTGTGGTGCGATCGAAGGAGATGTGTTTGCTGCAAGTGAAGATTGGGTCTAGCGTATGTCCGGCTATGTGGGTGGGGGTGTCGACAAGTTGTTTGAGTCCGAGATTGGCTAGGTTATCCAGTAGGGTGGTGGTGTTGCTGTCGTTATTCTTTTCCATGTGGAAGTTGAGGTCTCCTAGTAGGATGTAGTTCTCGGAGGCGAGGGCATGTGGACTGATGAAGTCAGTGATGTCCTCGCTGAATTGTTTACGTGTTCCTGGAGGCCTGTAGATGAGGGTGCCTCTGAGTGTGGTTCTGGGGTCAGTGTGGACCTGGAAGTGGAGGTGTTCGGCGGTGGAAAGGTTAGCGTCGGAGCTGGTCGTGATTTTGACCGTGTTTTTATGGACGATGGCGATGCCTCCTCCTGTTTGGACGGGGCGGTCTTTACGGATGATCTTGTAATTGTCCGGGATGGCTATGGCGATGTCGGGTGTTGATTATGCATTCATCCATGTTTCAGTGAGGAAGGCGACGTCTGGTGATATAACGTCAAGTAGATCCCAGAGTTCGGTGGCGTGTCTGCGGACCGAGCGGGTGTTCAGCAGGATGCACTTCAGGTGGTTAGGGTCGGACCTGTGTTTGGGGTTAGTGGTTGTGGTAAGGGTCTTGACGCTGGTGAATTTGCAGGAGTGGCATGTGAAGGGCCCATGAGTACGTCCTGGGGCAGCTTCGAAGCATTGGGGAGTACATCCGGGGTTAAGGGCTAGGAGGGTGGCTGCATCATACTTGATGCGGCCAGAGTGCGGTTTGCGGGGGCCAGGGGGTCTGGCGCTGGGCGCGGTCCAGGCGCGGACGGGCGTAGACGGGCTTACCTTTGGCGCACCTTCGGCGCGACCGCTGCGCGTGGACGCTGCGCGTAGGTCCATCTGTCCTAAATGGAGAGTGGAGGGGGCGGAGCGTGGGAGGGGCAGCTGGGAGGCGGGAGCGAGGTGGAGGGAGGGTCTGGGACAACAAACAAAATGGCAGCAACAATAACAAATGCTGCAAGGCCGGGCGAGATTGGGGCACAAAGCAGTTACAATAATGGAGCGCTATGGGGGTGAATTTATGCAGCAGTGGCTAGCGGTAGGAAGCGCTGTGGCAAAGTTAAAGCGCTACGATATTTGGCTGCCGACGATAAGAAATGCACACAGCAGCAAGTATTACACGAGCAAGCAGTCGAGACAAAGTGCACTCGGCAGTAAGTATTTAATAATAGATACAAAGCCCAATTAGTGCGCGACTTAACAGCAGTATGCACTCAGCAATGGTTATCTAACAGTGATACAATGCCCAAGCAGTGCGCGATTAAGCAGCAGTATGCACTCCGCAATGGTTATCTAAACAATGATACAATGCCCAGCAGTGCGTAAATAGAGAGTAGTGGCTAGCGGTTGGAAGAGCACTTGTGAGAATTAAAGCGCTACGATACCAGTCGGGGAGGAGGTGAGGGGAGTGACCGCTTTTGCCGAGGACAGGAAGGCCACAGCTCTCCACGAGGGCGAAGTCGGCGTGTAGTTTCAGTGGGTGGGAGGGGCAGCTGGGAGGCGGGAGCGAGGTGGAGGGAGGGTCTGGGACAACAAACAAAATAATAAGCAATAATAAGAAAGAAAAGGGAGGTGTTCTGGATCTTTGTCTTTGACTCCTTTCGGAACTGCCTCAACTACTTTTTGCCATGTGTGCCAGCCTGATTTTTTTTAGGCGAGATGGGGAGAGAGAGAGAGTTTTATGGTTTGCTAATCCAGTCATATTAGCTCAACTTTATGGTATGGAATTGCCCAATGCATTGCAGTACTGTTTGCTAGAGTTTGAGGGAATTTCTAGAAATGTGTTGTTCAGCAACAGTCTCCTTCAAGCTCAAGGAAACTTGCGATGTCTGGCAGTAATTCCCTCCTTTCAATACAATTGTTTGAGAAAGGAGAGAAGCAAGGTTGTAGGAGAATCTAAACTTCTGGGAGGGACACTGAAATCCTTGGAGAAAGCCGTACAATAAGCCATGGATCAAGAAATGTGTTCATCTGGGGAAGCTGGGAATTGAGCCCAGGTTTCTTGAATATAAATTGTGCAATTCAACCACTATAGGGCTACTTCTTTCCCTCTTCTGTTTAGTTATCTTCTGTTATGTTTATTTGAAAAGCTCATTATCACCCACAAAGGTATCCCAGGTGCGGAGCAGGTGTGTGTGCCTATCCTGTCCGTATGGTAGGTTGGTTAATTCAAAAGTAAAGACTTCAGCTACTTGCAGAATTCAAGTCAAGAGGGTGAGGCTTTGATATAGAGTGGGAGGCAGTGTCATGCTTTAGGAGCAATGTAATATCTGGTTCTGTGTATGCGTGAGATGTGTGCGAGTAGGAGTTCTTCTGAGTGTAGGTGTCTGAGTGGTTGGCGGAAGAAAATCCAACTGTTCAGGTAGGTGGGGCCTAAGTTGTTTAGTGCCTTGAATGTGTGTCTGACTAAAGTGAGAGTGTGTGTGCATTGGGAGCCTGTGGAGCTTTCGAAGTTGTGGTGTGATGTGAGTTCTGTGTGGGAGGTTGAGGATGAGTCTGGCCACCGAGTTATGGATGCTTTGCGGTCTTCTAGTGAGATGCTTGGTGATCCTAGCATAGAGGGTGTTCCCATAGTTCAACTTGCTGGGGATTAGTTTCTCTTGTGTTGCATTTGAAGGCCTTTCTCAGCATCTTCAAGATGTGGAAGCAGGATGCAGTGACAGCCTTGCCTTGTGTGGTGTTGTACAGATTGCTGTTGATGATTATTTCAAGGTCCCTGGAATGGGGGATAAGTGTGGGTCTGAGTTCCGCCAGACACCAGTTGGAGTCCCATGGTGAGATGTTCTTGCCAAAGTTCACTACTTCTGCCTTGTCAGTGTTGAGCTTGAGACAGTTGGCTTTTATCCACATAGTGACTTTAGTTTTGGCAGGCTTTGAACTTGCTTCTTGTGTTGGTGGTCTTGTCTAAGAGGGAGAGTATGAGCTGCGTGTTGTCAGTTTAGGAGAGGATGGTAATGTTTTGTTCACGGATGACGTTGGCCAGAGGGATCATGTATGCATTGAAGACGGTGGGGTCTGAGCAATAAACATTGAGGCACTCTACAGGTGAGTTTGTGGGCTTCCAAGGAGTAAAGAGCCAGTATGACAACCTGTGTTCTATCCAGTAAGAAGGAGCAGACCCAGCAGAGATCGAATCTTGAGAGCCAGTATGGTGCAGGATGCACTGTGAAACCGTGTCAAATGTTGCAGAGAGGTCCAGGAGAATGAGGGCTGCCATGTTTTCTCTGTCAAGGATCATGCAGACGTCATTTGTGAAGGCAATGAGTGCTGTTTCTGTACTGTGTATGGGCCTGGATCTGGATTGTGCTGTGTTGAGGAGATGGTGGTTGCTAAGGTGGTCAATGAGGCATAGGTTGGTTAGTTTCTCTCAGACCTTTTCCAGGTATGGCATCTGGTAGATGGGTCTGTAGTTGGAAAGCATGGTCATATCAGTGAATGGGTTCTTGAGCAAGGGCATGGTGGTGGCATGTTTCCAGGTTTCCGGGAATCTGTTTTAGTCAACGGAGGCATTCAGGATGGGTGTTAGTGCATTGCCAATCAGTAAAAGTTCTTTGTTGAAGGTGTGATGGGGGCAAGGGTCAGATGGGGACCCAGCGTGGATGGTTTTTATTGTAACAATGATTTAGACTGTGGTTACAGTGGACCTGACGTCAGGGTTCATTCTTCAGCTATGATGGGAAGTTGAGATACAACAGTGACAGAGTTTGGTTGATGGTCAAAGTTGCTGTTTATGGAGGCAATTATGTTACAGAAAAATTCCGAGAACTTGTTGCAAAGGTCTTGTGAGATCTGGAGATGTTGCCGGAGGCGGCAGAAGGCACGTGAAACTTTGATGATTGAAAATTTCCTTGCTGCTTTTAGAGCCACTGTTGATGTGATCTGCAAGATTTGTGCACATGGTGTTCGATGTCTGCTGGTAGTATTGTCTTAGGGCTTATTTGAAGATGTATTTATCTGTGGTGTCTTTGCTTGTTCTTCAGTTGTGCTCCAGTTGCTTGCTTTTGTGTTTTGTCAGCCTCTGTTCTTCTCTGTACCAACTGACCTATGGTCGGGCTCTTGCCATGGGGATGCACTTGAGGGGAGACAGGGTGCGGCGCTTGCAGTGATCAAGCTGTTGTGGTTCTTGATGGCTTTCAGCAAGTTACTGGTGTGGCCAGCCCAGTGTGGAGAGAGGGGTGAAGCCCACTCCTCTTCTGTGATGCTTTCTGGCTGCAGCAGGAAGTTCTGATGGAAGTAGGTCTGTAGTGGTGCTGGTGGGTATGCTGAAACTGATAAGGGCATGGTCTGCTCAGATCAGTTGCTAGCTTCTCCACTGTTATGTTACTGATCGAGGAGAAAATCGGGTCCAATAGGTGTCCAGCAGTGTGGGTGAATTCAGTAATGTGCTTTGTGAGAGCACGTTTTCTGAGGGTTTCTAGAAGATCTGTAGAGTTTGGGTCAGAGCGGTCTTCTAGGTGAAAGTTACTGTCCTTGACGAAAATGAAGGTGCTGGCATTGATGATGAGATGTGCGTTGAAATCTGGGATGTAGCTGGCAAAACTGTTGCGGGTCCTGGTGGCCTGTAAGCAAAGGTTCCTCACCGCAGAGGTAGGCTATGATGCGTATCTTTAATGCGAAGTGTTCCATGTAGCTGATGGGGGTGTCTATGTAAGTGGTGTAGCTAATGGTATCTTTGAACATGGTAGCGACTCCAGTTCTGGCTTGAGCTGATGGTCTTGCTGGTGATCTTGTAGCCGGGCCGATGGCTGTAGTGATGTCCGGTGTAGAGGTTGAGTTTAGCCATACTTTTGTGATGAAGAGAAGTTATGGAGCGTGGTCATACAATAGGTCCCATATCTATGTGGCATGTTTTGTGAGCGAGCAGGTGTTGAGGAACATGCATGCAAGTGTGGTGTGGTGTGCTGTTTAGATTGTGTTTGAGCAAGTGGATGCTGGGTGCTGTTGGTTCAGGACTGGTGGGTGTAGGCTGTGGGAGCACTCATGAGAACTTGCAGGAGGCACATGTGACTGCCTCTTATGTTTTGTGTCGTGCAGTGTGCCAGCAGTGCGGTAATCGGAGACTGGGTTCAGACCACAGAGGAGCGCGGAAGGGTAGACGTTATTAGAGGAGAAGGTGGCTTACTTAAGACATCTGTCAGACTCTAAAAACTTTCTTTTTGTCCATAAAATAAAGCCATGAATGTTGCCACTTAGACCCTTTTCCATTTTACTGTCCCACCTGCTCTGTACTGCCTTCAGGCGACATGACTAATGGTGAAGTCACACACAACCAGGCACTGCAGCACTTAACGCAGGTAGCGGCAACTCAGCCCTGTGCTGATTGCAGTAAGTGCTGGTGGACTTGAGCCTAGCTGCTTGATTGGGCCTGGCTGTCTGCAGCACACAACGAGGCGAGACCACTTAACGTGGTGACAAGGCGAGGGAGGGACATTTAAGATGGGGGGGTGAGTGGTTAAGTGGGGCGCAGGCCAATATAATTATATCAGGGTGTCATTGGTACCGCTTTTGTGTGTCCTACAAAAGATTGACTGTCAAAAACAAAAAGGGAAACCCTCAAGGTTAATAAGGACCTTGGGTAACAGTTATGAACAAACTCATTAGTTCTTACAAAAACAAATACTTGCAAGATAAGTATAGACTGAAATCGGGTCTATCTTTCACATGTCGAGCCGGACAGTAAATTTAATAATGCGAAACCGTAGTTGAGAACATCAATATAGTGGGACACAATCCTGTATCCTATGTGAAACATGACAGGTACAAAACATAAAAAGAGACATTTCAGGCAAAACAGGTTTTGCTTGTCAAATGCGCATTTTTCAAGCTTAGTATAAACAGACAATGCACTTATTTTACACAATGGATTAATGCGCAAAGCTGTTTAGCATGGGTCGACGACGTTGCGATCCTTTCAGCAAAAAAGTAGGATCATCTTCAGGACACTGATAAGTTCATGCCTGATTGATTCAGAAATTGCCTGTGGAAGAGGAAAGGGGTAGGGTAGGGGAAAGGAAACAGAATTAGGGACCTAATGGTGATGTATAGAAACTCCCAACATACAAGTACTGCTATTCTTAGAAGACGTGTCCATGATAATTGAGGTATAAGACCAAAACATGCTGCTCCCCTAGCGGGAGCGTGGATGCCATAGAGTGATGGTACAAAACAAGGGCAAAGGGTACGTCTGTAAATCTTGAAGGCTGATCTAAAAACTGAACAGACAGGGTCAATCAACTGCAACATTTGTGCCAAATGGGAGAACCACTGTAGCACCCTCAGAATTGCTTTAATTTTTTAGATCCTGACCAATACCTCTCCAGAGTTGACTACAACTAGTTAAATGTCCTACTACAATACACTAGGCCCATAAACATTGGACATCAGGAGAGGACCCTCTGTGCTGTGCCTAAGCGTAATAAGACCTGATGGAAAAACACGCAATGTTAATCCGGGGGCGAGAGATATATCCTTACACCCCTCCAGGCGAACGCCAAACACGGCAGAAGTTCTATCAGTGGTAACTGCCAACAATAGCAGTCAACAACTATTGCCTATTTTCAATCTATCCCAGCATAATCTCACTGATGCAGAATTATCCCTGCTTAGTAAGGGCCTCTCTTTCGTTCCTACCACTCATCCCAATTTCCTTGAGCTACACACCGAACTACTCAGATTCTTCAGACGATTATGTCTCCATGCATATTTTTTACTAATCCCTCGCCCAATATCATCTCCAACACTAGGTTCAGACCTCCATCATCTTTCTCACCTACCACCAATATGATTCCTAGCAAAATAGCTACTTTCAAGAAACTTATATTGAGTGACCGAGCCACCTTTGATTCCAGGAAGCAGTACATCCCGTATAATATCTTGCTTCTGGAAAAGAATGCCATAGACACACTCAAATGTAATGAATCTCTAGTAATAAAAACTGCTGATAAAGGCGGAGGAATTGTCCTACAAGAGAGAGAATCCTACAAAGCTGAAATCCTACGCCAATTGGCTAACACAGACCACTCCTGTAGGCTACCAACAAATCCCACCAGAGAATTACAGACAATAATTCTAAAACTAACAATTGATGCAAAGTCAGATGGCTTTCTGAGCCAGAAAGAATTCCTATTTCTAAATGTTAAATCACCCAGGACACTGGTGATTTATACACTGCCCAAAATTCACAAAAACCTAACTAATCCCCCTGGCCGACCGATAGTTTTCGGTTGCGGTTCTATCTTAGAACCTCTTGGCCAATACATTGACCACTTCATCAAGATCTTTGTGCCTATGACACATTGCTCTGTCAGGGACAGAATGCCCATGATAAATTTGGTAAAACATCATCCCTTTGACCCTGCCAACGACATACTGTGCACAATTGATATGGAATCACTTTACACAAACATTCCACAGGTTTTCATGTTACATGTGATACAAGGGATTCTTGACACGAGACCACGCCCACACCTTGTCCCAACACTGTTCAGAATCCAACTTTTGGAACTGTGCCTAACTAGGAATTTTTTCCAATTTGATAATGAGTACTATCAACAAGTGAAGGGTACTTCAATGGAGGCCGTTTTTGCCCCCAACCTAGCTATTTTGTTCATGGACCACTTGGAAAAGTCTTCCATCTTAACACCCATGAATCCATTCCTCAGTGGCGTCACTATGTGGCGCCGCTATCTAGATGACATTTTTCTGATATGGCACCACAATGAGGATACACTGTCCCAATTCCTACACTGGCTCATTAACAACTGTTCAGGTCTCAGCTTCTTTATTTCACACAACAGATCACAGATTCCATTCCTTGACCTCACTATGTAATATTCCAATTGTGAACTGCTGACAACACTGTACAGAAAAACAACTGAACGGTACCCCCTACTTAGATATGAGAGTAATCATCCCAGAGCACTTAGGGACTCTTTACCATACTCACAATTTTTACGCAGTCGGCGTAATTGCTTTTCTAAAAAGGACTATTTTCATGAGGCCTCAACCTTTATTAGTAAGCTCAGAGCACGCGATAACCCCAAAAGATTGTTACAAAACGCACAGAAACGGGTGTGGTATTGCCCAAGGGAGGTCCTGCTTTCCCCCAAACAAAAAGCCACCACAAACCGTGTAGTGTGCGTCACAACTTTTTCACCTGTCTCTAACTATATTTGCAAATCCATCTTGAAACACTGGCCGGTCGTAAATGCAGGTAACCTCACAATAGAAAGGCCGCTTTTCGCATTTCGCAAAAGCTGTAACCTTAAGGATCACCTAATACATGCAGCATTACCCACAACCAGATCAGCCTCCACCATTTATGCTCTTTGGGGGTTGGAACCGTTAATCGGATATGCAAAATGTGGAAATTGCACTGTATGCGATACAATTATGGAAGGGAAGGAATTCACATTCAATGGTGTATCAATCAAATTGAATTCCTTTTCAAATTGCAAATCCTGTAATGTTATCTATTTGATTGAATTCCCTTGCCCTAAGGTATACATCGGCCAGAGGACACAGAAAGTGAAACTGGGGATTGGACAGCACAAGAACCGAATCCGATGCAAAACTGCAAATGGACCTCTTGTGGAACATTTTACTGAAGCTGGACACAATGAGAACACAATCAAATGGACAGTTGTCAAAGTCGTCATACAACCACCTAGGGGCGGTGACCTTGCTAAGATCCACAACAAGGAAGAAGTGAGGATGATTATCCGCATGAACAGTATTAAAAATGGCCTCAACCGGAATGAGGACTGGGCTAACCTGTTATGAATAAACATTGTTGGAGAGATTCTGTCATGTCAGTCGCCAGATTTTCAAGCAGCCCAAGGGCAAATTCTCATAAGCCGTTGGTCTGACAACCACAATAATTTTTAAAGTTTAAGTTTGGAATTTTTCACACTATTGTTTCTTTTTGTGCACTGTTGAAATTCCATTCCCCTCTCTTTTTCTCTCCCCTCCTGTCTAATATGCCCTGCTCAATTCACACAAACTAATGGTTGAAATACTCAATACCTATATAGGTTGTGATATTCCGTTTTCATGCTTGATCAACTGTGATTGCACACTTTAGACTCATTGTTTTTTTTCCCCCTCTGACATGCTTCAAGTGCAGACCAAATGCCTGATAGAGCCGTGTAAAACTGTAAATGCAAATTTATCTTGTTCCGCTCACTCCGTAAGCAAGAAAAGTTTTGGTAGACTCAGTACTTTTTGAAGGGTTATAACTCATGTTCTGATTCCATACCTATTGCACACTGTAGACAGTTTTCTTCCCCATTCAGCAGTACAAACCATTTGGCAGACCCATTGAAGACTGGTAATGCAATGTTAGTTAGATATCTATTGCTTTATTCAGGTTGTGTGATATCCTAACTGTACCCTGGGCAATACCAGCATGTCTCTTCCTTCCTAGTAACTCTTTTATTTCCATTCCCCTCACCTAAGATGGCGGCGCGGCACACCATACACACGTCCCAGTAGTTTAAACTATTTATTCACCTTCGCTACGCGCACACACTGTTACTCGTCACTCATTAGCGAGGACAGAGCGTTGAAAAGGTAAGGCTCTTCACGAGAATTGTCTGTCTTGACCTTATTAACTTTGCAATTAGCCGTGGGTCTCCCAATGGTAATTCCTTTTGCAGCGCATTGACACGATAACGAATTTGCGGCTTGCGAGTTATCCAGGATTAAGCAATATCTTGCCCGCACGGATATCAATTGTTTTTAAGGTGAGCGGGCACCTCTACCGCCAGGTTGTGTGTAATTTCTGTAATTTTTGTACCTTGTACGTTACCGTAACGCCGTTTTCTCTCGATCACCAGTGTGGAAACAGAGCCCATAATCCTATCGATGCCCAGGCCGCTGGCGCAAACCGCCTCTTAGTTCCCATGTTGAATAATTACCAAAATAAAGAGACGGGCGTTGGAAGCGGGAATCAAGAACAGAGTTTATTTCTCATGAGGAGAGCCAGTCATTTCGGACACGAAACACAGTGTCTTTCGGGAGGTGCTCTAACAAGTGAGCTGAGACTCTTGGTTTTATACCTTACAGAACACTCGATAACACAATCAGGACTGTATGACGTAAGAGAAGGACATCCCTATAATCCTCGTGGTGATCCTACCCCACATGTGTTCACAATGGGGACCCTTGACCTGCTGATAAGAGGGGAGGGCAATCACGCAGCTGAGTGTTCCGTCAACTGTTTAGGATGTGTACGCCTGATCATAGCCCAGGGGGTGGGGTGGCTAGGATCAATAGTGGCATACAATAAGGGCAGTAAATGGTATCTCCTGACTCAGGCGATGGCCTCGGACATGTGTGGTCAGCCGGACTCGGGGGAAGGGGTTATCAAAGGAGTGATATTCATGCCGCGTGGACAGTCGAGCGCGGAGGGAAGGCTTGTCAACAGAGGGGCATTCATGGAAGGGGAGGAGGCGTTGGTCAGGCGCGGTCGTGACTCTCAAGGACAGGGTCTTGCAAGAGAAAAAGGTTTATGACTTGCCCACGTGAGGAGAAGGGAGGGGTAGCCAGGGTGGACACAGGGACAGGGTCACACAGAGAGAGAGAGAGAGATCTTATGACCCGTACATGAGAGAGCGGGGGCAGTCAGGTGCAGCTGGGGAGGGCAACGTCAGCGAAGGCGAAGGATGCTTCTCCAAGAAGGGATGGGGGGGGTTTTGTGCGAGTCAAGTGGGAGAGTTGCCTTTCACAGCGGGGTCGCGCAGAGGGAGAGGGTTTCATGGTCTATGCATGGGAGAGGGGGGGGGTTAAGATACGCGCAGGAGGGAAACCGGGGATCCTAATGGGTAAAAAGGGCCATGGTGCCTAAACTGGCTGTACATATGCATAGGGGTATGGGCTCTTACTGACAGAGTGATACGGTCAATAGTTTACGGTATTCATGGTGCTCACAGGGAGAGAAGTGGGAGAAGAAGGGGAATGAATGCTGTCTATGTACATCAATTTCTTCAACTTTCACACCAGAACCGCCTACACCTGAAAGGTTCTGCACTTGTATCCTTCGCAAACCTTTGGTTACCTCTTTATTTTGGCCGCCATAAGTGTGGCAGGGTATACTCAGACGTGAGTCCCTTGCTCACTTTGCCACTGGATTCAAGCAAGCCAGACTGAAGAAGGCTGGAATGCCAGAAACCGGTCCTCGGAAGCCTGTTTCCGGTCCAGGGAAGACATGGCTTGGCAGTTCGGGCTGCACTGTTCCCATGAGGCACAGGGTCAGACTGATTTGCATATAGCCATGTCTGAACTGGGGTGGCAGAGTGGGCTAAAGAACGGGGATGGACTAAACCCAGATCTCTTGACTGGGTGTGAGTGTCTGATTGATTCAGAAGCTCCGTCCATCACCAACTCCTTTTGTACCGCTTTTGGCCGCCATAAGTGTGGCAGGGTATACTCAGACGTGAGTCCCTTGCTAACTTTGCCACTGGATTCAAGCAAGCCGGGCTGAAGAAGGCTGGAATGCCAGAAACCGGTCCTCGGAAGCTTGTTTCCGGTCCAGGGAAGACATGGCTTGGCAGTTCGGGCTGCACTGTTCCCATGAGGCACAGGGTCAGACTGATTTGCATATAGCCATGACTGAACTGGGGTGGCAGAGTGGGCTAAAGAACGGTGATGGACTAAACCCAGATCTCTTGACTGGGTGTGAGTGTCTGATTGATTCATAAGCTCCGTCCATCACCAACCCCTTTTGTACCGCTTTTGGCCGCCATAAGTGTGGCAGGGTATACTCAGACGTGAGTCCCTTGCTCACTTTGCCACTGGATTCAAGCAAGCCGGGCTGAAGAAGGCTGGAATGCCAGAAACCGGTCCTCGGAAGCTTGTTTCCGGTCCAGGGAAGACATGGCTTGGCAGTTCGGGCTGCACTGTTCCCATGAGGCACAGGGTCAGACTGATTTGCATATAGCCATGTCTGAACTGGGGTGGCAGAGTGGGCTAAATAACGGTGATGGACTAAACCCAGATCTCTTGACAGGGTGTGAGTGTCTGATTGATTCGGAAGCTCCGTCCTTCACCAACCCCTTTTGTACCGCTTTTGGCCGCCATAAGTGTGGCAGGGTATACTCAGACGTGAGTCCCTTGCTCACATTGTCACTGGATTCAAGCAAGCCGGGCTGAAGAAGGCTGGAATGCCGGAAACCGGTCCTCGGAAGCTTGTTTCCGGTCCAGGGAAGACATGGCTTGGCAGTTCGGGCTGCACTGTTCCCATGAGGCACAGGGTCAGACTGATTTGCATATAGCCATGTCTGAACTGGGGTGGCAGAGTGGGCTAAAGAACGGTGATGGACTAAACCCAGATCTCTTGACTGGGTGTGAGTGTCTGATTGATTCAGAAGCTCCGTACATCACCAACCCATTTTGTACCATTTAACTAGTGGTAGGCACATCTGGAGAGGTATTGGTCAGGATCTAAATAATGACAGCAACTCTGTGGGTGCTACAGTGGTTCTCCCATTTGGCACAAATGTTGCAGTTGATTGACCCTGTCTAGACAGTTTTTAGATCAGCCTTCAATATTTACAGGCGTACCCTTTGCCCTTATTTTGTACCATCACTCTATGGCATCCACGCTCCCACTAGGGGAGCAGCATGTTTTGGTCTTATACCTCAATTATCATGGACACGTCTTCTAAGTATTGCAGTACTTGTATGTTGGGATTTTTCTATACATCACCATTAGGTCCCTTTTTCTGTTTCTTTTCCCCTACCCTACCCATTTCCTCTTCCACAGGCAATTTCTGAATCAATCAGGCATGAACTTAACAGTGTCCTGAAGATGATCCTACTATTTCGCTGAAAGGATCGAAACGTCGTCGACCCATGCTAAACAGATTTGCGCATTAATCCATTATGTAAAACAAGTGCATTGTCTGTTTATACTAAGCTTGGAAAATACGCATTTGACAAGCAAAACCTGTTTTGCCTGAAATGTCTCTTCGTATGTTTTGTACCTGTCATGTTTCACATAGGATACAGGATTGTGTCCCACTATATTGATGTTCTCAACTATGGCTGTTTAACAGTTTTGCATTATTAAATTTACTGTCCGGCTGGACATGTGAAAGATAGACCCGATTTCAGTCTGTACTTATCTTGCAAGTATTTGTTTTTGTAAGGACCAATGTTTTTGTTCACTACAAAAGATTGACGGCCCAGTGAGCAAACACACTACTAGGTGGAGTTGTATAACTTTTTCAAACAGCAGCAATAGAGTGCACATGGAAAGTGCTGGTCCTGAGAGACTGAAACCTAATGTGAGTGGACTAATGGTCTTGCTGGTCTGTTGGTTTTGTTGCTGGGGGCCGATATGCAGCACTGCTGCAAAATCAGCCCCAGTAACAAAATCGGCCCCCAGCCACAAAAAATGGAATCCACCCTTTCGTCTTCCCAGGGAAACACCCAGTGCCTCATACTGCCAGTTTACCTGGCTCAGGCTAATGTTGAATCATGCATATAATGAAGCAAGACAAGGCAAAGCGAGCTGTATGTTGGTATTAAACTATGTACACGAGATAAATATTGACCAAGACGCAATAGTTAGTTTGTAATATGGTAACCATGCAAAACATGTAGTACTATGCAGTTTTCTAAACGACTATAGTGTGAACTTTCTATTTTAATGTAAGCGGGCTGCCCAAATTGTCAATTACTGCTATGCCCTTACACGATTTTCCTAATTATTTACTGGTAAAATCTAATAAAAAATGTTTTTAAATTTTTTGGAGAGGCCAATAGGTCTGGCTTTTTTTGTTGGGGGAATAGTTTTGTAGTAGGTGGGTGACCTTGTGTGTGTTACCGTCCAAATGTCCTAGAAGGAAAATCCCCCCATGAAATAACATATTGGTATAAAACAAGATAGATCCTATGCCTAGGACCCCTTTGAAGAACAGACTCAGCTGTAATCGTAAATATGAGCGTTATGCAAATTAGTAAGAAGATAAAGTTAGTGTTGTAAGTGGTGAATTGAAAAGGAAAACACAGAAAATACTGCATAATAGATATTTATGACAAAGTAATTTCATTGCGTCTTTAAGAGAGCCTACACATTTTTTTGTTGCATCTTTAAGAACCCATATGTCCGTGCAAGTCTTTACATTGTAAACAAAGATCAAAAAAGGCTGTAAATCCAACATGTTAGCATAAGATCAAAGTAGTACAAATGAATGCGGGAGGGCAATTAATGAATAGCGCTGTGTATGTATGAAAGGCTAAGTTATCCAAACAGAAGGCTGCTCCTAAGCATAAAGATCATAAACCAGTAATTAAAATGTAATGTGACAGCAAACAAATACATCAAAGAACACAGGGTACCTGTAGCCTCCTAAAAGGACTACTTAATGCAACAACACCAAACCCTGAAGGGAACACCGTGAAGCAACATCTTGGGCTAAAACACGTTGGAAGCTGTGAATAGGCCTCCTTTGAAATGCAAACTCAGCTGTAACCTCAAAGATGAGTGTTATGAAAACAAGTCAGAAGGTGAAGTTAGTGTTGTAAGTGGCGAATTTAAAAAGCAAACACACAGCAAAATATTGAGTAATAGATATTGCATCTTTAAGATGTGTGCAAGTCTTTACATTGTAAACAAATCACAACAAGCTGCAAAACCAACGTAATTCTGACCTCAAAATAATACACATGAATGCAGAAAGCAATTAATTAGTGGATAGCACCGTGTCTCTGTGAATAGCTAAATTATCCAAATAGCAGGCACATTCTAAGCAAAAAGTGTCTTAAACCCTGAACATAGTACACAGCTACGCACATGACTAGGAAAGATTAACCCTCAATATAGTCAGTCTATTCATTACTCTGTATGAAGCCTCACAGCTAGAACGCGTTGACTTTGCACATATCTAGCCATAATAATGTTAACTGAAGTTAGCGGTGAAGGAAATATTAAATCATTATAATACATTGGAGCCTACAACCCTGTATAAAAACCCATATCTAATTTCTTAATTACAGTTGTTTTGTGACATACCTAGTCACCCGTAAAAATGAAATAACGTAGCTTCTCAACTGTAATAACTTATTATATTTAACTTCTGACGTCGCAATGCCTGCTCCCAGAGCCAGCAGCCAATGGCAACGGCTGGTCACTGAGCATACTTAAAGCTTCAGTTAAACAAATTGTGGCTTTTCTTTCTTCTGCTTCATTTTTCGAGATGAACTGTGATAAGCATAAACTAAATATTTATGGCAACTTGGCTATTTTTCCATATTTTAGCTTTGGCAACCGGTAATTAGAGCAGGCGGTGGAGTGATGGGCCACGTACACAAGCATACGCACACATACCTACTCACAGTCACCCATCTACAAGCACACTCACTCCCACACACCATTTACAAGCACATACACACACCCATTCACAGCAGGCAAAGGGATTTAAGATTTAATCTTACAAAAACATTTATTGTGAGCGTTAGAAAAGGGAAGGTTAAGACAAGAGTCAAATATTCAAAGGGCCAAAAACTAGCTGAAATACAGAATTTTAACTATTTGGGTATTTCATTTTCACAAGGAGTTAACCGAGATTCACGGATTAAAACAGCAAAATAAAATTTTGTAAGGAAGTCAGAAGCTCTATTTAGCTTTGCAAAAAGCATAGGCACTAGGCCTATCAGAGAAATCTTACAACTCTATGGGAGCAAATGTCCTACCAACGGTCACATATGGGGCAGCAACTTGGGGCATTTCAAATGCTACACTAATACAATTGCAAGAGAAGTCTTTATCACATAGATTGCTTGCAGTTCCCCATATTTCAACGTATGTTACGCATAGAGAACTAGATGTTCCGTACATAGGAGACACGATACAGCTAAGCCCGGTGACCTGTTGGTATAGTATCTCGAGCAAAGTAGGCAGGATATTTACGAGGTATTTAGTAGAAGATTGGTTGAAATTGATGTCAAATACCCTGGCTAGCATATATAAATAAAGTCTTAATAGAAATGAATGTCAATATCAGTGTGAAGATTCCAAGTTGTGTCCTGCAATACAGCAAAAGGGACCTGAAATTGATCTTTATGGGTAACAAAGAGGCTGCAAGAGCCAATAAAGAGAAGACTAAGCCAACTGCAAACAGATACTGTTTGGGACCTATACAATCGGGTATTTAGGGCTATCTGATTGCTGTTAAAAATGAGCAGGATAGATATTTTTTAACAAGAATGCGACAAGGCTTGTTGCATCATGTAGTGGCTTTCCCCAAATCTGAAGTATGAATCGAAAAACAACGTAATTTCCCCTGTGATGGGAGAACCAGCCAATCAACACTCCACTTCATACTATCTTGCAGCTTTTATATGGACGTTAGAAAACAAGTTCTGGGTCCCTTGTTTGTAGATAAGAAGCTATATTTTTACCAGGATGCTTTGCATTTTCTATGTAACCTTGACGGTATTTGCGCAGGCTACATGATATTGACATATGTCAAATCTGCAATTAAGAGACTAAATTCCCTAAATCATCTGGAAATCCTATTATATGCGACAGTGGGCCATATGTACAAGGACTGGCAAAAACTACTGCTAACACTAGTTAGCGGCAGTTTTCTTATCACTGTGTATGGCTGAAAACTATCGCCTAGTTAGCAATGTATTTGCAAGACATCGCTACATGGCGATAGCTTCAGGGATAAGCGGTGAAAACTGCAGCTAACATTAGCGTGATGACGATAGGAAATCTGGCGTTAGCGGGCGAAAACTAACTAAAGGCCCATTAGCGGCAAATAAACGTACGCTAGTCGGCCCAACGTGAGTTTTTTTGCCTCTATGGAAAAATTAGCCTATCAATCAACCTCCAATAGAAAAAAAAGTACAAAACAAACAATGAAATGCAGAATGGAGCAGCCAGGGCCAAGTGCAGCACACATGAACAACCCACTCCAGCCACCCAACATCCAGTATGAGAGCCTGAATGTCTCGCTGGACCTACGCCTGGAGCCTGGATGCCTTGCTGGACCTGCGCCTGGAGCCTGGATGCCTCGCTGGACCTGCATCTGGAGCCTGGATGCCTCGCTGGGCCTGCGCCTGGAGCCTGGAGTGGGATGGGGAGGAGCTGTGGAATCAAGGAGCAGTGGCGGAAGACATTGAGGAGCGGCGATCACCCATATCTGGTGATGAATTCTGGCAGGCCGCATGGTGACATGTTGCTGACCTGTGTTAGAAGACCGCCTTGAGCCCCTTGGAGCTGTGAATGGTAGAGGAGCTCCAGCACACCAACTTACGGAGGTCTGCATCACATACTACAATCCACCACTACACCGGAGGGCACAGAGGGGATTACCAACGGTGGGCGGCGCCTTTTTGCATCACATGCCAAATGATGTTGCGCTGGCTAGAAGTTGTGTAGGTTAAAGCCCCTGAGCTGCGCTGAATGCTGCAACTTCATGCCTAATAGGGTCCTGCTGCCTCAACTGCATCGGGAGGTTCACCAGCCGACTTGTCGGCGACTGCTGTACCCAGGCTTGTGAAATCCCACTGGGTGAGGATCCTACTGGCTGAGTGTGACGGCGGGACCAGGAATTGGAAGCAAGCGTGTTTTTGTAGCAGTGGTATTTATTCTGGACAGTAAGTCATCGGTACATTTCTTTCTTAAGAATGTCTTTCTGGTGGACCTGCTCCTGTCCTGTCGATTCCTCCTGCGAACTCCCTCCTCTTTCCTCCTGACGGGGCTCCTCCTCCTACTGCTGGGCTCCTCCGGAGGCTCCGTATTGCACACCCTCGCCGGCCACCAAGAAGGAAAACAGAAGAGAGGACACCGTCAGCGATTATGGCCGCAGTCTTGGGTTTTATAGGGTAGGGCGTGTGGGAGAAGTGCAAGATTCAAACAGTGCTCGACTAGGGACGGAAAGTGCTCGGTGCCGGATCGTGTTTTGTTATTACTAGGACTGCCAGTTATCCTTACGTGATTCGTCTACCCTTCCTCCTCCACCACCCCAGGACCCTGGCACGTACCTCAGCTAGCCGTACACCTCCTGGCGCACGGCTGGGCGGCTCGTGGGGTTGGCCTCCTGGCTTCACAGCTCCCGTCTCGTCTTTCCCCGTCCCCGTTGACGCTGTCTCTTGGCTCGTGCAGTCCGCTTCCTGCTTGTCCCCTTCAGGCTCTCGTTCTTCCTGCACGTCCTCTTCAATTATCCAACTCGTGCAGCCTCTCCAGTCCGCTTCAATAAATCCTCTTGATCCGCCGTCCTGATCCGCTCCGCTCCACCAACTCTCTCCTCCACTCCTCTCCGCCTCGCTGCTTCCCGCCACTCCGCTCTCCTGCACTCTGTCCGCTCCTCCGGTGAATAGACACACCTGTGGACTGTTGTGATCGCCTTTTTCAACGTCAACAGGCTCCTCCTCCTCCATCAGGTCCGTCGTCCACTTAAAGGGACCCCATCCTTCTTCTTCCTCTTCATCACAGCTGTACCTTTCTGCCGGCGTCCAACCAAGGGGAAGGTGAGCCTGTGGAGACAAGAGGGGGGGGTCGCATATCGTTAAAGGAGGCCCCCCCTGTAGGGCGAGAACCCGTGCCCTTGCTACACACCTCCCCCCTGAACACTTCCGCTCGGGAAGTGGATTGCGGGACAAAAAGTCCGCCCCGGTATTGTCAATCCCCCGTTTGTGGCATATTGTGAACACGAAAGGTTGCAGAGCGAGGAACCACCTCATGACCCTCGCGTTGGATGACCTATTGCGAACCATCCAGAGTAGGGGAGCATGGTCCGTGTACAACCGGAACCGGCGCCCCTCCAGGTAATAAGCCAGCTTGTCCACGGCCCACCTTATGGCCAAGCACTCCTTCTCAACAGTAGGGTATTTGAGTTCACGGGGAAACAATTTCCTGCTGATAAACAGGATCGGATGGTCGCAACCGTCTGGACTCTCCTGCGACAGTACTGCTCCTATGCCGTAGTCAGAGGCATCGGTATGCAGAGAAAAGGGCCGCGAGAAGTCCGGGGAAGTGAGAACCGGTGCAGAGGTTATCGCTCTTTTCAGGGAAACAAATGCGTTCGACATGGCAGGGGAGGGATTTCTCAGATCGCACTGTTTCACCCTGGTCTGTAGGGCATCCGTGAGAGGGGACGCTAAGTCCGCGAATCCCGGGATAAAGCGCCGGTAATAACCAATGAGGCCCAAAAACGCTCTTAGCTCTCTTTTGTTTTGAGGAAAAGGGGTTTCCATGATGGCTCTGACCTTTTCGATTTGTGGTTCTATCATACCATGACCGAGTACATAACCCAGGTATTTGACCTTGTGAAACCCTATCCTGGATTTCTTGGAGTTAATTTTTAACCCGGCCATGGTGAGGGTTTCGAATACCCTATGCAAATGTGTCAGATGAGTGTTCCAATCCGGGCTGAAGACGACTATATCGTCCAGGTATGCGGAGGTGAAGGATGAAAGGTTTTTCAGTACAGTGTTCATCAATCTTTGAAAGGTTGCGGGTGCCCCATGGAGTCCGAAGGGTAGGACTGTGAATTCATATCTCCCGTTGTCCGTAGTGAATGCTGTCTTATGCCGGTCCTCCTCTTTTAATGGCACCTGCCAATACCCTTTTGTGAGGTCTATCGTACTTATGTATTTCGCTTCTCCCAATTTTTCAATTAGTTCGTCTATTCGTGGAATGGGGTATGCGTCGAAAGTGGAGATTTCGTTTAGGGCACGGAAATCCATACAAAACCTCTTTGATCCATCAGGTTTTGGGATCAGTACTATGGGACTGGACCACTCGCTGTGGGAAGGCCTTATCACCCCGAGTTTCAACATCTTCTCCACTTCCTGCTGTATGCCCTTCCTCCGAGCCTCAGGAATCCTATAGGGTTTAATCTTTACTACCCGCCCCGGGATGGTATTGATGCAGTGTTCTGCCAGGCGGGTTTTTCTGGTATGTCGGAGAAGACATGGGGATGTTTTTGTAGAGTCCCTTCTAACTCTTTCCTCTCGGTCTCAGTCAAGTCCTCGTTGATCACTAGGCTCTGCATGGTGTTGGACGGTGTAGGGCAGTCAGGTTTTGTCAAGTGAACCTCCGCCGGGGTTTTACCTAGCCACTTCTTTAGAATGTTTATGTGATACACTTGAGTGGAATTGGCACGTATTTTCAGTTTGTAGCTGGTGTTCCCAATTGTTTCAATGACTTGGTAGGGTCCACTCCACTCGGCTTTGAATTTGTGCGTTGATGACGGCAATAAAACCAGGGCCCAATCCCCCACCGAGAGTCTTCTCCATCTCTTTCCTTTGTCATATGCCGTCTTTTGTCTGATTTGACTTTTTTCTAGATTGGCGAATGCCAAGTCCCGTAATTTGCCCAATTTAGACTTAAGATTTCGTGCATACTCGAGGGTGTTCAACACGTCGTCGTGGGTTTCCTTTTCCCATGCCTCCTTGGTCATATCTAAAAGGGACCTTGGTTGCCGGCCGTATAATAGCTCAAAAGACGAGAAGCCCAGGCTACTTTGCTTTTGCCCCCTAATAACATACAGTGCCAGGGGGAGAATCTGATCCCACTCAGACCCATTCACCTCTAACATCTTGCGAAGAGTGGTTTTCAATGTACGGTTATATCGTTCAACTAAGCCATCAGTTTGGGGGTGGTATACGGCTGTTCTTATCTGGTGTATGTTGAGCAGGGTACACACTTCCTTCATGAGTCGTGAAACAAAGGGGGTCCCTTGATCGGTTAGGATCTCTTTTGGGAATCCTACACGGGAAAACAACTCTAACATTCTGTCGGCTACGTTCTTTGTGGTAGTCGTAGTCAGCGGGAAGGCCTCTGGAAAACGGGTGGAATAATCCACAAGGACCAGGACGTATTGGTAGCCTTTCCTGGTCTTTGGGAGAGGGCCAATGATGTCCATCCCTACTCTCTCGAAGGGCACTCCGATTATTGGAAGGGGTTGTAGGGGAACAGCAGGTGGACGAGTCATGTTACGTTTTTGGCAGATATCGCACTCCTGGCAGTATACCATTGCATCTTTGTATATTCCTGGCCAGTAGAAGCATTGTAACAAGTTCTGGGTCGTTTTTTCAGCACCGGTATGTCCTGCCACTAAATGTGAATGTGAATAGAACAGCACTTGGTCCCTGAAGGCCAAAGGGACCAGCAATTGTTCGGGGTCGCCTTCCTTCCCCTGTCTATAGAGCAGATCATTCTTTATGTACAGGCGGGGATACGTGATGGGGAGTTGGTCTTGTGTTTGGTGGGCCCTCTCCCAGGCGTTCATTAAAGTTGCATCATTCGATTGAGCGAATTGAAAACTCCTATCTAAAACCCAAGGTTCTGAGGACACCAAGGCAGGCGAGGGGACCTGTTTTGTCGAGGGGTGTTCGCTCAGAGGAGAGGGTTTTAGGCTCTGCTTGAACATCTCAAGAAAGGCAGGGTTGTCCGTTCCGATTATCAAGTCCTCGGGGAGGGATGACAGGACACCCACCTTGACTCTAGAGGGGCGGCCATTTTGGGGTACCAAGGGGATCACGGCTACTGGATATGTCTTTACATCCCCATGGACGCACCTTATGTACACCGATTCTCGGGGGACAATCTGATGGGGTCGTACGTGTTGGGCCTGGACCACAGACTGTCTACATCCAGAGTCAAGAAGCGCCTTTACATGATGGTCGTTAATACTTATACTCACTCTGTAAACCTGTCCCATCTCGGCTGAGTATAATACAGTCCGGGGCAGATAGCCGACCTCCATGGGTTCCTCCTCTTGTTTTCTACGAGGGCAGTGTCTGGCGATGTGCCCCCAGGTTCCACAGTCGAAGCACTGGGGTCCGCTGTGTGGTAGTGCCTCGGGTTTCCACATTCTGGGCTTCCCCTGTTCCGGCACCCGTATGGATCTCCTATCGGGTTTAATCACGTGCTTTTGTTTGTCTGACTCCACTATAAAGGGAGTCCTCTGGGGAGCTCTGGCAAAGGTATTGGCCATCTCGACAGCTTGCTCGGTGGTCAGGTTAGGATGTTGCTTCAACCACCGCTGAGTGGCAAAGGGTAGAGCCTCCAGAAACTGCTCAAGATATATCCTGTCCATGATTTCTTCTTTTGTACTCTCGGTCGGTTGAAGCCATTTGTCCGCTGCCATCTTAAGCCGTACAAATAGGGTCTTAGGGGTCTCTCCTGGTATGCCTCTCTCCTTGCGGAACCTCAGTCTATAGGCCTCTTTATCTAAGCCAAGATGGTCCAGTATTATCTTTTTAATGTCTGAGTATGTTGTGTCCCCCCTTGGGTTTGCCACTTGGTAGGCCGCCTGAGCCTCTCCTACCAGCAAAGGGGCCAAAAAAAACGGCCATTTGACCACAGGCCAGCCACAGGCCCGTGCTGCTCTCTCGAAATTTAGGAGGAATGCGTCCGGGTCCTCCCCAGGTTGGTATTTCTGAAGAGAGACCCCTCCTATGGTGTGTGGGGTTCCTCCCACGGCCGCTGTGGCGATGGTAACAGGAGGGTCCAGTGTACGGGCCGCTACGGCTGCCTTGATGATCTCTCTATCTGCTTCGGCGGCTCTTAGTTGTTGTTCCGCTATTTTCTCTAGTCTTTCCTGCCCATGCACAAGGGCTTGCACCACTGCTTCCATCTTCCCTATGCAGACGGACGGATTGCCCGCATTCTCCACCACTGTGACGGCGGGACCAGGAATTGGAAGCAAGCGTGTTTTTGTAGCAGTGGTATTTATTCTGGACAGTAAGTCATCGGTACATTTCTTTCTTAAGAATGTCTTTCTGGGGGACCTGCTCCTGTCCTGTCGATTCCTCCTGCGAACTCCCTCCTCTTTCCTCCTGACGGGGCTCCTCCTCCTACTGCTGGGCTCCTCCGGAGGCTCCGTATTGCACACCCTCGCCGGCCACCAAGAAGGAAAACAGAAGAGAGGACACCGTCAGCAATTATGGCCGCAGTCTTGGGTTTTATAGGGTAGGGCGTGTGGGAGAAGTGCAAGATTCAAACAGTGCTCGACTAGGGACGGAAAGTGCTCGGTGCCGGATCGTGTTTTGTTATTACTAGGACTGCCAGTTATCCTTACGTGATTCGTCTACCCTTCCTCCTCCACCACCCCAGGACCCTGGCACGTACCTCAGCTAGCCGTACACCTCCTGGCGCACGGCTGGGCGGCTCGTGGGGTTGGCCTCCTGGCTTCACAGCTCCCGTCTCGTCTTTCCCCGTCCCCGTTGACGCTGTCTCTTGGCTCGTGCAGTCCGCTTCCTGCTTGTCCCCTTCAGGCTCTCGTTCTTCCTGCACGTCCTCTTCACTTATCCAACTCGTGCAGCCTCTCCAGTCCGCTTCAATAAATCCTCTTGATCCGCCGTCCTGATCCGCTCCGCTCCACCAACTCTCTCCTCCACTCCTCTCCGCCTCGCTGCTTCCCGCCACTCCGCTCTCCTGCACTCTGTCCGCTCCTCCGGTGAATAGACACACCTGTGGACTGTTGTGATCGCCTTTTTCAACGTCAACAGGCTCCTCCTCCTCCATCAGGTCCGTCGTCCACTTAAAGGGACCCCATCCTTCTTCTTCCTCTTCATCACAGCTGTACCTTTCTGCCGGCGTCCAACCAAGGGGAAGGTGAGCCTGTGGAGACAAGAGGGGGGGGGTCGCATATCGTTAAAGGAGGCCCCCCTGTAGGGCGAGAACCCGTGCCCTTGCTACACTGAGTCACACATTTGGAGAGAGTGCTGTGGTTTGCGCCAAGGTCTCAATGTCCTGGTAAGGAGAAGGTGTGATGCGTAGAGGAGGAGGCCCGGGGGTCCAGTCACCCAGGTCTAGCACCTGGGGATGATGCAGCCCCAGTGGCCGCTAATCCGCCAGAGCAGAAGAGCGTTGCCCCACTTTTTTCAAGTAGTGCAAAAAGAGGAAAAAATCAACACATGATGATAACGTCTTGATGTTATTGTGCTATGTTTCCTCTGCGGGCGGGAGGGTGGGAAGGGCTGCTCCACTCACAGAGCAGGGCAGGGGCGGAGTGGGATGCCCACTCAAGTGCGCAATGACTGTTTTGCCGGCCCACTCGGCCATCCAAAGCGGTCATGCGCACTGTCCTGTTTGCAATGTAGGCTGCATTACAGCCTGCATCAAGAACATGCCCACCCCTCTAGACCCTGGCTGAACAACTTATCCCGTTCCATTGACCAATCCCAATGCCGCATTGCAGCGTTGTGATTGGCTTAGGGGAGGGAGCCAGGCTGCCTACTTCCTGTTCCTGGAAGCAGACTCAGGAGAGCAGGAGCAACGAAGACACGAGAACCGGCCTCAAGGTAAGATTTCTCTCATTTAAATATTTACAACACCCGCTCACAAACACACCCCTCGCGTCCACGCCCCATCCAGTGTCCTTTCTGGCATTTCCCACCTCTCAGCTGTCCAGTCCCCACCCCGTAGCACTTCTCAATGGCGGCCACTGTGTAGCCATGCGCAGTGGGCGTACAACTGGTGTGCCAAAGGTATATATGAAGTTACGAAGCATACCATTAAATCGCATTCCATTACAGTGCATACTAACACTACGCATATTGCAACAGTAGGGAAGGTGTTGGATAGTGGAGATGTAAATATTACTATTCCCACTTCAGTGAGTGTAACCCTTAAACTAACCCTTGCACCCCAAAGCAAACCCTGAACCCTAAATTTCATCTTTGAGCCCCAAAAACACACCCTAAAAATCATATTTGACCCAAATGCACACCCCAATTTTCATAATTGACCCCAAAACACACCCCAAATAATTTTCTTTTTACCTCATAATACACCCCAAATTTCATTTCCGACACCCAAGACCCATACTCACCCTAAAACGTAAAAATATCCCACTACTGACCTCACAATGCATTGCAATGGAATGCGATCTAAAGGCATCTGCGTTGTTGTAATGCCTGTGTTGTAATGGACGTCTCCCATGCCAAAGGCAAGCTCGTCTGCATCCGCCTGCCACTGGAATGTGCTCAGCACCAAGCACCCTTCCTCTTGGACACTCCACCGCCACGACATCAGCAACCTCCTCGCCATCAACACTGGATGTCACATCCATTGCCTGCCAGGAGCAACCTCTGTTCCGGACAGGACATCGTTGATGGTTACTAAATCACCCACAAGGACCACCCCAACCGTCCAGGAGGCATTGCCATCACCTACAGAAGCAAACTCCGACTGATCACGCTCTCTAATGACCCAACGGTGACCATGAAACACCTCAACTTCCAAATCCAGACCAACCCCAAGTCCATCCTCTGCGGCATCCTCATCTGCAGGCCACCTGGGCCATTGACCCCCATTCTCTGATACCATCATAGACCTCATTGCAACTCAGGCTCTCCCATCCACCAAAGACATCCCTACTCAGTGAACTCAAGTTCCACCTGGACACCCCCAGTGGCCAGAACACCACCCCTTCCTGGGGAAGCTTCACAACATCAGACTCAAGCAGCTAGTCACTGTAGCAAGCCGCATAGCAGGACACACGGTTAGGTACACCAGTGGGAACTTCAACTACAGCCACACCACCGGACTCTCCTGGACTGACCATCAGTGTCTACATCACGTTTTTTCCATGCCCACCGTATAACACCGCCATCATCGTCCCCCCTTGCAGCTCGATCAAGGCCACCGGTGAACGTCTCGTCAACTCCCTCAGCACCACCACTCCGCCTATGCTTACAGACGATAACACAGCAGTGTGCAACCGCCAAAGATGGATCTTCAACTGCCCCGACACCCTGGCACCCCTCAAGAATGGTACTGCATCAATATCTTACACCTGCCTGATGGCAGGCGTAAGGGTGACGCAGTGCCAGTGCGATAGACTGGCCCCATGCATTGCTGGAGGTTTTTTTTAAGGTAAGGTAAGTTAATTTTTTTTATTATGCTTGATTAATTAAACCCATTGCATACATAGTCATTAAAATCAAACCAGTTGTGTTGGTATAAAAATGTATCAATAATAAACAGACTTTCCACTTTGTTATTATACATAAAACTATTAAGATTATAACATAAAAAGTAATTTCCTTAACAATTGGTGCTTAGTCTAAAAAATTGTTTAGTAGAATTGATTTTTTAGGTTCTCACTCTGCCAAAGTCTCTTGCAAAGCTTTCACTCTGGATTATCTAGTTTTTCCTAAGAGTACGCTAAGCGTTAAAAATAGACCTAAGCTGCAAGCAGTTACTGGTTATGCCTGTTTTTGGCGACATAGAGCTGTTAAGGGTGCTCTCGAAGTTGTCTTGATAAGCCATCTTGTGAGGCAGAATTCACGGCCAATGATGTTGCGTTTTTCAGTTTCAGTGTAGTAAGATCAAAAAATGTTGTGAGACGGCAGTTTAGCTTTACTAAAGTAGGGTTGAAGCACAGCATTACCGCCTGACTGCATGACCTGACTCCATGCTGGTTAAAAGTTGGTTTTAGTAGCGTGCACCTTCTGTCCTTTAGTTTGCTACAAATACAAATAATGTGAATAAGGGTTTCTATGCCGCAGTCACACAAGCGGCATGATCGGTCTCCTCCTATTTTTCCCTATGGCGGTAAAAAGCTGGGCGATTGAGCCGACTCCGAATCTCAATTTAAAAAAATGTGTGCTGGAGTTGCGTCATGCTTGTGACACAACTGCAACAATGCGTAACTTTAGCGCAGGCAGATACGTCAGAATTCCAGACGTATCTGTTATTACTTGAGTCATGGATCGCTGTCCAGTGAATACAGCGCATCTATGGTGTCGCAAGAAGGGAATAGTGAAAAGTCTTGTTGTAGCGCTGCAACACTTATCTTGACTGAGGCCCAGGAATGCGCACTATCTTATTGATGGTGCGCAGTCCTGCCCTGTAGTTTTGTCGCAGGGCAGCGCAGCAATATTGTTTGCAGCGCGGTCCAGCACAAAAACCTGCTGAAATGAGGCCTCAAGGGTTATCTCCAGCTATTGTCTGGTCTTAAAAAACTGCCTCTAACTACTGCAGTTAGATGCAGTTGTTTTTGTCCTCCAGACTTAGGAGATCCCCTTGTAAATATTGCACAGTGGGGTTAGCAGCTGTTTTTGCATGGGAACGCCTCCCTTACATGTCATTATCGCTAAAAGAAGTGGCGATCTTTATAATGGCATTTTCACCGGAAAACTGCCGCTAACAGAGGTTAGTGGCAGCTTGTACATAAGGCGATAAAAATCTCGCCCATAAAACCGTCTGAAAAGTGCTGCTAATGCGGTGTTAACTCCTTGTACATATTCCCCAGAGTATCGGAAGGGATTTTTTCATATATGCTCAGGATACCGATTTTTCATAGCGATCGTGTTTTTTCTGATAATTTTACCTATGACATGTATCATGAAACTAAAATCACTTTGTAAAATCAATGAGTTATGCATAATAAGAGTTTGTAGGAAAGGATCATGCTGTCCTAAATAAACGATCACAGTTTGCCTTACAACTCTGAAAGCTTGTTCACATAATAGCTGTCTGTTATTTTTTTTTTTTTTAAAACCTTTATTATATTTATGTACAATACACAGCTGTCAGCCTACAACCCAGCGGGCCGGCTGCTATGACATTTAAACATTATGACGTCTCACAATCAGGCCCCCCGGTACCTTGTTTGGGGGTTAAGCAACCCGCAGTACAATCCTGTACATGACGCATAATCAAAAGACAAGCATTGTAGGTTTAGTTTTGGAATTTTGATGAACTGAACTAACAACATAAAACACAGACACATGGCAATAATCAATTACAGGGAATCAAAGGGAGAGGGCGGAAGAATCCGACTAGCATACTATGATGGAGAATATGTCTCGAGATTAAGGGCGGGGAGGAGATCGGTCAGTACATACTATTACAAACTTAAGCCTGGAACGCCAACTAAGGGGACAGCGAGATATCAATGGTGTAGTCTTGTGGGGGAGTGCAGACATTCCCACGGTAAGTGTTCCATTGAGACCATATTCTACCGCATTTCTTAGGTCGGCCCCGGGCCACATAAACCGTCTTTTCTCTGAACATACACCAGTCCATGTTCTCCTTCCAAGCCGCTATCATAGGTGGTCTGTGGGAACCCCAGAGTTGCGCAATATCCCTCTTGGTCACCATATTACCAAGAGTCGCCCAAAAAGTCTGGGCCGTGTTGTAGTCCGTAGGTTCCCAGACATTAAGAAGGCATCGTCTGGCCTCAGGCAACAGAGAGACCCCGGTGACTCTTTCCATAATCACATGCACTCTAGACCAGAAGGCAGCCACCTCAGGACACTCCCAAATGATATGCAGGAAGGTACCACTCATACCACAGCCGCGCCTACATAGCCCATCAAGTGAGTAACCCATTCGCACCAGACGTGTACCAGTTACATATACACGATGGAGCATCTTCAACTGTACGAAACGGAGGCGGGCGGGTATGGCCACCTACTTAGGGGAGGAGACGGCCGTTTGCCAATCCTTATCATCGCAAGATGAGGTGGTCAAAGTGATTAAGGAAAGTAAAAGAGGGAAAGCACCTGGCCCGGACGGTCTTCCGTCTGAGGCATATAAAGTTCTAGTAGATATAATCTCTCCTACGATATGTCAACTGTTTAATAAAGTTTTTAGAGGGGAGGTTACAATACCAAGTTCGTGGAACGAGGCAACAATCATCCTAATACTCAAGCCAGGAAAATCTCCTAGTAGTTTAGATGCATACAGACCCATCTCACTTTTGAACTGTGACTACAAATTTTTTTCAAAAAATTTAGCTGATAGACTCAGTAAAGTTATTCATAAACTGGTTCATGAAGACCAAAAAGGGTTCATTAAGGGGAGATACTTAAAAGAATTAACATATACTTTGATTGGAACGATAGATATGGCTTCTAGTTATGAGTACCCCTTGGCAGTGATCGCTTTAGACGCCGCCAAGGCTTTTGATCGAGTTAACTTTACGTACTTGAAAACATTATTGCAGTATCTTAACTTAGGAGAGAACTTTACACAATCCCTTTTTTCGTTGTATTGCTCACCAACATCACGGGTGTTAGTTAACGGAATTCTTACCCATCCTAATAAAATAATGCGTGGTACAAGACAAGGGTGCCCTTTATCACCCTTGCTCTTTAACTTATATATAGAGCCACTGGCCTGCAGAATTAGAGCCTCTTCTAATCTGCCGCATTCTATGGAGAATTTGGTAAAAATAACGAAAGAATTTGGAAAGGTTTCTGGTTACCAGATAAATCAGGATAAGACTGAAATAATGGCCTGGAATCTAAATACGGAGGGGGTAACTACTAAATCAGAAATGAGATATTTGGGAGTTAGGATTACACAAAATATTGAAGAACTAGCTAAAATTAACTTTGATAGGATTAAAAAAGAAGTCGTGGCTACTCCAAAAGGATGGATGAATCTCCCTCTCTCGTTATATGGACGGATAAACCTTGTAAAAATGGTCATTGTGCCAAAAATCACATTTCTGTTTGATACCATTCCACTTGGATTTAGGAAAGAATGGTTGGTTAAATTACAGGGCGAGATAATATCATTTATCTGGGCATCAAAGGGTTCATGGATATCGTGGAAAAAGTTAAGGAGGAGAATTATTAAAGGAGGTTTGGCGGCTCCAGACATTCAAATTTACGCATGGGCCTTTTGTTTAAAAAATTGCAGGATGTTGCTGGGTATCCTACTTAAATCCACGATTGGAGAAATATTTGGAGTGCTGTTGAAAAGTTCTGGATATGATGATTTTGGTTTTTTATATAAGTTTGCAGATCCCAAATTCTTTAAAAAGGTGAGACTTAAGATTTTGCGGGATTTGGCTGAGACATGGTACAAAATAAGAAGACTATTAAAATTGCCTTACTTTAGTTATATGGCCCCAATATGTGATTCTCCTGGTGCTCCACTCTGGACAAAAGATGTCTTAGCTCAACATTTGAAAAATGAAGTTGATGTTGCAGAGATGGAAAGACTTGTTTCAGGATGGCAGACTTTTGTCCTGGGGCCTATGCCAACAATTGTGGGGTTTGGTTTTCTCGAGATACAAGTACTTACAGATTCAAAGTTGGGCTAATGATCCGGTAAATGTAATTGGAACTCAGAACGACTTTGAGTTGAAGCTTGAATTAGGGATCTTTAAGAAGGAAGTGGCCACATGGTACTGGACTATACTGGAAATGGAAGATGGACCATTTGTTCTACCAGAAACCCTGTGGATGGAAAGCTTGCCAAAGATCGCGACAGAGAACCAATGGCAAGTAACAATGTCTATGCTTTATAGTATTGTTAAACCTGCAAACTTAAGGCGAAATATTTTGTTTACTATCCACAGGGCATATTGGTCTCCTCTTAGACTATCCAAATTTAAAGCTGGTGGAGTTGTTGGGTGTCCGAAATGTAAGGCCCCAAATGTGGATGACCTTCATATGTTCGTCTCTTGTCCAAACATAAGGCAATTTTGGCTGGATGTAAGTGATTCTCTATCCAAATCTCTGAATCTACGCATTGAGGTAAGCCCCAAATTAATTGTAACAGGAAGATATGATTTAGAAAACAAAAGCATGAATAATAATGTTAGACTTACTTTCTATACTATGTTGCTAGCTCGTAGAGAGATATGTAAGCTATGGGTCTCACTACTTAGCCCTAATTTAATGGATTGGATTTTAGTCATGAGGTATATGGCTAAGCTTGATATTTCAGATCATACCAAGAAAAATCGAGGATTTTGGGTACCCTTTCTTATATGTTTTGGTTGAATAATATTAACTATGATTTCCGATGATTAAGTTCACACCTATCGCGCTGGTATCTTCTACAAGGTATTCCATGACGAAAAACAGAGCAGAAGGAAGACACATCTGATGAGTCAGGGGGCCAAGAAGGATCGTTCAGAGAATGGCCAGACTCAAAATAGGTGGAGTCTACGCCTTACTACTCTAACCAGCATATGATATAAAAAAGCCCAGTGGTGGATTTAGTTAGTAGGTATGGGTGGCGAGACGGAGGAAAAAAAAAAATTACAAAAAAAAATAAAAATAAAAAATCCTCATCATCTAGTTCCAGGCCGTCCGTGATCCACGAAGCCCTGAGGCGCTCAAGCAAATCAGCCCTGTTATTGAGGAGCTTTTTGTAAATCTGTGATATGGTACTATCCGGCACATGGCCGTCAAGGATACGGTCCTCCAGCGGCGAGGATTGGGGAATGCCCGTCCCCGGGGGGAAAACGGAAGTCAAGGCATGCACCTGAATGTACCTGAGGTGTTCCTTGTCATCAAGCTCATATTCAATTTTGAGCGCCTCAAAAGTCTTAATACTACCTCTGGACCAGAGATCCTCCACCTTGCTTATACCAATCATGTCCCATTTATCGAATCCTTTCGTTCTCCACAAATTGCCCAAACGGTCAGAATCATACAACGGTGTCACTCGGGTCAACCTATCACTCCACCCCATAGCAGCATTCGCGTCTCGCCACACTCGCACAGCACTTTTTGTGGGGCCAGTCAGGGCGTCAAATGGTTTCTTAGAATACAATGCCCTGTTAAAATTCCCGCCCGGCAGAAGATGTTTATCCATTGCAAAGGCAGGAGTATGACCAGGGGCGTAAGTCACATGATTAACTGCGCATAGCTGCGAGGCCCAGTAGTAGCGTCTGATGTCAGGGAGGGCGATGTCACCGTCATACCATGGCAAAGTGAGTTTGGGTAGGGAGATACGAGCACGCACGTCCCAAATCAGTTGCCTCTGAAGGCCCTCAACCTCACGGAAATACCCCGGAGGTATAGGATCAAAGAAGTTCTGAAGTGCATATAGGAACCTGGGGAGCAACATCATCTTAAAGAGAGTCGCACCCCCCAATGGGGAAAGGGGCAGTTGTCGCCACTGTGAGACGTCAAGTTTAAGCCGCTGAAGAGGGGCATGAAGGTTATGCTAATAACGGGCGGCGGAGTTCAGCAAGACATGAATCCCCAGGTACCTAAAACCAGTCTCGGCCACCTGAATCGGAAATCTACGGGGCAGCGGTGGTAGATCCCCAGCCAGAATGTAGACGCAGGACTTGGTCCAGTTGATAACAAGACCCGAGTTCTTCCCGAAGGAGGTAAGAACATCGAAAAGCACATTAAGAGACTTCCAGGGGGAGGTGAGATAAAGAAGAACGTCATCTGCATATAGCCAGATACGATCTTCAAAGTCAGGGGTCCACTGGATACCCCTGATCAAGGGTTCCCAGCGAAGCCACTCGGCCAATGGTTCCAGAGTGAGGGCAAAAAGCAACGGAGACAGCGGACAACCCTGACGGGTGCCACGTCCAAGTGCGAAAGTACCGGAAACCCTGCCATTCACCACCACCTGGGCTAGCGGACGTTCATAAAGGAGCTGCACCCAGGTGATAAATTTCGAGCCGAAACCAAACTTAACGAGAGTTGCCCAGAAAAAACGGCCATTCTATCGTATCAAAAGCCATAGTGGCATTGAGGGAAGCCAAAATGTCCGACTCAGTCAGAGTTCCAGCTCTCGCGAGAACTCCGTGGAGTCTACTGAGGTTAAGGGTGGTATTTCGGTGCGGGATGAAACCGGATTGATCCGGATGGATCAAGTCGCCGACCACCTTAATCAGTCGGTTAGCCAGTAATTTAGCAAGTATCTTGGACTCAGCATTAAGCAGTGAAATAGGCCTGTACGAAGCACAACAATAGTGTGGCTTACCTTCCTTGTGAATGACAACAATGGTGGCCAGGCGCTGATCAATAGGAAGGAGACCGGTATCAAAAGCCTCGAGAAACATATTTCTCAGATAGGGCGCCATTTTGTCGGGCCGTAATTTGTAAAGCTCAATAGGCAAGCCATTGGGCCCCATGGCCTTACCAGATCGAAGGGCACGAATGGCACCAGCGACCTCGTCCACTGTTATAGGCGCATCCATCATGGCCCTATCCTCATCAGAGAGGCAGGGTAACGCGATATCGCGCAACAGCAAACGGGAGTCACACTCATCTCTATCGCTCACCGAGGCATAGACGTCTGGAAATTGTCCACAAAGCAATCAACAATCCCAATCGGGTCAGACACACGATCCCCATTCGACTTTTCAATCACCGGCACCACTCCATTAGCTCTCTCTGACTTATCCAACCACGCAATGAGCTTACCCGCCTTATCACCCACATTGTAGAGTCTGCCCTGCTGCTCTCTATTCATGACTTTAGCAGCGTCTGTCACCAGGGCTCTATAGTCAGCCTGCTTCAGAGCTAGGGAGTGTAAAATTGCAGGGGTATCATTCCCACCCAGGTCACTCTCAAGTACCGTTATCTCATCTTCGAGACGCGCTAATTCTTCATGTTTGGCCTTCTTAGCGGCAGCAATCAACGACAGTGAATAACCCCGAATAACAGTTTTGAAAGCCTCCCACAGTGAAACAGAAGAGGAGACAGACCCCACATTTTCAGTAAAGTAGCAATTGATGGCCTTGACCAGACCAGAGCGCGTCTTGGGGTTTCGCAAATACCAAGGGTTAATAGGAGCAACTCTCCCCTCACTACCTACCCCAACCGCAACCCTTAGCCACAGGGGAGAATGATCAGAGATGCCCTGACGGCAGTAAGAAATCATCAATTCTAGAGACCCCCAGAATGGAACGTGTATTGTAGTTGCGCAGGGTGTAGCATCCTCCAAGCATCCACTAATCCAAAGGTTTCCAGCAGTTCCGAAAGCCACTTGTGGAAATTCGGTAAGTCTCTGGGCGGGTAGCGATCAGAGTTGCCAGAGACCACAGAATCCCCCCTAGAATAAGAGACCATCAGGAAGCCCCAGTAGAAGCCGACCAAGGTCAGCATAGGTAGTGGCCTGCAGACCCGGGGGGACATATATATTAACTATAGAGAGCATCTTACCCTCCCATCTCCCTGAGACAGCAGCATATCGACCCCTATCATCAAGCATTATCTCGTCTATTTCAAGGGCAGAGAGGATCTAATCAGGATGCCCACCCCTCTGGAACCGGAGGTGAATCCAGCATGAGCAACCAGCCTATACCCACGTCTATCCAGAGCCCGGCAAGCATTCCCTATCAGATGGGTCTCCTGCAACAAAACAATATCAGGGGACTGGCGTCGAAGGAACGGAGACACAACT